>NC_142156.1:34451986-34752456 GCF_024610735.1 Ursus americanus | reverse complement strand
ACTTCATGAAAATGTGACATTTCTCCTTATCTTATGACCATAAGAAAATGAAAAAGTGAACCGCAGGCTGGGAAGTAAAGATTTGCAATACACACACTGACAAAGACTTGTCAAGAAAGAATTCCTGCTCATCAACCATAGAAAGTCTATTTATAAACGACTACTTCACAAAAGATTGACTGATGGCCAATAAGAACAGGAAAGGGTGCTCTACAGTATTATTTTCAGGAACAGCAAGGCCTTTCCTAAAATGAAAACATACACACAAACCAGTATTCCCTAGATGGATGACGTCCTTATTTCTGAGGACAGCTTGAAGAACAGACTAGCCTCAAAGTAAAGTGATGGAATTCCTGACACTCAGAGGATGGACAATTGACCTCAAACTACAGTACAATTTCTAGGCATCATTCGGTCCTCTGAAGGCAGACAACTTCCACACCCCTTCCTACTCCACACAGGTTGCTTCCCAACCCCTACCATAAAAGAAGAAGATGAGAAACAGATAACACTAGTAGGAAATAGTAAAAATCACATGTGGGGATTATCCTGAAACACACTGATCACATAACTAGTGTAAGGAAGTGTAGGGAACTGACAAGGACAGAGACTGAAGAGGTACTTCTTTGGGAAATGCTGTCTGAAATCCTCACACGTTGGTACCAGCTAATGAGAGCTCTGAGCATACCTAGGGTTTGCTCACAAGGGTCTGCAACACCATCGCTGAGGACTGAAGCTCTTCAAGACCTCAAAGCTTTCCTGATTGACTATTCGACTAAGAGATTCCTATGTTCCGAAAACTGATATCAACTAATTGAAAGGTTCATCTGGGCTCTCTCAGAGGCCCTACAAGAAGTTGAACCATTCACTGAAAATCAATTACACACACACACACACACACACACACACACACACACACACACACCTGTCATTTCAGCAATTACTTAAACATTCAAGGTTCCTCCTACCTTTTCTTTTTCACATTGATATTTATACTCACATGAAATGTCATCATTTCTAATGAACACTGATGTCAAAATAGAGATCCATTGACACAATATTCACAAAATGGAACTTCCCTGCTGTAATTTTCAATATAGCATTTTTTAAAGTTCATACATATTATAGGTTTTTGGTAACTTATACAGGAGAAGATCAGCATTGAAAAACTCTGAATACTGACAATGAGTTTTAAGCATAGAGAACAAAAATTGTCCAATTTCATAGATAATAAGGAACCAAAGGGAAAGCATGGAAACTGTAGTCGAATAATTTTACACATGTGCATCCTCTATTATTCTACTACTGAGGGGCGTGTTTTATTACCAGTATACATGCATCAGTTATATTCCACGTGCACCTGCACAGGTATAATGAATTACTACAGTAGAATGAAATGTCTGGGAACTACTTGGCGGCATCTATAATGAACAATGAAATTTCTATCTTATATTTGGTGAACTTCCACTGTCTGTCCCTTTAGACAATGGGCCCTAAACAGAAGGGGGAATGAACCAGGAGAGACTATGGACTCTGGGAAACAAACTGAGGGCTTCAGAGGGGAGAGGGGTGGGGTATTGTGATGGGCCATTGATGGGTATTAAGGAAGGTACATATTGCATGGAGCACTGGGTGTTATATGCAAATAATGAACCACGGAACACTACATCAAAAACGAAGGAAATACTGTATAGTGACTAACATATCATAAAAAAAATTGTTATTAGAAAAAAATTAAAGGTAAAAAAAAAAAAAAACAATACAGGGGCGCCTGGGTGGCACAGCGGTTAAGCGGCTGCCTTCAGCTCAGGGCGAGATCCCGGTGTTGTGTGATCGAGTCCCACATCAGGCTCCTCTTTTATGAGCCTGCTTCTTCCTCTCCCACTCCCCCTGCTTGTGTTCCCTCTCTCGCTGGCTGTCTCTCTCTCTCTGTCAAATAAATAAATAAAATCTTAAAAAAAAACAATACAGCTTTTCTGTCTCATGAACAATCACAATTGAGAAAAAACTAACTTCCAATCCCTAAAGCAAAACAGAGACCAAGTTCCATTTCACTCCCCTTCATTCACATTCTCTGTGGGTTCTAAGCTATTTCCCTACCTCCTTGCCTGCTGAGCAGGGAGCCCAGGCTCGATCCCAGAACCCTGGGATCATAACCTGAGCCAAAGTCACATGTTTAACTGGCTGAGCCAGCCAGGAGCCCCAGCCATGTTTTTCTTAAGCAAAAGGACACTTTCTCACGATGCCTTCACATGACTTCACATGGTACCAGACACCTGCATTTGCCTCTAGGAGGTTGCAGATGAAGGCAATTGCAAACTCTCACAGTGGTTTATCAAATACAATGACCTGCCTGGTGACAGTGAAACTCTTATGAGCCCACGAGAGGGTGCTGTGACACTCAGCTGTGGCTGGGCTGGCACAGAGAACCAAATCCATTTCCCTGCCTGATGTTTGTGAGGAACAGATGCCCCCACTGTGAATAAGACCCTATCACTGAGCTGTCCAGAGATGGCCATCCTCACGGAGGATGAGGATAAAGGACAATGCCTGAGGAGACCTCATCTGTCTCTTTTATCTTGTCATATTTTTGACAGTGGACAAATCACTGCCTAGGAGTCCCCAACTACCTTAGTCTCATCTGTTAATGGCCAAGAGGTTTTACAAAACACTTAAGATTTTGACCTCACAAATGCCCACCACCACTTACCATAGGGATTCAACATTAAGCAAAGATACTGTTCGTTGGAAGAGAGGTCCTGCCCACTGTTGTTTCTCACTTATATGCTCATCTTCCTTACCTCATGGTAACATAACCACGTTGATTCCTGCTTCAGTCTTCAGGAAGGCTGATGTGACTTGAAGGGCATTACCCTGACATCGTTCTTTCTTAGCAATAAGATGTGGACATTTCCCTAGTCCTACACATCCAAAGTTGAATGGGAATCAGGATTGAGGAGGCTGATGAGAGTTGAAGGTGTTTTCCTGTACACGGTGGTTTATTACCAATAAGGACGGGTCAGAGTCCTCGAAATTCCAGAACATTTTCATTAATGCTTCCTACTCGTGAAAGATGATGTACGTTGGTCTTTCCCTGTATAGTGTGGTGACTCAGAGAAAAGTGCTTAGCCCTTTTGTCAGACTTCCACGACCACTTTGGGGCTGGCTTCCATATTCACAAAGGATGATGTTAGGGCTAAGAGGGTTCCTGTACACTGTTATTTCTTTCAGATAAGTGTATGGCATTTTTGTTACATTGCCAGAGCCACTTAGCGCAGTGCTTGCCGGCCTCCTGTGGAAGAACCCTAACCCTAGGTCGGCCCCCGAGGGGCCCTTCCCAAGGAGCCTGGCACCGCAATGCCGGGAATTTGGGACCCCTGATCCCCAGTGCTGGACTCACTCTGCCACCCTGCAAGCACCCAGGGCGCTACGGGCGGTGCCAGTCATTCAAGAAGGGAGAACGGGCAAGGCCCTCCGATCCCCCTGCGACCTTCAAAGACCCCCCGCAAAAATCTCTGGCTCCCTCGCTCCTGCTCGCCAGTGCCCTAAACTCGGCCCACCCCTCCTCTCGCTGCAGAGCTGGCGGATCGGGCCTGCTGGCTTCCTGGGGGCTTACCCTATGCCTAAGTTGCCCCCGAGGGGCCCCTCCCAAGTGGCTTGGCACCGCATGCCAGGGATTGGGGACCCCCAAGTCCCACCACCGGACGCACCCTTCTGCCCTGCCGCTACGTGGGGCACTAGGGGCGTCACCAGTCCTTCAGGGCTACAGAACGGGCAGGACCCTCCAAGCCTCCTGCGACCTTCGAAGGCACCAGGAGCCAAAGCCTAAATGCTCTGGCCCACGCCCCCGCTCGCCAGCTACCTCACCTCAACCCACACCTCCATTCACCGCACATGGGCGGAACGAGCCTGACAGCCTCCTGGGGGCTAACCCTAATGCTAGGTCGGCCCCCGAGGGGCCCGTCCCAAGGGGCCTGGTGCTGCAACGCCGGGTATTAGGGAGCCCCGATCCCCAGTGCTGGACTCTCCCTGCCACCCCGCCACCACCCGGGCTGCTAGAGATGCCGCTGGTCATTCAGGGCGGGAGAACGGGCAGGGTCCTCCGAGCCCGCGGCGACCTTCATAAGCCCCCACATCCAAAACACTTGAGCCCAGGCTCCCGCTCCTCAGCGCCCTCACCCCGGCCCGCCCTTCCACTCGCCGCAGAGCCGGCGGATGAGGCCTGCCCTCCTCCTGGGGGCTACCCAGAACCCTAGGTTGTCCCCTGAGGGGCCCCTCCGAAGGGGCCTGGCACCGCAATGCCTGGGATTGGGGACCCCTGAGCCCCAGCGCCGGACTCACCGTGTCGCCCCCCCCACCACCCGGGCCGCTAGGAGCTCCGTCGGTCATTCAGGGAGGGAGAACGGGCAGATCCCTCCAAGCCCCTGGTTTCCTTCAAAGGCCCCCCACGCCAATACGCTTGGGCCCATGCTCCCGCTCCCTGCACCCTCACCTCGGTCCGCCCCTCCGCTCCCTGTAGAGCCAGTGGATCGGGACTGCAGGCCTCCTGGGTGTTACCCTAACCATTGGTGGGCCCCCGAGGGGCCCATCCCAGGTTCCTTTGCCGCAACATTGGGGATTGGGGACCCCCGAGCCCCAACGCCGGACTCACCCTCCCGCCCTACCACCACCTGGGCTGCTAGGGGTGCCGCCGTTCATTCAGGGAGGGAGAACGGGCAGGGCCCTCCAAGCGACCGGTGACCTTCGAAGGCCCCCTGCACCAAAACGCTTGGGCCCACGCTTCCGCTGGCCAGCGTCCTTACCTCGGCCCTCCCCTCCGCTCGCCGCACAGCTGGTGGATCAGGCCTGCGGGCCTTCTGGGCGCTAACCCTAAACCTAGGTTCGCCCCCTAGTGGCCCCTCCCAAGGGGCCTGGCGCCGCAACGACAGGGAAAGGGGACTCCCGAGCCCCAGCGCCAGACTCACCATGCCCTCCGCCGCCACCCCGGGCCACTAGGGGCACCGCCGGTAATTCAGGGCGGGAGAACGGACAGGGCCCTCTGAGCCCCCAGCGACCTTTGAAGGCCCCCTGCACCAAAGCACTAGGGCCCATGCTCCCGCTCGCCATGGCCCTTACCTCGGCCTGCCCCTCCGTTCGCCGCACAGCCGGCAGATGAGGCATCCTAGCCTCCTGGCGGCTAACCCTAACCCTAGGTAGGCCCCCTAGGGGCCCATCCCAAAGGGCCTGGCACTGCAATGCCGGGGATTGGGGACCCCCGAGCCCCAGCGCCAGACTCTCCCTGCCGCCCCGCTGCTAAACGGGCCGCGAGGGGCGCCGTCGGTCATTCAGGGCAGGAGAACAGGCAGGGCCCTCCGAGCCCCTGGCAACTTTTGAAGGCCCCTCGCGCCAAAATGCTTGGGCCCACCTTCCCGCTCGCCAGCGCCCTCATCTCATCCCACCCCTCTGCTCGTGCACAGCCGGAGGATCAGGCCTGCCGGCCTCCTGGGGGCTAACCCTAACCCTAGGTCGGCCCCCGAGGGGCCCCTTCCAAAGGGCCTGGTGGCACAACGCCGGGGATTGGGAACCCCCGACCCCCAGCGCCGGACTCACCCTGCAGCCCCGCCGCCACCCCGGGCCGCTACAGATACCGCCGGTCATTCAGGGAGGGAGAACAGGCGGGGACCTCCGAGGCCCCTGCGGCCTTCGTAGGCCCCCCATGCAAATACGCTTGGGCCCACTCTCCCACTCACCAGCGCTCTCACCTCGGCCCGCCCATCTGCTCCTCGCACAGCTGGCGTTTCGGGCCTGCCGGCCTCCTGAGGTCTAACCCTAACCCTAGGTCAGCCCCCAAGGCGTTCCTCCCAAGGGGCTTGGCGCTGCAACGCCGGAAATTGGTGACCCCCGAGCCGCAGCGCCGGACTCACATTGCCACCCCCACCGCCACCTGGTCCTCTAGGGCCGCTGCCGGTCAGTCAGGGCGGGAGAACGGGCAGGGCCCTCCGAGCCACGGCGACCATCAGAGGCCCCCTGCTCCAAAATGCTTGGGCCCATGCTCCTGCTCACCAGTGCCCTCGCCACGGCCCGCCCCTCCGCTTGCTGCACAGCCGGCGTACGGGCCTGCCGGATTCCTGGGAGCTAACCCTAACCCTAGGTCGGCCCCTGAGGGGCCTCTCGCAAGGGGCCAGGCGCCGCAAGCCAGGGATTCCGGACCCCCAAGCCTCAGTGCCGGACTCACCCTGCTGCTCCGCCACCACCTGGGCTGCTAGGAGCGCTGTAGGTCATTCAGGCCGGAACAATGGACAGGGCCCTCTGAGCCACTGGCGACCTTCGAAGGCCCCCCGCGGCAAAACACTTGGGCCCACGCTCCCGCTCGCCAGCGCCCTCACCTCGGCCTGCCTCACCGCTCGCCACAGAACTGGCAGATCGGGCCTGCCGGCCTCCTGGGGGCTAACACTAACCCTAGGTCGGCCCCCTGTTGGGCCCCTACCAAGGGGCCTGGCCCCGCAACGCCGGGGATTGGGGACCCCAGAGCCCCAGACAGGACTCATCTTGTCGTCCCGTGCCACCCGGGCTCCTAGGGGAGCCGCCGTTCATTCAGTGTGGGAGAACAGGCAGGGCCCTCTGAGCCCAAGGCAACATTCGAAAGTGCCCCGCCCCAAAATGCTCCCACGGTCCCCCTCGCCAGCGCCCTCACCTCGGCACGCCGATCCGCTCGCCTCACAGCTGGCGTTTCGGGATTGCCAGCCTCCTGAGGTCTAACTCTAACCCTAGGACAGCCCCCGAGGCGTACATCCCAAGGGGCCTGGTGCCGCACGCCAGAGATTGGTGACCCCTGAGCCGCAGTGCCAGACTCACCTTGCCGCCCCACTGCCACCTGGGCCCCTAGGGGCGCCGCCATTCAGTGCGGGAGAATGGGCAGGGCCCTCTGAGCCCCCAGAGATCTTTGAAGGCCCCCCCGCGACAAAATGCTTCCGCCCACGCTCCCGCTTGCCAGCGCCCTTACCTCGGCCCGCCCCTCCACTCGCCACACAGCTGGAGGATCAGGCCTGCCAGCCTCCTGGGGGCTAAGCCTAACCATAGGTCGGCCCCCGAGGGGCCCTTCCGATGGGGCCTAGTGCCACAAAGCCTGGGATTGCTGACCCCCGAGCCCCAGCGCCGGACTCACCCTGCTGCCCCGCCCCCAAGCGGGCCGCTAGGGGCGCCGCTGGTCATTCAGGGCGGGAGAACGGGCAGGGCCCTTCGAGCCCGTGGCGAACTTTGTTTTGTTTTGTTTTGTTTTTTTTAAGATTTTATTTATTTATTCGACAGAGATAGAGACAGCCAGCAGAGAGGGAACACAAGCAGGAGGAGTGGGAGAGGAAGAAGCAGGCTCATAGCGGAAGAGCCTGATGTGGGGCTCGATCCCGGATCGCCGGGATCATGCCCTGAGCCGAAGGCAGACGCTTAACCGCTGTGCCACCCAGGCGCCCCCCGTGGCGAACTTTGAAGGCCCCCCTTCCAAAACGCTTGAGCCCACGCTCCCGCTCCTAGGCGCCCTCACCTCGGCCCGCCCCTCCGCTTGCCGCAGAGCCCGCGGATGAGGCCTGCCCTCCTCCTGGGTGCTACCCAGAACCCTAGGTTGTCCCCTGAGGGGCCCCTCCGAAGGGGCCTGGCACCTCAATGCCTGGGATTGGGGACCCCCGAGCCCCAGCGCCGGACTCACCGTGTCGCCCCCCCCACCACCCGGGCCGCTAGGAGCACCGTCGGTCATTCAGGGAGGGAGAACGGGCAGATCCCTCCGAGCCCCTGGTGACCTTCGAAGGCCCCCCACGCCAAAACTCTTGGGCCCATGCTCCTGCTCGCCTGCGCCCTCACCTCGGTCCGCCCCTCCGCTCGCTGTAGAGCCAGTGGATCGGAACTGCAGGCCTCCTGGGTGTTACTCTAACCATTGGTGGGCACCCGAGGGGCCCATCCCAGGTTCCTATTGCCACAACACTGGGGATTGGGGACTCCGGAGCCCCAGCACCGGACTCACCCTCCCGCCCTACCGCCACCTGGGCCGCTAGGGGCGCCGCGTTCATTCAGGGAGGGAGAACGGGCAGGGCCCTCTGAGCGACCGGCGACCTTCGAAGGCCCCCTCGCCAAAACGCTTGGGCCCACGCTCCCGCTTGCCAGCGCCCTGACCTCGGCCCGCCACTCCCCTCACTGCACAGCTGGTGTATCTGGACTGCCGGCCTCCTTTGAGCTAACCCTAAACCTAGGTCAGCCCCTGAGGTTCCCCCCCAAGTGCCTGGAGCTGCCACACCGGGATTGGGGACCCCTGAGCCCCAGCTCCAGACTCACCCTGTGCCCTGCTGCCACCGTGGCTGCTAGGGGCGCCGCCGGTAATTCAGGGCGGGAGAACTGGTAGGGTCCTCCGAGCCCCCGGTGAACATCCAAGGCCTCCCGCGCCAAAACGCTTGGGCCAACGCTACCACTCACCAGCGCCCTCATGTCGGCCCGCCCCTCCACTCTCTGAATAGCTGGCGGATCGGGGCTGCAATCCTCCTGGGGGCTAACCCTAACCCTAGGTGGGCCCCAGAGTGGCCCGTCCCAAGGGGCCTGGCGCTGCCACGCCAGGGATTGGGGACCCTGAGCCCAAGTGCTGGACTCACCCTGCTGCCCTTCAGCCACCCAAGCCTTAGGTGCCCTGCCGGTCATACAGAGCGGGAGAACGGGCAGGTCCCTCTGAGCCCCCGCGGACCTTCGAAGGCCCCCCGGGGCTAAAACGCTTGTGCTCATGCTCAGTCTCTCCAGCGCCCTCACCTCGGCCAAACCCTCCACGTGCCGAAGAGCTGCTGATCGGGTCCACCGGCCTCCTGGGGGCTAACCGTAACCCTAGATCGACCCCGAGCGGCCTCTCCCAAGGGGCCTGGCGCCGCAACATCGGGGATTGGGGACCCGAGCCTCAGCACCTGACTCACCCTGTTGCCCAGCCGTCACCCAGGGGCTTGGGGTGCTGCCGTTCATTCAGAGCGGGAGAAAGGGCAGGGCCCTCCGAGACATGGCGACCTTCGAAGGCCCCCCGGGCCAAAACGCCCAGGCACACCCTCCCACTCACCAGCGCCCTCACCTCGGTCCGTCACTCTGGTCTCCACACAGGTTGCGAATAGGACCTGCCGGCCTCCTGGTGGCTAAAGCCAACCCTAGGTTGGCCCCCGAGGGGCCCCTCCCAAGGGGCCTGGAGTCACAACGCTTGGGATGGGGACCCCGAATTGCAGCGCGGGACTCACCCTGCCACCCCACTGCCAATGGAGCCGCTAGGGGCGTCGCTGGTTATTCAGGGCAGGAGAAAGGGCAGGTTCCTCCGAGCCATGGCAACATTCCAAGGCCCAGCGTGCCAAAACACTGGGGCCCACGCTCTCGCTCGCCATCGCCCTCAACTCTGCCTGCACCTCGGCTCCTCGCACAGCCAGCAGATCGGGCGTGCCGGCCTCCTGGGCGCTAACTAGAACCCTAGGACGGCCCCTGAGGGTCCCTTCCTAAGAGGCCTGGCACCGCAACGCTGGGGATTGGGGACCCCCCATGCCCCAGCGCCAGATGCAAGCTGCCACCCCCGCCCCACACGGGCCGCTAGGGGCGCTGCCATTCATTCAGGGTGGGAGAACCAGCAGGGCCCTCCGAGCCCCCGCTGACCTTCGAAGGCCCCCTGCGCTAAAACGCTTGGGGTCATGCTCAGGCTCGCTAGCGCCCTCACCTCGGGGCAACCCTCCGCCTGTTGCACAGCCACTGATCGGGTCCAAAAGCCTTCTGGGGGCTAACGGTAACCCTAGATTGACCCCTGACCGGCCCCTCCCAATGGGCCTGGCACCGCAACTCCGGGGATTGGGGACCCCTGAGCCCCAGCGCCGGACTCACCCTGCTGCCCAGCTGCCACCCGGAGTCTTGGGGTGCTGCTATTATTCAGGGAGGGAGAACGGGCAGGGCCCTCCGAGACACAGTGACCTTCAAAGGCCCCCAGCACCAAAACGCCCGGGCCCACGCTCTCGCTCACCAGTGCCCTCACCTTGGTCCGCCACTCCACTATCCACACAGCTAGCGAATAGGGCCTGCCGGCCTCCTACGGGTAAACCTAACCCTAGGTTGGCACCCGAGGGGCCGCTCCCAAGGGGCATGGCGCCGCAACGCTGGGGATTGGAGATACCAGAGCCGAAGCAACTGACTCACCCTGGTGCCCCGCCGCCACCGGGGCAGCTAGGTGCGCCGCCGGTCATTCAGGGAGGAGAATAGGTAGGGCCCGCCGAGTCCCCGAAGACATTCGAAGGCCCCCTGCGCCAAAACGCTTGGGCCCACGCTCCCGCTCCACAGAGACCTCACCTCGACCCACCACTCCTTTCGCCGCACAGCTGGCAGATTGAGCCTGATGGCGTCCTGGGGACTGACCCTAACCCTAGGTCAGCCCCCGAGGGGCCCCTCCCAAGCGGCCTGGTGCCCCAACGCGGTGGATTGGGGACACCTGAGCCCCAGCGCCAGATTCACCTGCCGCCCTGCCGCCACCCGGGCTGCTAGGGGCGCCTCTGGCCTTTCAGGGCGGGAGAACCAGCAGGGCCCTCCAATCCCCCGGCAACCTTCCAAGGGCCCCCGCGCCAAAATGATTGGGCCCACGCTCCAGCTCGCCAGCGCCCTCACCTCGGCCTGGCCCTCCGCTACCACACAGCTGGTGGATCATATCTACCGGACTCCTGGGTGCTAACAGTAACCGTAGGACGGCCCTAGAGGGGCCCCTCCCAAGGGGCCTTGCACTGCAACGCATGGCATTGGGGACCCCCAAATCACAGTGCGAGACTCACACAGGCAACCTGCCACCACCCGGGCCACTAGGGGCGCCGCCGGTCATTCAGGGCGGGAAATGGGCAGGACCCTCGGAGCCTCTTGCGACGTTCAAAGGCCCCCTGCGCCAAAACGCTGGATACCATACTCCTGTTCGCCAGTGCCCTCACCTCGTCCCACTACTCCACTCCCCGCACAGACGGCGCATTGGTCCTGCTGGCCTACTGGGGTCTAACTCTAACCCTAAACCGTAAGCCCTAACCTTAAACCCTAAACCTTAACGCCTAACCCTAACCCTAACCCCTAACGCTTACCCTAACACTAACCCTACCCTAAACCTAACAATAAACCCTAATCCTTAAACCCCAAACCCTAACATTAACACTAAACCCTAAACCCTAAACCCTAACCCCTAACCCTAATCCCGAAACCCTAAACACTAAACCCTAACCTTAACCACTAACCCCAAACCCTAACCCTAAACCCTAACCCTACCCCGACCCCACCATACCCCTAAACCTACCCCTAACCCTACCCCTTCAGTTAACCCTACCCCTAAACCATAACCTAACCCTAAACCTAACCCTAACCCGTACCCTAACCCTAAATCTACCTGTACCCTAACCCTAACCGTAACCCTAACACGTACTCTAACCCGTACCCTAACCCTACATGTACCCTAACCCTAACCTGTACCCTAACCGTAACCCTAAACACTAAATTGTAACCTGTACCCTAACCCTAACCAGTACCCTTACCTTAACCTTAACCCATACCCTTACCTTAACCTTAACCCATACCCTAACCCGTACCCTAACCCATACCCTAACCCATACCCTATCTATAACCCGGACCCTAACCCATACCCTAACCCATACCTAACCCTAACCTGTACCCTAACCCGTACCCTAACCCATACCCTAACCCTAAACCGTACCCAATCCCTATCCCTAACCCATTCCCTAACCCATACCCTAACCCTAACCCATACCCTAAGCCGTACCCAAATCTGAACGCAAACACTTACCCTAAACCGTACCCTAACCATACCCTAAACCGTACCCTAATGCGTACCCTAACCCATACCCTAACCCTAACCTGTACCCTAAACCTAACCCATACTCCAACCCTAACCCTAACCCTAAACCCAAACCTGAAACCCTAACCCGTACCCTAAACCCTAATCTGTACCCTAACCCATAACCTCTAATCTGTAACCCCTAAACCCAACCCTAACCCGTACCCTCTCCTTACCCTAACCCTAACCCCTACCCTCACCCATACCCTAACCGTAACCCATACCCTAACCTTAACACATACCCTAATCCGTACCCTAACCCCGGGGATTGGGTACACCTGAGCCCCACCATGGGATTCAGCCTGCCACCCCTCAGGAACCATGCCCCTTGGGGTGCCGCAGAGCATCCTGTGCAGGAGAAATGGTAGGGCCCCCCTGAGCCCCCAGCGATCCTCGGCGGCCCCCTACACACCAACCCTGAGGCCCATGCTCATCCCGCCCCACGCCTTTCTTTCAGCTTGCCACCGAGCTCGTCGCAGAGCCGGCAGATCAGGCCTGCCCAGTTCCTGAGGCCTAGACCTGACCCTAGGTTGGATGGGTAGGGCCCCTCCCCTGGGCCCGGTGCCGCAGCCCCAGGGACTGGGGACACCTGAGCCCCACTGCAGGACAAAGCCTGCCAGCCAGCAGGAAACCGTGCCCCATGGGAGGCTGTAGAGCATTCAGGGCGGGAAAACCAGGAGGGCCCCCAGAGCCCCCCGCAAACTTCGGCGATCCCTAAACCCACCCTTGAAGCCCATGATCACCCCACACCACACCCTCACCTCAGCCCGCGGCAGAGGTCGCCACATACTGGGCAGATCTGGCCTGCGGGGTTCCTGGGCCCCAACCCTAACCCTAGTTCATCTCTGGAGGGGCCCCTCCCCAGGAGCCTGGAGCCACAGCCGCGGGGATTCGGGACACCTGAGCCCCACAGCAGGACTCAGTCTGCCACCCCGCAGGAAACCGTGCACCATGGGAGGCCATAGAGCATTCAGGGCGGGAGAAACAGGAGGGCCTTCCTGAGCCACCAGAGAACTTCGGTGGCCTCCCGCACCCCAACCCTGAGGCCCACGCTCACCCTCCCCACACCCTCACCTCAGCCCGTGTAACTAGCCATACAGCCAGCAGATCAGGCCTGCAGGGTTCCTGGGCCTAACCCTAGCCCTAGGTCGGCTGTGGGTGTGGGGGCCTCCCCAGGAGCCTTACACCGCAGCCCTGGGGAATTGGGATACCTGTGCCCCACCGCAGGACTCAGCTTGCCACCCAACAGGAAACCGTGCCCCTTGGGGCTCTACGGAGCCTACAGGGCACGAGAACTTGGGGAGGCCCCCGGAGCCCATCCCCATCCTTTGGCAGCCCCCCGTGCCCCAACCCTGAGGCCCATGCTCACCCTCCCCCATGGCCTCCTCTCAGCCCTCCACAGAGCTCGCTGCACAGCTTGCAGATTGTCCCAGCCGGGCTCCTGAACCCTAACCCTTACCCTAGGTTGGCCACAGAGGGGTCCCTCCCCAGGGTCCTGGCACCGCACTCTGGGGGGTTGGGGACACCCAAGCCCCACCATAGGACTCAGCCTGCAACCCACAGTAAACTATACCATTTTGGGGCACAACAGAGCATTCAGGGCAAGAGAATTGGGGCACTCCCTGAGAGCCCCTTCTGGTGAACCCCGAACTATGTGGGTCCTTCCGTATGAAACCCCAAGGCTCACACTCATCCGCCCTTGTTCCCTCATCTCACTCGGCCTGGGAGTTCTCTGAGCACTGGTCAGTTCGGACCTCCTGTCTCTTGAGGCCTAACCTAACCCTGGGTCTTCTGCTGAGGGTCCCTCCCCGTTTGCCTGCCTCCAAGGCACCAGGCATTGGGCTCACCTCTGCACGACTAGAGGACTCAGCCTGCCCCACAGCAGAAAACTGTCTATTTGGGGCTGCAGCAAGGATTCATAGGAAAATTGGAGGGCCCCCCTCAGCCCATTGCAGGCAACCCCCACTTTCAGAGATCTCCCCGGATCTAATTAGTAGCTTCACACTGACCTTTAAACTTGCTCTCCACGGAGATCTTTTGAAATTCTCCACACTTCCAACCGATGGCATCATCCAGCTTCAGTGCCTTACCCAGCTTTATGTCTTGAGATGGATTAAAATGGGAAGTCATTTCACTGATGACGACGTACTGGTGACCAAAAGATACATGCATAAATGCTTCATATCACTTGGCTTCAGGGAAATGCAAATCTAAACCCCTATAGATGCCATATCACACGAGGCCGAATATCTAAAAATAAGAAGACATTAAACTATACATGTTGGAGAGGATATGGAGAAACGGGAACCCTCTTACACCCCTCTACGAATGTAGTCCGGTACAGCCACTCTTGAAAATGGTACAGAGTTTCCTCAAGAAGTTATAAATAAAGCTACCCTATGTCCCAGCAATTGCACTACTGGGTTTTTACCCCCAGAGACAGAGGTAGTGAAAACGGGACACATGCACCCCAGTGTTCATAGCAGCAATATCCATAATAGACAAGCTGTGGAAGGAGTGCAGATGACCATGGATAGATGAATGGATAAAGAAGATGTGGATCATATATATAATGGAATATTACTCAGCCATCAGAAAGGATGAATACTTACCATCACACCGACCTGGGTGGAGCTGGAGGGTATTATGCTGAGTGGAATAAGTCAATGAAAGAAAGACAATGATCATATGCTTTCACTCCTATGTGGAATATCAGAAACAAGGAAGAAGACCATAGGGGAAGGAAGGGAAAATAGAATGGGAAGTCATCAGAGAGGGAGAAAACCCATGATGGACTCTTAACTATCGCAACAAACTGATGATTGTTGGAGGAGAAGCTGGGGGGGGGGGTAACTGGGTGAGTAGCATTAAGGAGGTCACACGATACAATGAGCACTGGGTGTTACACACGACTGAAAATTTATTGAAGACTACATCTGAAACTAATGATGTACTGTAAGTTGGCTAATTGAATTTAAATTAAAGAACAAAAGACCTCAAATAAACAATCCTAAACATTTGTATGGAACCACTAGAGATACTGAACAGCCAGTGCAATGTGGAAAAGAAAAACAAAGCTGGAGGACTCACAATTTCAGATTTCAGGTTATACTACAAAGCTGCAGTCATCCTAACAAGAGAGTACGGCACAAAAATAGACACAGCGACCAAAGGAACAGGATACAAGTTCAGACAGAAACCCACAATTATGTGGTCCATGAATCTTCCACAAAGCAAGCAACGATATCAAAAGGGAAAAGGACAGTCTCTACAACAAATGGTGTTGGGAAAACTAGACAGCTACGCACAAAAGAATGAAATTAGACTGCTTTCTTACACAATACAGACAAACACAAAACAGTTTCAAGACCTCAATATGAGACCTGAATCCATAAAAATCCTACAGGAGGGAAGACAGTAACTTCTTGACATGGACCATACCAAACTTTTTCTAGACTGTGTCCTGAGGCAAAGTAAGTGAAAGCAAAAATAAACGATTGGGAATACAGCAAAATAAAAAAGTTTCCACACGGCAGAAGAACAATGAAAACGTAAAAGTAATAAGACAACCTACTCAAAGGGAGAAGATATTTGCAAAGATCATATGCAATAAAGGGATAGTGTCCAAAACATATACAACTGATACTACTCGACCCCCAAAAAACAAATAATCCAGTTAAAAAGTAGGCAGAGGACATGGACAGACATTTCTCCAAAGAAGAAATACAAATGGCCAACAGTCCCGTGAAAAGATGTTCACCGTCACCCATCATCAGGAAAATGTAAATCCAAAGGACAATGAGGTAATACCTCAAACGTGTCAGAATGGCCAACATCAAAACCACAACAAAGAGCAGGTGCTGGGAGGATGTGGATAAAGGGGAATCCTCGTGAACTGTGGGTGGGAATGCAAACTGTGGTGGCCACCGTGGAAAACAGTATGAAGGTTCCTCAAAAAATTAAATATAGAACTACCCTACGATCCAACAATCACACTACTCGTATTTACCTAAAGAGTAGGAAAACAGTAACGTAAAAGGATACGTGCACCCCTATGTTTATTGCACCATTATTTACAATATCACAATATGGAAGCAACCCAAGTGTCTGTAGAAAAATTGACAAATGAGATGATAGATGTGTGTATTCACACACAAACACACACACACACACACACACACACACACACACACACACACACACACTGGAGTATTACTCGGCTTGAAAAAGAATGAAACCTTGCCATTTGCAGCCATATGGATGGAGCAAGAGAGTATTATCCTAACTAAAATCAGTCAGTCAGAGAAAGACAAATCCCATACGATGTCACTCTAACGGGGAATTTAAGAAACAAACAAAAATAAATAAATAAAAGAGAAAAAGGAGACACACCAAAATACAAACTCTTAACAAGAGAGAACAAACGGATGGTTATCAGAGAGGAGGTGGATAGAGGGATGAGTAAAATAGATGAAGGGGATTAAGAGGACACTTTTCTTGATGACCACTGAGTAATATGTAGAATTACTGAATCACTCTATTGTACACCTGAAACAAATGTAACACTGTATGTTAGCTCTAATGGAATTAAAAAATTAAAAAAATTTTTTTTCTTTCAGGAACCTCTTTGAAAAAGCTTTTCCTGTGCAATGTGCATAGCCCTACTTGGGAGGATTCACTCTACAATAATTATTCACTCCATGCCTCAAATTCAGATTTCACTGAGTTCTTACCATGGATCCCAGCCCACGGGAGCCATGGTCCTTTTCTGTCCAGGCTCAGCACCTATGCATTCAAGATTAGAAGTAGAGACACATGTCACTTCACAGTCCAGAAAGCTATTATTGTTTCTGTTACATTGTGAGAGAGTCACAGACTTTGGGACAGGTTTCAGAGCAGGTTTATTATGGATCCTGGATCTCTACTTCAACGTTCATTGCCTGGATCCATTTGGCTAATAGGTTCCCTGTGGATGGGCTTGCTTCCAAGCACATACATGGAAGATGCAAAGGTGGGTGGGTTTGGTGCAGGACAGGAAGAAGATCAAAAACAGACAAGGGTCCGAACCCTCCCCTGATTCAGGAACTGCTATGGGAGAGGGTACAGGAGGTAGAATCCATGCGAAACTCCAAGGTCACCAGCTGAACACAGGAGGCACAGGTCAAGGGATCTGTAGATGCAGGGGTTGAAGGCTGCTCTGAGCTACCTCTGGGAGGAAGGGAGGGAAGGAATGAGAAGGAGACACTGCCTGCCCCTGGCCCATGCCAGCTGCCCACTGCTCCAACACGTATCAGTGTATGAGCTGACACAGCCTGTGCTCAGGATGGGCTGGCTCGGGTCCCTCAATCCTCTGTGGGACAGCTGGCCCCAGGGCTCAGAGACATGCTGAGGGAGATGAGAGGGAAAGCTGCCCCACCCAGGTCATCCCCTCCTTGAGCAGACAGCCCTTCAGAACTGCTAAAAAAAACCCGACTAACGGGGTTGAAAGACATGCCATGGATGAACTAAGGCATAGAGATATGTAAAATAACATTCATTTTTAAGTTCAGAGCTGTCATCTCAGGAAGTGGGGAGAGCTTCCCTGAAGAAGACTGAGGGGAGAGCAGGCCATGCTGAAAAGGGAGACATGGCTCTCCTGATTGGGGACCTGCAGCCCCCTTCCAGGACAGGGCATCATCCTCGCATCACACGAGATCCATGGAAGTGTTCCATCGGGGCCAGATGTTTGTCTCGAGAAGGCTATCCTGGCATCGGACTGCACAGGGCAACAGGGACGAGGGCCAGATGGAGGACTGACAATATCCCGGAGGCCATGGGGCAAGAGTAGAGGCACATGACCTTGAAGACGATGATGAAAAGCAGGAGCTGGCAGCATGGAGCCGGCCCGAAAGTACCATGGGAGCAGTGCCCACAACTACACTGACTGGGTGCGTTCTGTGTCCGGTGTGGCTGACTTCAGTGTGCTCCAGACTAGTCCTGACCACAAGTCTAGGAAGTGTGCACCACCCCCGGCCTCCTCTCCCCTTGCAGCTGCTAGGAATCACGGTCACAGACCCTGGTCAGCTTTCGTGGAAACCAAGCAGTGGCTTCCCCACACGCTGCACCTCTGGTGGTGGTCCAGTGCGACCCTCGTGCCTGGCCAGGCACTGATGTCTACCTGTCTCCACACAAATCCACAGACAGGAGGGTGTCCCTGAATTCCACAGCACCTGATGAGACAGATCCACAGAACCCAACACCCAGTGGGTCACTCGGGACCTCACCTATGGTCATGGAGCTCACCAAAAACTATTTCTGTCACTTCCCACAGAAACCCTGTTTCTGATCCCCCACAATACCATACATCCTGGTTGCTGACCTGGGGTCATGCCATGAACCCACATGGCACCTTTCTTTAAGTGAAGGCTATGCCTACACCTCCTAGAAAATATTTCTAATGAAGTACAAGTCCATCAGGTCTATGGTGTGAACGGTAGCACACAGCCTGCATGGTAGTAGTCAGTAATTCTAACAAGGGTTAACCCCATCCCCCATCTCACAAAACCTTCCTCCATCCCCACTGAACTCATGGTCTGCCCTCAGAAAACCTTCCAGGAAACAAACCTTTCATCTGAATGCTCTCTTCACCTTCTGCTTCAAATCTTGTCCAACCACAATGATATGAAACTAGAAATCAGACTCAAGAAAAAAATGGGAGAGTCAAAAATAGGTGGAGATTTTTGGGGCCTGGGTGGCTCAGTCATTAAGGATCTCCTTTCAGCTCAGGTCTTGATCCCAGGATTCTGGGATCTAGCTCAAAATCAGGCTCCTTGCTCAATCGGAAGCCTGCTTCTCCCTCTCCCACCACCCTGCTTGCATTCCCTCTCTCGCTGTCTCACTCTCTGTCAGATACTTAAATAATCTTAAATAAATATGTGGAGATTTAACAACATGCTACTGAACAACCAACAGTCAAAGAAGAAATCAAAAAATTTTTAGAAGTACCTTGACACTGATGAAAAAGACAACCTACAAAAACTTATGGGATGCAGCAAAAGTAATTTTATGGGGGACATTCATAGAAATTCAAGTCTTCATCAATCCATGAGAATGGTCTCCAATAAACAACCTGATTTATGTGGTAAAGAAGTAGAAAAAAAAACAACAAACAAAGCCCCAAATTAGTAGAAATAAGGAAATAACAAAAAGGAATGCATAAATAAATCCAATGGAGACCAAAAAGACAAAAAAAAAAAACAATGAAAATGGGAGTGGCCTTTTTTGGAACGATAAACAAAACTGACAAACTTAGCTAGACTCACCAAGAAAGACAGAGGACTCGAATACAATCAGGAAAATAAGATAGTGGATTCCTCTCTCATATCAAAATCAAAAGAACTCTTCAACCTTGAACACAACAACTTCTTGCAAGCCACGTCTCTAAAGGCAAAGGAAATAAAAGCAAAAATGAACTATTGGCACTTCATCAAGATAAAAAGCTTCTGCTCGGCAAAGCAAATGATCAAAAAATAAAAAGGCAACATATGGAATTGAAGAAGATATCTGCAAATGATTTTACAGATAAAGGGCTGGTATCCAAGATCTATAAAGAACTCCTCAAACTCGACACCCAAAAAATGGGCAGAAGACACAAAGAGATACTTCTCCAGAGAAGACATACAAATGGCCAACAGACACATGAAAAAATGCTCCACATCACTTGCCATCAGGCAAATACAAATCAAAACGACAATGAGATACCACCTTACACCAGTTAGAATGGTTAAAATTAACAAGGCAGGGGGCACCTGGGTGTCACAGCGGTTAAGCGTCTGCCTTCGGCTCAGGGCGTGATCCTAGCATTATGGAATAGAGCCCCACATCAGGCTCCTCCGTCATGAGCCTGCTTCTTCCTCTCCCACTCCCCATGCTTGTGTTCCCTCTCTCGCTGGCTGTCTCTATCTCTGTGGAATAAATAAATAAAATCTTGAAAAAAAATTAACAAGAAAGAAATAAAAGAAAGTCAGAGAGGAGGTGAAGAAAGGGGAGCCCTCTTACACTACTTGTGAGAATTCAAGCTGGTTACAGCCACTTTTGAAACCAATATGGAGGTTCCTCAAGACGTTAAACACAGAGCTATCCTACGACCCACCAATTGCACTACTGGGTATTTACCCCATAGACACAGAGTAATGAAAAAAGGGGCACCTGTATCCCAATGTTCATAGCAGCAATGTCCCTAATAGCCAAACTGTGGAAGGAGCCAAGATGTCCTTCAGCAGATGAATGGACAAAGAAGATGTGGTTCATATATACAATGGACTATTACTCAGTCATCAAAAAGGATGAATACCCACCATTTGCACCAACGTGGATGGACCAGGAGGGGATTATGCTAAGTGAAATTAAGTCAAGCAGAGAAAGACAATTATCATATGGTTTCACTCCTATGTGGAATGGAAGGAATAGCATGGAGGACATTAGGAGAAGGAAGGGAAAAGTGAAGGAGGGAATGAGAGGGGGACATGAACCATGAGAGACTACTGACACTGGGAAACAAACTGAAGGTTGCAGAAAGGGAGGGGAAGTGGAATGGGTTATCCTGGTGATGGGTATTAAGGAGGGCACCTGTTGGGGCGCCTGGGTGGCACAGTGGTAAAGCGTCTGCCTTCGGCTCAGGGCGTGATCCCGGCGTTATGGAATCGAACCCCACAACAGTCTCCTCCGCTGTGAGCCTGCTTCTTCCTCTCTCACTCCCCCTGCTTGTGTTCCCTCTCTCGCTGGCTGTCTCTATCTCTGCCGAATAAATAAGTAAATTCTTAAAAAAAAAAGTAGGGCACGTGTCATAACGAGCACTAGGTTTTATATGCAAACAATGAATCATGGAACACTACATCAAAAACAAATGAAGTACTGTAGGGTGACTAACATCATTTTAAAAAAAGAGAAAGATATGAAATCCATACAGGAATACTGTCACTATTTACAAAGGACATGAAATCCCGAAAGATTCCACACACACAAAAAAATCTGTTAGAATAAACAAATTCAAGGAAGCTGCAGGATATAAAGTCAATATACAGAGACCTGTTGTCTTTTTTTTCAGATTTTATTTATTTATTTGAGAGGAAGAGAAAAAGTACGAGCAGGGGGAGTGTCAGAAAGAGGGAGAAGCAGACCCTTGCTAAGCAGGGAGCCCAACATGGGGCTCGATCCCAGAACTCTGGGTTCATGACCTGAGCTGAAGGCAGACGCTTCACCTATGGGGCCACCCAGATGACGCAACTTCTTGCATTTCTGTATACTGATGACCCACTTTTGCAAAGAGAAATTAAAAAAGCAATGCCATTTACAATTGCATCAAAAAAAAATCTAGGAATACAAGTAACCAAAAATGAGAAAGACAGTACACTCAACACATGGCAGAAAAGAAATAAAAAACATGTGTGTCGAGGGGGGGCAGGATGTATGGGTCAAAGATTTGGAAGGCAACACAAACAAAGGGAAGCTTACGCCATGCTCCTTAACTGGAAGAGTTAATTATGTGAACATGTCCATCGTACCCAAAGCAATCGACAGATGTGATGAAATCCCTATCTGAATTCCAGCGGCATTACTCGAGGAAATAGAAAACAGTCCTCAAACTTGTATGGAATCACAAAACACCCCAAATACCCAAAGTAACCTGGAGAAAGAAAGGTGCAGTCAACACACTCCTGGATTTCAAGCTAGATTACAAAGCTGTTGTCATCAAAACAGGATGGTACTGGCATAAACACAGACACCAGGTCAGTGGAACAGAACAGAAAGCTCAGAAACTTACCCACACGTAGATGATCGTAACTTACGACGCAGCAGCCGAAGATATACCATGAGGGAAGGACTGTGTCTTCAGTGAGCGGTAACAGGCAAACTGGAAACTAAATGCAGAAGAATATAACTGGGTCACTTTCTTACACCACGCACAAAATTTTTAATGGATGAACGATTTGAACATAAGACCTGAATCCATAAACCTCCAAGAAGACACAGGTACTAAGTCTTTCCACATTAGTTTTGGCAAAGAGTCTTCAGATCAGACACGAAATGCAAAGGTAACAAAAGTAAAAATAAACAAGTGGAACAACTTCAAACTGAAATCTTCCACACGGCAAAAGAAACCAGCAAAAACTAAAAAGGCCAGAGACCCAATAAGAAAAAAAATATCTGCGAATCATATGTGTGAGAAGAGGCTAATATCCAAAATACACACAACACTCATACAAATCAAAACGAAAAAAAAAACTGTATAAAAAATGGGGGGAATATGTGAATAGATACTTTCTAAAGATGGCACACAGGTGCCAGCAGACAGAGAAAGTTTTTCGACATCACTTAATATCGTCAGGGAAACATCATCAAACCCACAATCGGCTATCCCCTCACAACTGTTGGAACAGCAATTGTCCCAGAAACAGACACCAGCTGGGGTCAAGGGTGTGCAGACGAGGAGACACTGTGCACTGTTGGTGGGAATGGAAATTGGTGCAGCCACTGTGACAAACGGTGTGGAGGTTCCTGAAAAAATAAATGCAACTACCACATGACCCAGTAATGGCTCTACTGAGTATTGATTTGGAGAACACAAAAATACTGCCTCAAAAAGACAGATGCACTCCCACGTTCACTGCAGCATTATTCACAAGAACCAGACATGGAAACACAGACCTTGGGGGCCTTATGCCAAGTAACTCAGACACAGAAAGACCAATACCAGATGCTCTCATATACATTCCACGTGGAATAAACAAATACTGAACACATAGATACTGAGAGCAGATTGGTAGGTGCCAGATACGAAGATGGGGTGGTAGAAACGGGTGAAGGTGGTCAAAGTCTTAATGTTTGAGTGAGAAAATCTGACAGTCATGAAATGTTCTGTCCAGCATGGAGACTAAAACTAACCTTGCAGCTTGGGGTATAGGTTTCCCTGCTCTTTGAAAGTACATGGATTCTGAGAAACCTTGCACAGCAGAAATGGTGTCAGGAAGGAATGGCCATTAATTTACACAGAACAATTAGATAGTGTCCTCAGACTCCAAAATTCCTTCTCTTTGATTTTTCTTAGGCCTCAGGACAGAAGTTTCTGAGGGAGGCCCAGCATAAATGAAGATAAAGCACAGCAGAGGCTCACAGACATAATTCAAAGTGCTGGTGGCTCAATGCAGAGAGCGGTTCCCAGCAGAAGGAGCTGGTTGGGGTGCACGCCGCCTCTGTCGTGCTTCTCCCCAAAACAGATGCTGAACGCGATTCTCACTGTTCACCTTTTTTCATAAGAGGGAAATCCTCTTCAGTTGTCTTCCTCTTACTGAAGCTGGGTAATAACGTAGTTCTCTCAAGAAAACCCAGTGTCTTACTGTGAACGTTTAAAAAGTGGGGGATACTTGTACTTAACCATTGCTGAGGGAGGAGATGTGAAAGGTTCTCCCAGACACAATCCTCAGCAGATCCACAGGGAAAGGCACCTTCCTCAGCATGTGGAACACGGACTACCTCCTACCCCCCGAGAAACCCTCTCCTTCCCCTCGATCAGGACAACCCACAACAGCTGGGAGTTACCCCAATTCCTCCGTTCTCCTGTTCCTAATAGCTAACCCATCAGCAAATCCTGTGAGTTCCATCTTCAAAATGGACCCAGAATAGGTCTAACCACTCCATCCAAGGCCACCTGTCTGGTCCACAGTGCCTGAGTTCCTGGAAAAGCTTCGTCATTGACCTGCCTTGCCATCTTCAACCCTCTGTCATCTGTTCTCAACACTGTAGCCAGGATGGCCCAGTGAAACAGGGTCTCCTGGGGTTATAGCCCTGGAAAGCCTCTCTAAGCTCATGTCCTAAGCTGTCTCCTGTGGCCACAGGGCCATCTTGCTTCTCCTGGACATACCTGAAATTCTCCTGCCCCAGAGCCTTTTCACATGCTTTCCCTTCTGTTAAGAATGCTCTTGATGTGATCTCACTCACCTTCAGAGAAGTCTGAATTGGAGTGACAGGAACAGAAGATGAGGTTGTGTGTTGGGTGAGGCTGGTGGCCAGGAAGAAGGTTCTCTGCCAGCTCTCTGCCTGTGCCTCCCTTGTCCTCAGCCAGGAACTTGCTCACAGCCCTCACCTGTCACAACTCTCACGCAGGAGACCCACAGCCACCCCTGGAGCCCACCCTGCCCACACCCTGCTGCAGAATGCATTCAGCTCTCCTCTGGGACCCCTGTCAGCTTTATCCAGACCTGGAACTCCCCTGTCTCCTGCAAAGCTCCCGGATTCCCCCTCTGCTTCCAAAATCACACTGGCACAAGGCTTTCACGAGAAAGCTATAATGCTAACAAATGAAAGGTTCGCACCTGCTTTCCCCTTCTGTTGCCTCTCTCTCCACCTTCTTTCCTACCTGTGCAAACTGTAACATATCAGTTCAACATGAACATGCTCTGAGACCTGAATCTTTCATTGCAGCTTTCTGAGTACTCCTTATGTGATAAGCAACTAGTGTATCCCACCACAGGGTGTTTTACAACTCTCATATATAGAATACTACAGCCCAAATCACTACAATTTTACCTCACTCTTCATGAAGCAGAACACTTTTTCCTTTCTTCTTTACTTAAATTCCAGTTAGTTCACATGCCATGGAATATTCGCTTCAGGGGTAGGGTTTAGTGATTCCTCACCTGCATACAGTACCCGGTGCTCATTACAAGTGCCCTCCTTAATACCCCTCACCCATTTATCTCTTCCCCCCACGCCCCTGTCCTGCAGCAACACTCAGTTTGTTCTCCAAGGTTGAGTCTATTTCCTTGTTTGCCTCTCTCATCACCCCTCCACTCTGTTCATCTGTTTTCTTTCTGAAAATCCACAAGCGTGAGAGCGTAGGATATTGGTCTTTCCTCAATGATTTTGCTTAGCTTAATACACTCTAAGTCCATCCACATCCTTGCAAATGGTAAGATTTCATTCTTTTTGAAGCTGGGTCATATTCCATTATATATATGTATCCCACATCTGCTTTATCCATTCATCAGTGCATGGACATTGGGATTCTCTCCATAGTTTGTCTACTGTGGACATTGCTGCTATAAACATCATGGTGAATGTTCCCCCTTCGAATCTGCATTTTTGTATCCTTTGGGTAAATACCTAGGAGAGCAATTGCTGGATCATGGGGTTGTTCAATGTTTAACTTTTTGAGGAACCCCCACACTGTTTCCCAGACTGGCTGCACCACTTTGCATTCCCACCAACAGGATGGGAGGGTTCCCCTTTAAGCAGAACATTATCTGCCGGCAATTTCATAAGAGGAAACAAAACCTCTGTGAGATGCACCCAGGGTCAGGAAAGCAGTTGCAGACTTCACCCCAAGGCTCCTGATGCCAAGCCCCTTGAAGCCACCAGCATGCCACTATCCAAAAGAATTCCCAGACTCTCCTTCTGACTCCACCACCAAAGAAACTACAGAGAGAATATGGCACCTCAAAATATCGAGATAATACATTTAGTAAAACTAGAAAGTCAAGCTCAACTTTTAAACAGGAACAGGCCACTTTGGATAATTTTGAATTTTCCCTCCACCCTAATTTTAACTCTTCTGGTGAATAAACTAATCAATGATGAAACATCCCCTTTGTCAAATGACATCATCCAAGTCTGTATCAGATGAAAAAAGCCACCTAACTCTAGATGCTGGCCACTCAACTATATCGTAGGCTCAATTGAATAAACACTGTTAGATGAAGGAACAAATTAGATGTTACGAACAGGCACAGAGTGAATCTCACCTTCCCTTTCTAATAAAAGAGGGTTCCTAGGAAACAGATAGTCAAAATACATTTGTAAGCAATAAATGGACAGAGAAATTGTGATCCCCTGCAAAGTTCTACCTGCAGGGAAACTAAGTAATTCTTGCACCAAACCCAGAATGCTGACAGCTACTTCAATTTTACTTTGTGGCTCAACTAGAGAAAAGAGAAAAGCCCAGGAGGTTTTGGGATAATGAGAGGTTTTACCTCCAGCCCTGTCATAGATAGGACATTTTGCCAAACATACCTGTGCTTTCTCTGAACACTGGCATCCTGTAACAAGCTGCCTCGCTGACTCCGATGCTGACGTTCAAAACCTCGGGTGTCTTGGAGCCAGAGCGGAGAAGTGCTGTCAGCTGGGGAGAAGAAGGCACCTCTGACCTGAAGCCTGCACACCTCCTTCGGTTTCTGGGTGAAGGGGCAACACATCCTTGTTGTTTAGCAGTAATTATCTTCATTCTCAATAGACCAATGACCTTGCCTTTTCTGGAAAGCAGACTTACTCTTCTAAAGAAACCCTCAATTCATCTATTCCCAATGCAACTAGAGTGGGGTCTCGTTTATGCCCGCCTCCAGGCCCCCACCTGGAGGATTTTCCTGCATGATTCTAATAGCCAATTACCATTCCCCGGGGGCACACGGGGCATAATGTTGAAGTTGGCTGACGGCTCTATGGCTTGCTACTGCCACACCTGTGCCTGGGGGACTAGGGCACACCCTGCTGAACTCGGGGTACTGCTCAAGATGAATCGCCTGCACTGTGCCAGAGAACTGAAGGTGCGGATTGTGTGAGGTCCTTACCCGCACTCTTCCCGGGGAACAGGGGAAACCCTGAAATTCTGCAACCCATCCCACAAAAGCTCTGGTGAGTGGGCGCCCTGGAGTTCATGCGTATGGGGAATAAGGTCAGTTGAGGACATGGGGCAGAAGAGACTTTAAAGGGAAAAAGAAAACTCACCTGAGTCCTCACAATGAACCCTCTCCACGTGCCCTTCCAGAACCCTGCCTCCCACCTGGGGCGCACCCTACCCCCGGACCCCCACCCCAGTGCACGCTGCTCACTCACCAGCAGGGATCTCAACAGGGCAACTCTCTCTCTCTCAGTGCCCCTTCTTCTGCCCCAAGTCTGCAACCCACTGCAAATCTGGGACTGCCCACAGAGACATAGCTCCACCTCCAAGCGGTGAATGGTTGGGGAGGTTGGTGCCTGAGCCCCTTGGATGCTGGGCAACCCGCCCTCAAGCCCCTGGAACCCTGAAAGTGCAGGGGGCCCAAGAGGCCCCTCCTCTACCCAACACCCGGCACAGGCATGGGTGGGGTCATGGGCCGGGTCCCCCACACACACCAGGCCCCATCCAGGGACCCCTCTAGCCTCAGACCACCCTCAGAGTCCTGCCCCTTCCCTTTCTGCACCAGCCCTCCCTGCTGGGGTATGCCTGGTTCTGGGCAAGGTCAGTGGCTCTCAGACCCTCCAAGGCTTGGGCTTTAGGAAATGCAATGATTTCATGCATTTTCAGTATATACATGTCAGTATGACTTTAATCTTATGGGAGCCAAAGAGGTTCTTTATTTTTTCTTATCTTCATGTTGGCATTTTTGGTTATTGTTTTCTTCACGAAGCAGATGTACAACATGTGCTTCGGGCAGAAATAGGGCCCAATCTTTCAGTTTTTGCCCAATCATTTTGAGCCAGGTATAATGTTAAAGGATAGCTTCCCTGGGATCCCAGGATCAGGGCCCACAGATGATATAAGATAAAAATTACTTTCATCATTATAATTGCTACTAAATGGTGGAATTTGAGACAAAAGCACCTTTCACAAGAGTACCAAGAAATTAAAATGATGCCCACAGAAGGCTACCTGCTCCATGGTCAGCACAGGTAACAGAAGTGTTCACAGTCTCTGGACTCCTGCCCTTCTCCTGCCCAAATCTCTGAAGCACACAGACCACTTAAAATCAGAATTGTAGAACTGCTAGACACCTTAGAGATGCCTGGCACCATTCCCTTGGACTGCGGAATAAAACACAGTAGCTCGTTGTCACAAACTAATTTCAACATGAAGTGCCCCCTGGATGCACTAAGTTCTTTCTCTGCAAATGTTGACTAATGTAAGTCACAGTCATACCATTTAAACACTAGGATGGCTAGGAAGTTATCGTAGGTAAGGCAATATTTTAGCCATATTTATAAGCATTGGCTCACTTTGTAGAAGAGGCTGAGCTGAGTGTTTTTAAATACTATTTCAGGTACAAGAGAGGAGTTAAGATAGCGGAGGAGTAGGGGACCCCTTTTTCAGCAGGTCCCCTGAGTCCAGCTGGATAGGTAGCAGACCAGCCTAAACAAACACGGAATCAGCCTGAGAGGCAGGAAGATATATCTGGATCTCTACAAATGAATATCTCCAGCGCTGAGTATTGAGGTAGGAAGCGGGGAGTCCTGAAACCTGGCACAGATACTGGAAGATAAAAGGAAGGGGGAGGGAGCCGCCACGTTCGGGCACCAGGAAGTAGCAGCCACCTGCACAGGGGAGCAGGGAGACTCACAGAAGGCACCCCTAGAGAGCGGACTGAGACTGGTGAGCCCAGAGAGCACACCACCAAGCATCTCATGGAACACAGGAATCCCAGTGTGCTCATGGGATCCAGAATGAGCTTGGGAGCTCCTGGAGCGCATGTGGGTCCGCTGGAGGCTGGCAGGCCACCTGCTAAGGGGAGCGGGCAGATTCATGGTCAGAACCCGGGAAACAGCAGACTGAGACCCTGAACCAGGTGCGCCCGCCACCAGGCTTCTCACGGAACTCTGGAATCCCGGTGTGCTCACCGGGCATAGACAGACCCAGAGTCCTGGGAGCCTGCGGGGCGGCTGGCGGCTGGTGGGCCACCTGCATGGGGGAGCAGGCGGACTCGAGGTTGGCACCCGGGAAACAGCAGACTGAGACCCTGAAGGAGGTGGAATGCCACCAGGCTTCTCAGGAAACTCCATAATCCTGGTGTACTCACGGGATCCAGACTGAGACCTGGAGATTTGGGAGCTCTAGGGGGAGGCTGGTGGCTGGTGGCCTTAGAAACACAAAGGACAGAGATGAGCCTGCCCTGGAAGTGAGGGCAGGGACACCAAGTGTGGGGCAAACATCCAGGGACGCTATGGGGTTGAGCATCACCAACAGTAATGGAGTTAAAGTGGCCAGAACATCCATGGAGAACAGGCCGCAATCCCTCTGTTCTGTGACAATTCACCCTGTGCTGCTCTGACTCTCAGAAGAGGCACAGCAGACCGCCAGAGAAAGCCGCCAGGGAACAAAAGCCTGGAAATACTGGCTCACAGCTTGCCCACACCCCTCCCCCCTTGCAGGGGACAGGGCAACTCTACCCAAACAGGGTTGCCTGAGTATGGGTGCGGCAAAATACAAACTCTTAACAATAGAGAACAAACGGATGGATACCAGAGAAGAGGTGGATAGAGGGATGAGTGAAATAGATGAAGCGGATTAAGAGGACACTTTTCTTGATGACCACTGAGTAATATGTAGAATTACTGAATCACTCTATTGTACACCTGAAACGAATGTAACACCGTATGTTACCTCTACTGGAATTAAAATAAAATTTTAAAAAAGATTTTTCTTTCAGGAACCTCTTTGAAAAAGCTTTTCCTGTGCAACGTGCATAAGCCCTACTTGGGAGGATTCACTCTACAATAATTATTCACTCTATGCCTTGAATTCAGATTTCACTGAGTTCTTACTATGGATCCCAGCCCACGGGAGCCATGGTTCTTTTCTGTCCAGGCTCAGCACCTATGCATTCAAGATTGGAAGTAGAGACACATGTCACTTCACAGTCCAGAAAGCTATTATTGTTTCTGTTACATTGTGAGAGAGTCACAGACTTTGGGACAGGTTTCAGAGCAGGTTTATTATGGATCCTGGATCTCTACTTCAATGTTCTTTGCCTGGATCCATTTGGCTAATAGGTTCCCTGTGGATGGGCTTGCTTCCAAGCACATACATGGAAGATGCAAATGTGGGTGGGCTTGGTGCGGGACAGGAAGAAGACCAAAAGCAGACAAGAGTCCGACCCCTCCCCTGATCCAGGAACTGCTACAGGAGAGGGTACGGGAGGTAGAATCCATGCGAAACTCCAAGGTCACCAGCTGAACACAGGAGGCATAGGTCAAGGGATCTGGAGATGCAAGGTTGAAGGCTGCTCTGAGCTACCTCTGGGAGGAAGGGAGGGAAGGAATGAGAAGGAGACACTGCCTGCCCCTGGCCCATGCCAGCTGCCCACCGCTCTGACACGCATCCGTCTACACAGCTGACACAGCCTGGGCTCAGGAAGGGCTGAATCGCGTCCCTCAATCCTCAGTGGGACAGCTGGCCCCAGGGCTCAGAGACATGCTGAGGGAGATGAGAGGGAAAGCTGCCCCGCCCAGGTCATCCCCTCCTTGAGCAGACAGCCCTTCAGAACTGCTAAAAAAAAAAACCCCACTAACGGGGTTGAAAGACATGCCATGGATGAACTAAGGCATAGAGATATGTAAAATAACATTCATTTTTAAGTTCAGAGCTGTCATCTCAGGAAGTGGGGAGAGCTTCCCTGAAGAAGACTGAGGGGAGGGCAGGCCATGCTGAAAAGGGAGACATGGCTCTCCTGATTGGGGACCTGCAGCCCCCTTCCAGGGCAGGGCATCATCCTCGCATCACACGAGATCCATGGAAGTGTTCCATGAGGGCCAGATGTCTGTCTCGAGAAGGCTACACTGGCATCGGACTGCACAGGGCACCAGGGACGAGGGCCAGATGGAGGACTGACAATACCCTGGAAGCCATGGGGCAATAGAAGAGGCACTTGACCTTGACGATGATGATGAAAAGAGGTGGCAGCATGGAGCCGGCCCAAAAGTACCATGGGAGCAGTGCCCACAGCTACACTGACTGGGTACATTCTCTGCCTGGTGTGGCTGACTTCAGTGGGCTTCAGACTAGTCCTGACCACAACTCTAGGAAGTGTGCACCACCCCTGGCAGCCTCTCCCCTTGCAGCTGCTAGGAATCATGGTCAAAGACCCTGGTCAGCTTTCGTGGAAACCAAGCAGTGGCTCCCCCACACGCTGCACCTCTGGTGGTTGTCCAGTGCGACCCTCATGCCTGGCCAGACACTGATGTCTACCTGTCTCCACACAAATCCACAGACAGGAGGGTGTCCCTGAATTCCACAGCACCTGATGAGACAGATCCACAGAATCGGGACCTCACCTATGGTCATGGAGCTCACCATAAACTATTTCTGTCACTTCCCACAGAAAGCCTGGTTCTGATCCCCCGCAATACCATACATCCTGGTTGCTGGCCTGGAGTCATGCAATGAACCCACATGGCACCTTTCTTTAAGAGAAGGCTATGCCTACACCTCCTAGGAAATATTCCTAATGAAGTACAAGTCCATAAGGACTACGGTGTGAACGGTAGCACACAGCCTGCCTGGTAGTAGTCAGTAATTCTAACAAGGGTTAACCCCAGCCCCTGTCTCACAAAACCTTCCTCTGTCCCCACGGAACTCATGGTCTGCCCTCAGAAAACCCTCCAGGAAACAAACCTTTCATCTGAATGCTCTCTTCACTTTCTGCTTCAAATCTTGTCCAACCACAGTGATATGAAACTAGAAATCAGACTCAAGAAAAAAATGGGAGAGTCAAAAATAGGTGGAGATTGGGGAGCCTGGGTGGATCAGTTGTTAAGGATCTGCCTTCAGCTCAGGTCCTGATCCCAGGATCCTGGGATTTAGCCTGGAATCAGGCTCCTTGCTCAGCGGGAAGCCCGCTTCTCCCTCTCCCACCCCCCTGCTTGTGTTCCCTCTCTCACTGTCTCACTCTCTGTCAGATAATTAAATAATCTTAAAAATATATGAGGAGATTTAACAACATGCTACTGAACAACCAACAGTCAAAGAAGAAATCAAAAAAGATTTTAGAAGTACCTTGACACTGATGAAAAAGACAACTTACAAAAACTTATGGGATGCAGCAAAAGTAGCTCTATGGGGGACATTCATAGAAACTCAAGTCTTCATCAATCCATGAGAATGGTCTCCAATAAACAAACTGATTTATGTGGTAAAGAAGTAGAAAATAAAACAACAAACAAAGACCCAAATTAGTAGAATTAAGGAAATAACAAAAAGGAATGCATAAACAAATCCGACAGAGACTAAAAAGACCAAAAAAAGAAAAACAATGAAAATGAAAGCTGCCTTTTTTGGAAAGATAAACAAAACTGACAAACTTAGCTAGACTCACCAAGAAAGACAGAGGACTCGAATACAATCAGGAAATAAAAGCAAAAATGAACTATTGGCACTTCATCAAGATAAAAAGCTTCTGCACGGCAAAGCAAACGATCAATAAAACAAAAAGGCAACCTAGGGAATTGAAGAAGATATCTGCAAATGATATTACAGATAAAGGGCTGGTATCCAAGATCTATAAAGTACTCCTCAAACTCGACACCCCAAAAATGGGCAGAAGACACAAAGAGATACTTCTCCAGAGAAGACATACAAATGGCCAATAGACACATGAAAAAATGCTTCACATCACTTGCCATCAGGCAAATACAAATCAAAACGACAATGAGATACCACCTTACACCAGTTAGAATGGTTAAAATTAACAAGGCAGGGGGTACCTGGGTGGCACCACGGTTAAGCATCTGCCTTCGGCTCAGGGCGTGATCCTGGCATTATGGGATCGAGCCCCACATCAGGCTCCTCCGTCATGAGCGTGCTTCTTCCTCTCCCACTCCCCATGCTTGTGTTCCCTCTCTCGCTGGCTGTCTCTATCTCTGTGGAATAAATAAATAAAATCTTGAAAAAAAATTAACAAGAAAGAAATAAATGAAAGTCAGAGAGGAGGTGAAGAAAGGGGAGCCCTCTTACACTACTTGTGAGAATTCAAGCTGGTTACAGCCACTTTTGAAAACAATATGGAGGTTCCTCAAGACGTTAAACACAGAGCTATCCTACGACCCACCAATTGCACTACTGGGTATTTACCCCATAGACACAGAGTAATGAAAAAAGGGGCACCTGTATCCCAATGTTCATAGCAGCAATGTCCCTAATAGCCAAACTGTGGAAGGAGCCAAGATGTCCTTCAGCAGATGAATGGACAAAGAAGATGTGGTTCATATATACAATGGACTATTACTCAGTCATCAGAAAGGATGAATACCCACCATTTGCACCAACGTGGATGGACCAGGAGGGGATTATGCTAAGTGAAATTAAGTCAAGCAGAGAAAGGCAATTATCATATGGTTTGACTCCTATGTGGAATGGAAGGAATAGCATGGAGGACATTAGGAGAAGGAAGGGAAAAGTGAGGGGGGGAATGAGAGGGGGAGATGAACCATGAGAGACTATTGACACTGGGAAACAAAATGAAGGTTGCAGAAAGGGAGGGTAAGGGAATGGGTTATCCCGGTGATGGGTATTAAGGAGGGCACGTGTCATAATGAGCACTAGGTGTTATATGCAAACAATGAATCATGGAACACTTCATCAAAAACAAATGAAGTACTGTAGCGTGACTAACATCATTTTAAAAAAAAGAGAAAGATATGAAATCCATACAGGAAAACTATCACTATTTGCAAATGATATGAAATCCTGAAAAATTCCACAAAAAAACCTGTTAGTTTAAACAAATTCAAGAAAGCTGCAGGATATAAAGTCAATATACAGAGACCTGTTGTCTTTATTTTTTTTCAGATTTTATTTATTTATTTGAGAGGAAGAGAAAAAGCACATGCAGGGGGAGTGTCAGAAAGAGGGAGAAGCAGACCCTCGTTAAGCGGGGAGCCCAACATGGGGCTCAATCCCAGAACTCTGGGTTCATGACCTGAGCTGAAGGCAGACGCTTCACCTATGGGGCCACCCAGATGACCCAACTTCTTGCATTTCTGTATACTGATGACCCACTTTCGCAAAGAGAAATTAAAAAAGCAATGCCATTTACAATTGCATCAAAAAAAAATCTAGGAATAAAAGTAACCAAAAATGAAAAAGACATAGTACACTCAACACATGACAGAAAAGAAATGAAAAACATGTGTGTCAAGGGGGCAGGATGTATGGGTCAAAGAGTTGGAAGGCAACACAAACAAATGGAAGCATACGCTGTGCTCCTTAACTGGAAGAGTTAATTATGTGAACATGTCCATCGTACCCAAAGCAATCGACAGATGTGATGAAATCCCTATCTGAATTCCAGCGGCATTATTCGAGCAAATAGAAAACAGTCCTCAAACTTGTATGGAATCACAAAAGACCCCAAATACCCAAAGAAACCTGGAGAAAGAAAGGTGCAGTCAACACACTCCTGGATTTCAAGCTAGATTACAAAGCTGTTGTCATCAAAACAGGATGGTACTGGCATAAACACAGACACCAGGTCAGTGGAACAGAACAGAAAGCTCAGAAATTTACCCACACGTAGATGATCCTAACTTACGACACAGCAGCAGAAGATATGCCATGAGGGAAGGACTGTCACTTCAGTGAGCGGTAACAGGCAAACTGGCCACTAAATGCAGAAGAATATAACTGGGCCACTTTCTTACACCACACACAAAATTTTTAATGGACGAATGATTTGAACATAAGACCTGAATCCATAAACCTCCAAGAAGACACAGGTACTAAGACTCTCGACGTTGGTTTTGGCAAAGAGTCTTCAGATCGGACACCAAATGCAAAGGCAACAAAAGCAAAAGTAAACAAGTGGAACAACATCAAACTGAAATCTTCCACACGGCAAAAGACCCCAGCAAAAACTTAAAAGGCCACTGACCCAATAAGAAAAAAATATCTGCGAATCATACGTGTGAGAAGAGGCTAATATCCAAAATACACACAACACTCATACAAATCAAAAGAAACAAAAAAAAAAACTGTATAAAAAATGGGGGGAATATGTGAATAGATACTTTCCAAAGATGGCACACAGGTGCCAACAGAGAGAAAAAGTTGTTTCACATCACTAAATATCGTCAGGGAAACATCAGTCAGACCCACAATCTGCTATCCCCTCAAAACTGTTGGAACACCATTGTCCAGAGACAGACACCGGTGGGGTCAAGGGTGTGCAGACGAGGAGACACTGTGCACTGTTGGTGGGAATGGAAATTGGTGCAGCCACTGTGACATACGGTATGGAGGTTCCTGAAAAAATAAATGCAACTACCACATGACCCAGTAATGGCTCTACTGAGTATTGATTTGGAGAACACAAAAATACTGCTTTAAAAAGACAGATGCACTCCCACGTTCACTGCAGCATTATTCACAAGAACCAGACATGGAAACACAGACCTTGGGGGCCTTATGCCAAGTAACTCAGACACAGAAAGACCAATACCAGATGCTCTCATGTACATTCCACGTGGAATAAACAAATACTGAACGCATAGATACTGAGAGCAGATTGGTAGGAGCCAGATTCGGGGGTGGGGTGGTAGAAACGGGTGAAGGTGGTCAAAGTCTCAATGTTTGAGTGAGAAAATCCGACAGTCATGAAATGTTCTGTCCAGCATGGAGACTACAACTAACCCCGCAGCATGGGGTATAGGTTTCCCTGCTCTTTGAAAGTACAGGGCTTCTGAGAAACCTTGCACAGCAGAAATGGTGTCAGGAAAGAATGGCCATTAATTTACACGGAACAATTAGACAGTGTGCTCAGACTCCAAATTTCCTTCTCTTTGGCTTTCCTTAGGCCTCAGGATACAAGTTTCTAACGGAGCCCCAGCATAAATGAAGATAAAGCACAGCAGAGGCTCACAGACACCATTCAAAGTGCTGGTGTCTGGATGCGGAGAGTGGTTCCCAGCGGAAGGAGCTGGTTGGGGTGCACGCCGCCTCTGTCGTGCTTCTCCCCAAAACAGATGCTGAACGCGATTCTCACTGTTCACCTTTTTTCATAAGAGGGAAATCCTCTTCAGGTCTCTTCCTCTTACTGAAGATGGGTAATTACGTAGTTCTTTCAGGAAAACCCAGTGTCTTACTGTGAACGTTTAAAAAGTGGGGGATACTTGTACTTGAGCATCGCTGAGGGAGGAGATGTGAAAGGTTCTCCTAGACACAAACCTCAGCAGATCCACTGGGAAACGCACCTTCCTCAGCATGCGGAACATGGACTACCTCCTACCCCCCGAGAAACCCTCTCCTTCCCCTCAATCAGGACAACCCACAACAGCTGGGAGTTACCCCAATTCCTCTGTTCTCCTGATCCTAATAGCTAACCCATCAGCAAATCCTGTGAGCTCCATCTTCAAAATGGACCCAGAATAGGTCTAACCACTCCATCCAAGGCCACCTGTCTGGTCCACAGTGCCTGAGTTCCTGGAAAAGCTTCGTCATTGAACTGCCTTGCCATCTTCAACACTCTGTCATCTGTTCTCAACACTGTAGCCAGGATGGCCCAGTGAAACAGGGTCTCATGGGGCTATAGCCCTGGAATGGCTTTCTGTCACCCTCTGTCACCTCTCTGAGCTCATGTCCTAAGCTGTCTCCTGTGGCCACAGGGCCTTCTTGCTGCTCCTGGACATACCTGGAATTCTCCTGCCCCAGAGCCTTTGCACATGCTTTCCCTTCTGTTCAGAATGCTCTTGATGTGTTCTCACTCACCTTCGGAGAAGTCTGAATTGGAGTGACAGGGACAGAAGATGAGGCTGTGTGTGTTGGGTGAGGCTTGTGGCCTGGAAGAAGGTTCTCTGCCAGCTCTCCGCCTGTGCCTCACTTGTCCTCAGCCAGGACCTAGCACACAGCCCTCACCTGTCACTACTTTCACGCAGGAGACCCACAGCCACCCCTGGAGCCCACCCTGCCCACACCCTGCTGCAGAATGCATTCAACTCTCCTCTGGGACCCCTGTCAGCTTTACCCAGACCTGCAACTCCCCCGTCTCCTGCAACGCTCCCGGATTCCTCCTCTTCTTCCAAAATCACACTGGCGCAAGGCTTTCATGAGAAAGCTATAATGCTAACTAATGAAAGGTTCACACCTACTTTCCCCTTCTGTTGCCTTTCTCTCCACCTTCTTTCCTACCTGTGCAAACTGTAACATATCAGTGGAATATGAACATTCTCTGAGATCTGAATCTTTCATTGCAGCTTTCTGCGGACTCCTTATTTTAAGCAACAAGTGTATCCTACAACAGGGTGTTTTACAACTCTCATCTATAGAATAGTACAGCCCAATTAACTACAATTTTACCTCACTCTTCATGAAGCAGAACACTTTTTCCTTCTTCTCTTACTTAAATTCCAGTTAGTTCACAGGCCATGGAATATTCGCTACAGGGGTAGGATTTAGTGATTCCTCACCTGCATACAGTACCCGGTGCTCATCACAAGTGCCCTCATTAATACCCTTCACCCATTTAACTCTTCCCCCCACGGCCCTGTCCTGCAGCAACACTCAGTTTGTTCTCCAAGGTTGAGTCTATTTCCTTGTTTGCCTCTCTCATCACCCCTCCACTCTGTTCATCTGTTTTCTTTCTGAAATTCCACAAGTGTGAGAGCGTAGGATATTTGTCTTTCCTCACCCATTTTCCTTAGCTTAATACACTCTAGCTCCATCCACATCCTTGCAAATGGTAAGATTCCATTCTTTTTGAAGCTGGGTCATATTCCATTATATATATGTACCCCACATCTGCTTTATCCATTCATCAGTGCATGGACATTGGGATTGTCTCCATAGTTTGTCTACTGTGGACATTGCTGCTATAAACATCATGGTGCATGTACCCCTTTGGATCTGCATTTTTGTATCCTTTGGGTAATACCTAGGAGAGCAATTGCTGGATCATGTGGTTTTTCTATGTTTAACTTTTGAGGAATCCCCACACTGCTTCCCAGACTGGCTCACCACTTTACATTCCCACCAACAGAATGGGAGGGTTCCCCTTTATGCAGAACATTATCTGTTGGCAATATCATAAGAGGAAACAAAACCTGTGGGAGATGCACCCAGGGTCAGACTTCACCCCAAGGCTCCTGACGCCAAGCCCCTTGAAGCCACCAGCATGCCACTATCCAAAAGAATTCCCAGACTCTCCTTCTGACTCCACCACCAAAGAAACTACAGAGAGAATATGGCATATCAAAACATCGAGATAATACGTTTAGTAAAACTAGAAAGTAAAGCTCAACTTTTAAACAGGAACAGGGCGCTTTGGATAATTTTCAATTTTCCCTTCACTCTAATTTTAACTCTTCTGATGAATAAACTAATCAATGATGAAACATCACCTTTGTCAAATGACATCATCCAAGTCTGTATCAGATGAATAAAGCCACCTAACTTTAGATGCTGGCCACTCAACCATATCTTAGGCCCAATTGAATAAACACTGTTAGATGAAGGAACACATTAGATGTTACAAACAGGCACAGAGTGAATCTCACCTTCCCTTTCTAATAAAAGAGGGTTCCTAGGAAACAGATGGTCAAAATACATTTGTAAGCAATAAATGGACAGAGAAATTGTGATCCCCTGCAAAGTTCTACCAGCAGGGAAACTAAGTAATTCTTGCACCAAACCCAGAATGCTGACAGCTACTTCAATTTTACTTTGTGGCTCAACTAGAGAAAAGAGAAAAGCCCAGGAGGTTTTGGGATAATGAGAGGTTTTACCTCCAGCCCTGACATAGTTAGGACATTTTGCCAAACATACCTGTGCTTTCTCTGAATACTGGCATCCTGTGACAAGCTGCCTCGCTGACTCCGATGCTGACGTTCAAAACCTCGGGTGTCTTGGAGCCAGAGCAGAGAAGTGCTGTCATTGGGGAGAAGAAGGCACCTTTGACCTAAAGCCTGCACACCTGCTTCGGTTTCTGGGCGAAGGGGCAACACATACTTGTTGTTTAGCAGTAATTATCTTCATTCTAAATAGACCAATGACCTTGCCTTTTCTGGAAAGCAGACTTACTCTTCTAAAGAAACCCTCATTTCGTCTAGGATATTTTCCCCAATATAACTAGAGTGGAACATTTATTTCTCACTTACATAGAAAACACTGTTATTGTTGACATTGCCTGAATGAAGTTTTAAAAACATTTTAGAGAGAAAGGAAGAGACCTTTATTCAAACCGAAGTCAGTACAGCTGCCTGGGAGACACAATCTTCACCAAGAAGGGAGTGCTCCGGGGAAGGAACATTTGGGGCAGGCTTATATATTTTTTTCTGTTTTGTTTTACATACAGAGTTACACACCACAATGAGGATCTTCTTAGATTCCAGAAAGTGACAGACTCTTTCTTATGTTTTCAGTATGTACATGTCAGTATGACTTTAATCTTATGGGAGCCAAAGAGGTTCTTTATTTTTTCTTATCTTCATGTTGGCATTTTTGGTTATTGTTTTCTTCTCGAAGCAGATGTACAACATGTGCTTCGGGCAGAAATAGGGCCCATGCTTTGAGTTTTTGCCCAATCATTTTGAGCTGGGTAAAATGTTAAAGGATAGCTTCCCTGGGATCCCAGGATCAGGGCCCACAGATGATATAAGATAAAAATTACTTTCATCATTATAATTACTACTAAATGGAGGAATTTGAGAAAAAAGCACCTTTCACAAGAGTACCAAGAAATCAAAATGATGCCCACAGAAGACTACCTGCTCCATGGTCAGCACAGGTAACAGAAGTGTTCACAGTCTCTAGACTCCTGCCCTTCTCCTGCCCAAATCGCTGAAGCACACAGACCACTTAAAATCAGAATTGTAGAACTGCTAGACACCTTAGAGATGCCTGGCACCATTCCCTTGGACTGCGGAATAAAACACAGTAGCTCGTTGTCACAAACTAATTTCAACATGAAGTGCCCCCTGGATGCACTAAGTTCTTTCTCTGCAAATGTTGACTAATGTAAGTCACAGTCATACCATATAAACACTACGATGGCTAGGAAGTCATCGTAGGTAAGGGGATATTTTAGCCATGTTTATAAGCATTGGCTCACGTTGTAGAAGAGGCTGAGCTGAGTGTTTTTAAATACTATTTCAGACCTGTTTTACAGCACCCTCTGAACATACCAGAGCCTGAATCAACTAAAAAAGATAGTTGGTTTCAGTAAGTTTAATACCAGAAACATATTATACTGTCTGTATTCCTAAAGATCTTTGAGAATCTTACCCACAGGTCCTCCACTGAGATAATGATCTTAATGATCACCATGGGAAGAGGTGAACAGACCTGCTGAATTTGTTCCAGTTGTCCACATGACAAGAAAATCCTGATACTTGATAGGTTTCCAGATCGAGAAGACCAGAGATAAGAGGGAAATAGTACCCTGTATGGAACAACAAGGGATTTGGAGTCAATTTGGGGATCCCACTTAGGTTTCTGACACTAAAATCCTCTGTGACACATATCATCTGAGTCCCTGTCTAACCACCTGAAAATGTGCCTAAAAATATCTACACCCTAGTTGAGAAGTTTAAGAGGCAGAATGCTATGAAGAGCCAGTATGATGTCTCTCAAGAACAGGTGCTCAGGAAGCCATAATTGCTATTGGGTCTATTTCTTTTCCAGAAGAAAGAACACATGCTGAATCCATATTCCTAATAGATTTCTCACCAGATGATTTTCAAACCTGAAGGAAGGCCAAGAAGTCGCTCTTGTGTCATATTTCACTCAGAAATCATGTTGTTGGACTGGTGAGGACGATACGATAGCAACGTCATCACTAAGAGTGGGGAGCTTCTAATTTCCATAAGGCCATTTTGACCCCCTTAGCTCAGAGCCACCAGAAAGGGCAGCTGGGGAGGGGGCACCGTCATCACTATGAGTGGAGAGCTTCCCATTTCCATATGGCCATGTTGACCCTCTAGCTCAGGGCCACCAGAAAGGACAGCTGAGGGGGACCACAGGCCAAGGCTGCCAGGTGTGCCTGGGGCAGGCAGAACTCTGACTTAAGGCTCAACTCCTGTCTAGGTTATTATAATGCTCTTCACATAGAAAGTGCCATTCTGTGTGAGCCCTCATGTAGAAAAGTTTCAGAATTTCCATTGAGATTCCCTCTCTGACCTTTAGGATATGTAGCAAAGTTCCATTTAATTTTTAAACATTGAAGGACTTCCTGGTTTTCTTTTCTCTATGACTGTGGCTCAATTCTCCTGTGGTCTAAGAATAGAATCTAGTTAATTTCAGGGTTTAATATTGGTAGACTTGATTCGTGGCCCCACCTATCATCTATTTGGGTAAAGAGTCTATGACCACTTGAAAATAATGTATTCTGCACTTATTATGGAATGTTCCCTGTATGTCAATTAGGTCACATTTGTTACCAATGTTTTGTCTGCTTTTTCTGTCAGATTTTGAGAAAAGTATATTAAAATATTCAAACAATGCTGCTCTATTCAACGTGGCATCGGAGAATCTACCAGTGTTAGAAGGCAAGAGAAACAAAAAGTATAAGAATTGAGGGGATAATTGTGACTGTTCACAGATAATATGATTGTGTACATAGAAAATCCAAAACAGTCTATAAATACCCTATTAGAATTAAAAATGCAATTTATAAATTTGAGATGGATTGTAGCTTCCCATTGGACAGTTTCTGAAAGAAAACGTAGAACCTGTCAATCTTGGGGTAGGACATAGGGTGCACTAACCATTTAAAAGAATTCAGTGGGACTTTATAAAAATGTGACATTTCTCCTTATCTTATGACCATAAGAAATTGAAAAAGTGAACCGCAGGCTGGGAAGTAAAGATTTCCAATACACACACTGACAAAGACTTGTCAATAAAGAATTCCTGCTCATCAAACATAGAAAGTCTATTTATAAACAAATACTTCACAAAAGATTGACTGATCTCCAATAAGAACAGGAAAGGGTGCTCTACAGTATTATTTTCAGGAACAGCAAGGCCTTTCCTAAAATGAAAACATACACACAAACCAGTATTCCCTAGATGGATGATGTCCTTATTTCTGAGGACAGCTTGAAGAACATACTAGCATCAAAGTAAAGTGATGGAATTCCTGACACTCAGAGGATGGACAATTGACCTCAAACTACAGTACAATTTCTAGGCATCATTCGGTCCTCTGAAGGCAGACAACTACCACACCCCTTCCTACTCCACACAGGTTGCTTCCCAACCCCTACCATAAAAGAAGAAAATGAGAAACAGATAGGACTAGTAGGAAATAGCAAAAATCACATGTGGGGATTATCCTGAAACACACTGATCACATAATTAGTGTAAGGAAGTGTAGGGAACTGACAAGGACAGAGACTCAAGAGGTACGTCTTTGGGAAATGCTGTCTGAAATCGTCACATGTTGGTACCTGCTAATGAGGGCTCTGACCATGCCCTAGGGTTTGCTCACAAGGGTCTGCAACACCATCTCTGAGGACCGAAACTCTTCAAGACCTCAAAGCTTGCCTGATTGACTATTGGACTAAGAGATTCCCATGTTCTGAAAACAGATACCAACTCATTGAAACGTTCACCTGGGCTCTCTCGGAGGCCCTACAAGAAGCTGAACCATTCACTGAAAATCAATTACACACACACACACACACACACACACACACACACACACACACACACCTGTCATTTCACCAATTACTTAAACATTCAAGGTTCCTCCTACCTTTTCTTTTTCACATTGATATTTATACTCACATGAAATGTCATCATTTCTAATGAACACTGATGTCAAAATAGAGATCCATTGACACAATATTTACAAAATGGAACTTCCCTGCTGTCATTTTCAATATAGCGTTTTTTAAAGTTCATACATATTTTAGGTTTTTGGTAACTTATACAGGAGAAGATCAGCATTGAAAAACTCTGAATACTGACAATGAGTTTTAAGCCTAGAGAACAAAAATTGTCCAATTTCATAGATAATAAGGAACCAAAGGGAAAGCATGGAAGCTGTAGTCAAATAATTTTACACATATGCATCCTCTATTATTCTACTACTGAGGGGCGTGTTTTATTACCACTATACATGCATCGATTATCTTCCACGTGCACCTGCACAGGTATAAGGAATTACTACAGTAGAATGAAATGCCTGGGAACTACTTGGTGGCATCTATAATGAACAATGAAATTTCGATCTTATATTTGGTGAACTTCCACTGTCTGTCCCTTTAGACAATGGACCCTAAACAGAAGGGGGAATGAACCACGAGGGACTATGGACTCTCGGAAACAAACTGAGGGATTCAGAGGGGAGAGGGGTGGGGGATTGGGATGGGCCAGTGATGGGTATTAAGGAAGGTACATATTGCACGGAGCACTGGGTGTTATATGCAAATAATGAATCACGGAACACTACATCAAAAACTAAGGAAATACTGTATAGTGACTAACATATCATAATAAAAAATAATTATTAGAAAAAAAATTAAAGGTAAAAAAAAACCAATACAGCTTTTCTGTTTCAAGAACAATCACAATTGAGAAAAAACTAACTTCCAATCCCTAAAGCAAAACACAGACCAAGTTCCATTTCACTCCCCTTTATTCACATTTTCTGTGGGTTCTAAGCTATTTCCCTACCTCCTTTCCTGCTGAGCAGGGAGCCCAGGCTCTATCCCAGAATCCTGGGATCATAACCTGAGCCAAAGGCACATGCTTAACTGGCTGAGCCAGCCAGGAGCCCCAGCCATGTTTTTCTTAAGCAAAAGGACACTTTCTCACAATGCCTTCACATGACTTCACATGGTACCAGAGATCTGCATTTGCCTCTAGGAGGTTGCAGATGAAGGCAATTGCAAACTCTCACAGTGGTTTATCAAATACAATGACCTGCCTGGTGACAGTGAAACTCTTATGAGCCCACGACAGGGTGCTGTGACACTCAGCTGTGGCTGGGCTGGCACAGAGAACCAAATCCATTTCCCTGCCTGATGTCTGTGAGGAACAGTTGCCCCCACTGTGAATGAGACCCTGCCACTGAGCTGTCCAGAGATGGCCATCCTCATGGAGGATTAGGATAAAGGATAATGCCTGAGGAGACCTCATCTGTCTCTTTTATCTTTTCATATGTTTGACAGTGGACAAATCACTGCCTAGGAGTCCCCAACTACCTTAGTCTCATCTGTGAATGACCAAGAGGTTTTACAAAACACTTAAGATTTTGACCTCACAAATGCCCACAACAACTTACCGTAGGGATTCAACATTAAGCAAAGATACTGTTCGTTGGAAGAGAAGTCCTGCCCACTGTTGTTTCTCACTTATATGCTCATCTTCCTTACCTCATGGTAACATAACCACCTTGATTCTTGCTTCTGTCTTCAGGAAGGCTGATGTGACTTGAAGGGCATTACCCTGACATCATACTTTCTTAGCAATAAGATGTGGACATTTCCCTAGTCCTACACACCCAAAGTTGAATCGGAATCAGGATTGAGGAGGCTGATGAGAGTTGAAGGTGTTTTCCTGTACAGGGTGGTTTATTACCTATAAGGATGGGTCAGAGTCCTCGAAATTCCAGAACCTTTTCATTAATGCTTCCTACTCGTGAAAGATGATGTACATTGGTCTTTCCCTGTATAGTGTGGTGACTCAGAGAAAAGTGCTTAGCCCTTTCGTCAGACTTCCACGACCACTTTGGGGCTGGCTTCCATATTCACAAAGGATGATGTTAGGGCTAAGAGGGTTCCTGTACACTGTTATTTCTTACAGATAAGTGTATGTCATTTTTGTTACATTGCCAGAACCACTTAGCGCCTGGCTTCCTGGCCTCCGGGAGACGAACCCTAACCCAAGGTCGGCCCTAGAGGGGCCCCTCCCAAGGGGCCTGGTGCCACAACGCCGGGGATTGGGAACCCCCGAGCGCAGCGCCGGAGTCACCCTGCCGCCCCGCAGCAACCTGGGCTGCTAGAGGCGCCACCAGTCTTTCAGGGCTAGAGAATGGGCAGGGCCTCCCAAGCCCCCGGCGACCTTCGAAGGCCCCCGCGCCAAAACGCATGGGTCCACGCTACTAGGCACCATCGCGCTCACCTCAGCCTGCCCCTCCACTGGCCGCACAGCCGGTGGATCGGGCCTGCCTGCCTCCCGGGGGCTAACACTAACCCTAGGTGGGCTCATGAGGGGCCCCTCTCAAGGGGCCTGGCTCCACCACGCCAGGGATTGGGGACCCGAGAGCACCAGTGCCTGACGAACCCTGCCGCCCCACCACAACGCGGCGGGCTTAGGGCGTTGCTGGTCATTCAGGGCGGGAGACTGGGCAGGGCCCTCAGAGCCCCAGGCAACCTTCGAAGGCCCCCTCGCCAAAAAGCTTGGGCCCATGCTCCCGCTCACCAGCGCCTTCACCTCAGCCAGCCCCTCCACACGCCACACAGCCAGGGGATCAGGCCTGTCGGCCTCCTGGGAGCTAACTCCAAACCCTATGTCAGCCCCCGAGGGGCCCCTCCCAAGGGGCCTGGCATTGCCACACCAGGGATAGGGGATGCCCGATCCCTAGCGCCGGACCCACCCTGCAGCCCCGCCACCACCCTGGCCTCTAGGGGTGCAGCTGGTCATTCAGGGCAGGAGAACCTGCAGTGCCCTCCGAGCCCCCAGCAAACTTTGAAAGCCCCATGCGAAAACTCTTGGGCTCACGCTCCCGCTCGCCAGCGCCCTCACCTCGGCTAGCCCCTCCGCATGCGGCAGAGCCAGCGGATTGGGACTGCTGTCCTCCTGGGGGCTAACCCTAACGCTAGGTCGGCCCCAGAGGGGCCCCTCCCAAGGGGCCTGGCGCCACCATGCCTGGGATTCGGGGTACCCGAGCCCCAACGCTGGACGCATCCTGCCACACCGCCAACACCCGGGCTGCTAGGAGATTCGCCGGTCATTCAGGGAGGGAGAACAGGCAAGGCCCTCCGAGCCCCCACCGACATTCGAAGTCTCCCAGCGCCAAAACCCTAGGGTCCACGCTCCCGCTCGCCAGTGCCCTGCCTCGGCCAGCCCCTCTGCACGCCATAGAGCTGGCGGTTCAGGCCTGCTGGCCTCCTGGGGGCTAACCCAAACCCTAAGTCAGCCCCCGAGGAGCTCCTCCCAGTGGGCCTGGTGCCGCCACACCGGGGCTCGGGGACCCCCGAGCCCCGTCTCTGGGCTAACCCTGTCGCCCCGCCGCCACCCGGGGCCGCTTGGGTGCCGCCGGTAATTCAGGGCGGAAGAACTTGCTGAGCCCTTCGAGCCCCTGGTGACTTTCGAAGGCGCCCCGCGCCATAACGCTTGGGCCGACGCTCCCGCTCACCAGCGCCCTCACCTAGGCCAGCCCCTCCGCACTTCGTATAGCTAGCGAACCGGGACTGCCAGCCTCCTTTGGGCTAACGATAACCCTAGGTCGGCCCCCGAGGGACCCCTCCCAAGGGGACAGGCAGTGCCACGGCGGGTATTGGGGACCCCCGAGCCCCAGCTCTGGACTCACCCTGCCGCCCCTCCACCACCCTGGCCGCTAGGGAGCCGCCAGGCATTCAGGGCGGGAGAACAGGCAGGGGCCTCCGAGCCCCCAGCGACATTCGAAGGCCCCATGCGCCAAAACTCTAGGGCCCATGCTCCCGCTCGCCAGCGCCCTCACCTCGGCCAGTTCCTCTGCTCCCCTCACAGCCGGCGGACCAGGCCTGCCGGCCTCCTGGGGTCTAACTATAACCCTAGGACGACTCACGAGGGGCCCTTCCCAAGGGGCCTGGTGCCGCCATGCCAGGGATTGGGGACCCGCAAGCACCAGCGCCGGACTCACCCTGCTACCTCACCGTGACCCTACCCGCTGGGGTTGCTGTCCTATTTCAGGGCAGAAGAACGGGCAGGGCCTTCCGAGCCCCCGGCGACCTTAGAAGGCCCGCCACGCGAAAACGATTGGGTTCAAGCTCCCGCTCGCCAGCGCCCTCAGCTCAGCCCATCCCTCCGCTCCCCGCACAGCTGGCGGATCGGGCCTGCCGACCTCCTTTGGGCTAACCATAACCGTAGGTCAGCCCAGAGGGAACCCTCCCAAGGGGCCTGGCGATGCCACGCTGGGGATTGGGGACCCCCGAGCCCCAGCTCTGGACTCATCCTGCCACCCCGTTGTGATCCGGCCCGCTAGGGGCAATGTCCTCACCGGGCAGAAGAACAGGCAGGGCCCTCCTAGACCCCGGTGACTTTCGAAGGCCCCCCGCGCCAAAACGCTTGGGCCCACGCTCCCGCTCTCCAGCCCATTCACATCGGCATGCCCCTCCGCTCACCGCACAGCCGGCGGATCCAGTCTGTCGGCCTCCTGGGGGCTAACCTTAAAGCTAGGTAGGCCCCAGAGGGGCACCTCGCAAGGGGCCTGTTGCCGCCATGCCAGGGATTGGGGACCCCCGAGCCCCACCGCAAGATGAACCCTGCTGCCCCACCACCACCCGGGCCGCTAGGGGCACCGCTGGTCTTTCAGGGCGGAAGAACGGGCAGGGCCCTCCGAGCCCCCAGCTACATTCGAAGGCCACCAGCACAAAACTCTTGGGCCCATGCTCCCGCTTGCCAGCGCCCTCATCTAGGCCTGGCCCTCCACTCGCCGCACAGCCGGCGGATCGGGCCTGCCGGCCTCCTTTAGGCTAAACCTAACCCTAGGTCGACCCCGACGGACCCCTCCCAAGGGTCCTGGTGCCGCTACACCTGGGATCAGGGACCCCAAGCTCCAGAGCCAGACTCACCCTTCCGCAATGCCACCACCCGGGCCTCTAGGGGCGCCGCCGGTCATTCAGGGTGGGAGAACAGACAGGGCCCTGGAGAAACCGGCGACATTTGAAGCCTCCTGTGCCAAAATGCAGGGGCCCACACTCCCGCTCGCCAGAGCGTTTACCTCGGCCCACGCACCTCTCACCGCCCAGCCAGAGGATTGGGCCTGTCGGCCTGCTGGGTGCTAACTCTATCCCTAGGTCGGCCCAAGAGGAGCCCCTCCCAAGGGCCCTGGCCCTCAATTCTGGGAAATGGGGATCCCCGAGCCACAGAGTGGGACTCAACCTGCCACCCCACAGCTACGGAGCCGCTAGGGGCTTCGCTGGTTATTCAGGGCAGGAGAAAGGGCAGGGCCCTCCAAGCCATGGTAACATTCCAAGGCTCAGGGTGCCAAAATGCTGGTGCCCATGCTCCCGCTCCCCAGCCCCCTCACCTCGGACCGCACCTCCGCTCGCCGCACAGCTGGCTGATCGGGCCTGCCGGCCTCCTAGGCGCTAACCCTAACCCTAGGACGGCCCCTGAGGGTCCCTTCCTAAGGGGTCTGGCGCCACAACACCAGGGATTGGGAACCCCCAAGCCCCAGGGCTGGATGCACCCTGCCGCCCCGCCCCACACGTGCTGCGAGGGGCGCCGCCATTCATTCAGGGTGGGAGAACGGGCAGGGCCCTTCGAACCTCCACCGACCTAAGAAGTTGCCCCGAACCAAAACGCTTGGGCCCAGGCTCATGTTCACCAGCACCCTCACCTCGGCCCAACTCTCCACTCGATGCACAGGCAGTGTATCGGGCCTGCCGGCCTCCTGGGGGCTAACCCTAACTGTAGGTCGGCCCCGGAGGGGCCCTTCCCAAGTTGCCTGGCACCACACTCTGGGAATGGGGACCCCAACCCATGTGTCGGACTCACCCTGCTGCCCTTCAGGCACCAGAGCCTCTAGGGGCCCTGCCGGTCATTCAGAGCAGGAGAAAGGGCAGGTCCCTCAGAGCCCCCGCCGACCGTCGAAGGCCCCCCGCACTAAAACGCTTGGGCTCATGCTCAGTCTCGCCAGCGCCCTCACCTCGGCCCAACCCTCCGCGAGCCACACAGCCACTGATCGGGTCCACCGGCCTCCTGGGGGCTAACCTTAACCCTAGATTGACCCCCGAGGGGCCCCTCCGAAGGGATCTGGAGCCACAACGCCAGGGATTGGGTACCCCCTAGCCTTCAGCACTGGACTCACCCTGCCACCCAGTCGCCACCTGGGGGCTTGGGGTGCTGCCGTTCATTCAGGGCGGGAGAACAGGCAGGGCCCTCCGAGACACGGCGACCTTCAAAAGCCCCCCGCGCCAAAACACCCGGGCCCACGCTCCCGCTCACCAGTGCCCTCACCTCGGTCCGCCACTCCAGTCTCCATACAGCTGGTGAATAGGGCCTGCCGGCATCCTAGGGGCTAAACCTAACCCTAGGTCAGCCTCCGGGGGGCCCCTCCCAAGGGGCCTGGAGCCGCAAGGCGGTGGACTGGGACCCCCGAGCCCTATGCCTGGACTCACATGCCGCCCCGCCGCCAACTGGGTTGCTAGGGGCGCCACAGGTCATTCAGGGAGGAGAATGGGCAGGGGCCGCTGAGTCCCCGGAGACATTTGAACGCCCCCGGTGCCAAAACGCTTGGGCCCACACTCTTGCTCGCCAGCGCCCTCACCTCGGCCCGCCCCTCTGCTCCACGCACAGCAGGCGGAGACCACCTGCTGGCATCCTGGGTGCTAACCCTAACCTTAGGTCGGCCACCCAGGGGCCCCTCCCAAGGGTCCTGGTGCCGCTTCGCTGGGGATTGGGAACCTCAAGCCCCAGAGCCACAATTACCCTACTGCAATGCCGCCACCCGGGCCACTAGGGGCACTGCTGTTAATTCAGGGCGAGAGAAGGGGCAGGGCTTTCCGAGCCCCCCGTGGCCTTCAAAGGCTCCCCGTGCCAAAACGCTTTGGCTCATGCTCAGGTTTGCCAGCGCCATCACCTCGGCCCAACCCTCTGCATGCTACACAGCCACTGATCGGGTCCACCGGCCTCCTGGGGGCTAACCGTAACCCTAGATCTACCCCGAGCAGCCTCTCCCAAGGGGCCTGGCGCCGCAACACCGGGGATTGAGGACCCCGACCCTCAGCACTGGACTCACCCTGCTGCCCAGCCACCATCCGGGGGCTTGGTGTGCTGCCGTTCATTCAGGGCAGGAGAACGGGCAGGGTGCTCCGAGACATGGTGACCTTCAAAGGCCCACCGCGCCAAAATGCCCGGGCCCACGCTCCTGCTCGCCAGCGCCCTCACCTTGGACCGCTGTTCCGCACACCGCACAGCCAGCCGATTGGGCCTGCCGGCCTCCTGGGGGCTAACTCTAACCCTTGGTCGGCCCCCGAGGGGCCCCTCCGAAGGGGCCTGGTGCTGCAATGCTGGGGATTGGGGACCCCCAAGCCCCAGCGCCGGACTCACCCTGCTGCCCCTATGTCACCCGGGCCTTGAGTGGCGCCGCCGGTCATTCAGGGAAGGAGAACAGGCAGGGCCCTCCGAACCCCCGGCGACTTTTGAAGGCCCCCCACGTCAAAACGCTTGGGCCCACGCTCCCGCTCGCCAGCGCCCTCACCTCGACCCTCCGCTCTGCACACCGCACAGCCAGTGGATCTGGCCTGCCGGCCTCCTGGGGGCTGACCCTAACCCTAGGTCGGCCCTGAGTGGACCCTCCCAGGTGGCCTGGGGCTGCAATGCCAGGGATTTCGAACCCCCGAGCCCCAGTCCCGCACTCACCCTGCCGCCCCGCCACACCCAGGCCATGAGTGGAGCCACTGGTCATTCAGGGCAGAAGAACGGGCAGGGCCCTCCAAGTCCCCATCGATTTCGTAGGCCCTTATGCCGAAACGCTTTGCCCCACACTCCCGCTCACCAATGCCCTTACCTCGGACCGCTGAACCGCACACCACACAGCCAGCCGATCCAGGTTGCCGCCCTCCTGGGGTCTAACCCTAACCCTAGGTCGGTCCCCAAGGGGCACCTCCCAAGGTGCCTGGCGCCGCAACGCCGGGGATTGGGGACCACCGAGCACCGGCGCTGGACTCACCCTGCTGCCCCGCCGCCTCCTGGGGCGCTAGGGGCGTCGCCGGTCATTCAGGATGGGAGAATGGTCAGGGCCCTCCAAGCCCCGGTGACCTTTGAAGTCCCCCCACGCCAAAAAGCTTGGGCCCCCGCTCCCGCTCGCCAGCGCCCTCACCTCGGACCGCTGCTCTGCAGACCGCACAGCCAGCAGATCGGGCCTGCCGGCCTCCTGGGGGCTAACCCTAAGCCTAGGTCTGCCCCTGAGGGGCCCATACCAAGGGGCCTCGCGCCACAACGCCGGGGATTGGGGATCCCCTAGCCGCAGTGCAGGACTCCCCCCGTTGCCCCACCAGCAACGGAGCCGCTAGGGGCGCCGCTGGTTATTCAGCCAGGAGAAGGGGCAGGGCCCTCTGAGCAATGGCAGCATTCAAGGGCCCAGGGCGCCAAAACGCTGGTGCCCACGCTCCCGCTCCCCAGCGCCCTCACCTTGGCCCGCCCCTCCACTCACCTCTCAGTGGGCGGATCGGGTCTGCTGGCCTCCTGAGGGCTAACACTAACCCTAGGTCGGCCCCCCAGGGGCCCCTCCCAAGTGGCCTGGGGCCACAACGCTGGGGATGGGGACCCCGAGCCCAAGTGCCAGACTCACCCTGCTGCCCTTCAGCCACCCGAGCCTTAGGTGCCCCACCGGTCATTCAGAGCGGGAGAACGGGCAGGTCCCTCAGAGCCCCCGCCGACCTTCGAAGGCCCCCCGCACTAAAACGCTTGGGCTCATGCTCAGTCTCGCCAGCGCCCTCACCTCGGCCCAACCCTCCACGAGCCGCACAGCCACTGATCGGTTCCACCGGCCTCCTGGGGGCTAACCTTAACCCTAGATCGACCCCCGAGGAGCCCCTCCCAAGGGGCCTGGTGCCACAACGCCAGGGATTGGGGACCCCCGAGCCTTCAGCACTGGACTCACCCTGCCACCCAGTCGCCACCTGGGGGCTTGGGGTGCTGCCGTTCATTCAGGGCGGGAGAACAGGCAGGGCCCTCCGAGACACGGCGACCTTCAAAGGCCCCCCGCGCCAAAACACCTGGGCCCACGCTCCCGCTCACCAGTGCCCTCACCTCAGTCTGCCACTCCAGTCTCCACACAGCTGGTGAATAGGGCCTGCCGGCATCCTAGGGGCTAAACCTAACCCTAGGTCAGCCCCTGTGGGGTCCCTCCCAAGGAGCCTGGCACCGCAATGCCGGGGATTTGGGACCCTCGAGCCCCAGTACTGGACTCACTCTGCCACCCCGCAAGCACCCAGGGTGCTAGGGGCCTTGCCCGTCATTCAGGAAGGGAGAACGGGCAGGGCCCTCCGATCCCCCTGCGACCTTCGAAGACCCCCCATGCAAAAACTCTGACTCCCACGCTCCTGCTCGCCAGCGCCCTAACTTCGGCCCATGCCTATGCTCCCTGCAGAGTTGGCGGATCTGGCCTGCTGGCTTCCTGGGGGCTAACCCTATCCCTAGGTCGCCCCCGAGGGGCCCCTCCCAAGTGGCCTGGCGCCACATGCCAGGGATTGGGTACCCCCAAATCCCAGCGCCGGACGCACCCTGCCGCCCCACCGCCACATGGGGCACTAGGGGCATCACCAGTCCTTCAGGGCGACAGAACGGGCAGGACCCTCCGAGCCACCTGCGACCTTCGAAGGCACCCCGAGCCAAAGCCAAAATGCTCTGGCCCACGCTCCTGCTCGCCAGCTACCTCACCTGGACCCACACCTCCATTCACCGCACATGGGCTGAACTAGCCTGCCAGTCTCCTGGGGGCTAACCCTAACCCTAAGACGGCCCCCGAGGGGCCCGTCCCAAGGGGCCTGGTGCCGCAATGGCGGGTATTAGGGACCCCCGAGCCCCAGCGCCGGACTCACTCTGCCGCCTCACTGCCACCTGGGCCGCTAGGGGCACCGCCCGTCATTCAGGGCGGGTGAACGAGCTGGGTCCTCCGACGCCCCTGCAACATTAGTAGGCGCCCCACACCAAATGCTTGGGCCCACGCTCCCACTCGCCAGTGCCCTCACCTCCGTCCACCCCTCCACTTGCTGTACAGCTGGCGGATCGGGACGGCCGGCCTCCTGGGTGTTACCTAACCCTAGGTCGGCCCCCGAGGGGCCCCTCCCAAGGACCCTGGGGCCGCAACGCCTGGGATTGAGGAACCCCAGAGCCCCAGCGTTGGACTCAACCTGCCGCCCCGCCACCATCCGGGTTTCTAGGGGTGCCACCGGTCATTCAGGGCGTGAGAACGGGCAGGGCCCTCCTAGCCCACGGTGACATTCGAAGGCGCCCCGCGCCAAAACGCTTGGGCCCACGCTCCCTCTCGCCAGCGCCCTCACCTCGGCCCGCCCCATCGCTCGTCCGACAGGGGGCGGATCGGGCCTGCCCGACTCCTGGGGGCTAACTCAAACCCTAGGTCGGCCCCCGAGGGACCCATCCGATGGGGCCTGGCGCCACAACGCCTGGGAGTGCTGAACCACGAGCTCCAGCGCCGAACTGACTGTGCTGCCCCGCTGACACCCGGGCTGCTAGAGGCGCCGCCGGTCATTCAGGGCGTGAGAATGGGCAGGGCCCTCCGAGCCCCCCTTGTCCTTCGAAGGCCCACCGCGCCAAAACGCTTGGTTCCACGCTCGAGCTCGCCAGCACCCTCACCTCAGCCCGCCCCTCCGCTCGCCACCCAACGGGCGGATCGAGCCTGCCGGCCTCCTGGGGGTTAACCCTAACCCTAGGTAGGCCCCCGAGGAGCTGCTCCCATGGGGCCTGGCACCGCAACGCGGGGATTGGGGACCCCCGAGCCCCAGCACCGGACTAAGCTTACCGCTCTGCCAGCACCCGGGCTGCTAAGGGCACCGCCGGTCATTCAGGGCGGGAGATCGTGTAGGGCCCTCCGAGCCCCCGGCGAACTACGAAGGCCCCCCGTGCCAAAATGGTTGGGCCCACGCTCCTGCTCGCCAGCACCCTCATATCGGCCCGCCCCTCCTCTTATAGCAGAGCCCGCGGATCGGGCCTGCCAGCCTCCTGGGGGCAAACTCTAACCCTAGGTCGACCACCAAGGGGCCTTCCCAAGCGGTCTGGCGCTGCAATGCCAGGGATTGGGGACCCCCGAACCCCAGCCCCTGACTCCCCCTGCCGCCCCGCCACCACCTGGGACGCTAGCGGCGCCGCAGGTCATTCAGGGCATGAGAACTGGCAGGGCCCTCCGAGCCCCGGGCGACCTTCAAAGGCACCCAGCATCAAAACGCTTGTGCCCACAATGCTGCTAGACAGTGCCCTCACCTCAGCCTGCCCTTCCGCTCGCCGCACAGCTGGCGGATCGGGCCTGCTAGCCTCCTTGGGCCTAAACCTAACACTAGGTCGGCCCCCGAGGGGCCCCTCCCAAGGGGCCTGGCTCCGCAATGCCAGGGATTGGGAAACGAGCCCATTTCCCAGACTCACCCTGCCACCCCCGCCGCTGCATGGGCCACTAGGGGTGAAGCAGGACATTCAGTGCGGAAGAACGGGCAGGGCCCTCTGAGACTCCGTCATTGTTCGAAGGCCCACCGCGCCAAAATGCTTGGGTCCATGCTCCCACTTGCCAGAGCCCTCACCTCAGCCCGCTCCTCCACTCACCGCACAACCAGCGGATATGGCCTGCCGTCTTCCTGTGGGCTAACACTAACCCTAGGTCGGCCCCCGAGGGGCCCCTCCCAAGGGGCCTGGCGCCGCAGCGCCAGGGATTGGGGACCCCCGAACCCCAGCACCAGAATCACCCTGCCAGTCTGCTGGCACCCGGGCTGCTAGGGGCGTCGCCGGTCATTCAGGGCAGAAGAACGGGCAGGGCCCTCCGAGCCCTGGGCGACCTTCAAAAGCACCGCACATCAAAACGCTTGCGCCCATGCTCCCGCTAGTCAGCGCCCTCACCTTGGCCCGCCCCTCCGCTCGCCGCACAGCCGGCAGATCGGGACTGCTGGCCTCCTGGAGCTAACCCTAACCCTAGGTAGGCCCCTGAGGAGCCCATCCCAAGGGGAGTGGGGCAGCAACGTGGTGATTGGGGACCCCCGAGCCCCAGCACCGGACTCACCCTGCCGGTCCGCCGCCACCCGGGCCGCTAGGGGTGCCACCAGTCATTCAGGGCGGGACAACAAGTAGGGCCTTCCGAGCCCCCGACGACCTTCGAAGGCCCCCCGCACCAAAACGCTTGGGCCCACGCTCCTGCTCGCCAGCGCCCTCATCTCGGACCACCCCTCCACTTGTTGAAGAGCAGGCGGATCGGGACTGCCGGCCTCCTAGGGGCAAACTCTAACACTAGGTCAGCCACCGAGGGGCCCATCCCAAGGTGCTGGTGCCGCCACGCTGGGGATTTGGGACCCCCAAGCCCAAGCACCGGACTCACCCTGCCCCCCCTCTTCCACCCGGGCCGCTAGGGGAACTGAGGATCATTCAGGGCGGGAGAACGGGCAGGGCGCCCCGAGCCCCCGGCGACCTTCGAAGGCCGCCCACGCCAGAACGCTTGGGCCCATGCTCCTGCACATCAGTGGCATCACCTCAGCCAGCACTTCCGCTCTCCGCACATCCGGTGGATCTGCCCTGCCAGCCTCCTGGGGGCTAACCCAAACCCTGGGTTGGCTCCCAAGAGGCTTGGCACCACAACGCCGGGGATTGGGTACCGCCTAGCCCCAGTGCCGGACTCAACATGCCGCCCCCAGGCCACCTGGGCTGCTAGGGTTGCCACCGGTCATTCAGGGCAGAAGAACGGGCAGGGCCCTCCGAGCCCTGGGCGACCTTCAAAAGCACCGCACATCAAAACGCTTGCGCCCACGCTCCCGCTCCTCAGCGCCCTCACCTCAGCCCGCCCCTCCGCTCGCCACAGAGCCGGCGGATGAGGCCTGCCCTCCTCCTGGGGCTAACCATAACCCTAGGTGGGCCCCTGAGGGGCCCCTCCGAAGGGGCCTGGCACCACAATGCCTGGGATTGGGGACCCCCGAGCCCCAGCGCCAGACTCACCCTGCCGCTCCGCCGCCACCCGGGCCACTAGGGGTGCCGCTGGTCATTCAGGGTGAGAGAACGGGCAGGGCCCTCCGAGCCCATGGCAACCTTCAAAGGCCCCCCCATCCAAAACGCTTAAGCCCAGGCTCTTGCTCCTCAGAGCCCTCACCTCGGCCCGCCCCTCCACTCGCCGCAGAGCCAGCGGATGAGGCCTGCCCTCCTCCTGGGGGCTACCCATAGCCCTAGGTTGGCCCCTGAGGGGCCCCTCCGAATGGGCCTGGCACTGCAATGCCTGGGATTGGGGACACCCGAGCCCCAGCGCCAGACTGACCGTGTCACCCTGCCACCACCCGGGCCGCTAGGAGCACCGTCGGTCATTCAGGCAGGGAGAACGGGCTGATCCCTCCGAGCCCCTGGCAACCTTCAAAGGCCCCCCATGCCAAAACGCTTGGGCCCATGCTCCAGCTCGCCTGCGCCCTCACCTCGGTCCACCCCTCTGCTCGCTGCACAGCCGGTGGATCGGGACTGCCAGCCTCCTGGGTGTTACCCTAACCGTTGGTGGGCCCCATAGGGGCCCATCCCAGGTTCCTATTGCTGCAACACTGGGGACTGGGGACTCCCAAGCCCCAATGCCGGACTCACCCTCCCGCCCTCCCGCCACCTGGGCCGCTAGGGGTGCCGCCGGTCATTCAGGGAGGGAAAACGGGCAGGGCCCTCTGAGCCACCGGCGACATTCGAAGGCCCCCCACACCAAAACGCTGGGGCCCACGCTCCCGCTCGCCAGCGCCCTTACCTTGGCCCTCCCCTCTGCTCGCTGCACAGCTGGGGGATCGGGCCTGCAGGCCTTCTGGGGGCTAACCCTAACCCTAGGTCGACCCCCTAGTGGCCCCTCCCAAGGGGCCTGGCGATGCAACGACGGGGATTGGGGACTCCCGAGCCCCAGAGCCAGACTCACCCTGCCGCAACGCCGCCACCTGGACCGCTAGGGGTGCCTCTAGTCATTCAGGGCGGGAGAACGGGCAGGGCCCTCCGAGCCCGCAGCAACCTTCGAAGGCCCCCCCATCCAAAACGCTTGAGCCCATGCTCCCGCTCACCAGCGCCCTCACCTGGCCTGCCCCTCCGCTCGCCGCACAGCCAGTGGATCGGGCCTGCCGGTCTCTTTTTGGCTAACCCTAACCCTAGGTCCAACCCCGAGGGACCCCTCCTAAGGGACCTGGCGCCACCAGGCCGGGGATTGGGGATACCCAAGCCCCAGCTCCAGAGTCACCCTGCGGCCCCATGTCCGCCTGGGCTGCTAGGGGAGCAGCCAGTCATTAAGGGCGGGAAAACGGGCAGGGCCCTCAGAGCCCCGGGCTACCTTTGAAGGCCACCCGCGCCAAAACTCTTGGGCTCACGATCCCGCTCGCCAGCGCCCTCACCTCGGCCCGCCCCACCGAAGTCGCAGCGCTGATGGATCAGGAGTGCCAGCCTCCTGGGGGCTAACCCTAACCATAGATTGGCCGCCAAGGAGCCCCTCCCATGGGGCCAGGAGTCGCCACACCAGGGATTGGGGACTTCCGAGCCCCAGCGCCGGACTCACACTGCTGCCCCGCCGCCACCGGGGCTGCTAGGGTCGCCACCGTTCATTCAGGGCAGGAGAACGGGCAGGGCCTCCTGAGCCACCTGTGACCATCGAAGACCCCCTGCACCAATGTGCCTGGTCCCATGGCCCTGTACTCCAGTGCGCTCATCTTGAACCACCCCTCCGCTCGTCACAGAGCCAGCGGATCGGTCCTGCCAGCCTCCTGGGGGCTAACCCTAACCCTAGGTCGGCCCGCAAGGGGCCCCTCCCAAGGGACCTGGTGCCGCAACACCAGGGTTTCGGGACCCCCGAGCAACAGTAAGGACTCACCTTGTCTTCCCGCTGCTACCCGGGCCGCTAGGGGCGCCACCGGTCATTCAGTGAGGGAGAATAGGCAGGGCCCTCCGAGCCCACTGCAATATTCGAAGGCACCCAGTGCCAAAATGCTTGGTCCCACGGTGCAGCTCCCTAGCGCCCTCATCTCGAACCGCCCCTCCGCTCGTTGCAGAGCCGGCAGATCGGTCCTGCTGACCTCCTGGGGGCTAAATCAAACCCTAGTTCGGACCCCGAGGGACCCATCCCAAGGGGCCTATAGCTGCAACGCCTGGGATTGAGGACCCCCAAGCCCCAGCACCGGACTCACCTTGCCGCCCTGCCACCACCCGGGCCGCTAGGGGCGCCGCTGGTCATTCAGGGTGGGACAAATGGCAGGGACCTCCGAGCCCTGAGCGACCTTCGAAGGCACCCCACATCAAAATGCTTGCGCTCATGCTCCCGCTACTCAGTGCCCTCACCTCGGCCCGCCCCTCTGCTCGCCGCACAGCTGGCAGATCGGGACTGCTGGCCTCCTGGGGCTAACCCTACCCTATGTAGGCCCCTGAGGAGCCCATCCCAAGGGGCCTGGGGCAGCAACGTGGTGATTGGGGACCCCCGAGCCCCAGCGCCGGACTCACCCTGCCGGACCACCGCCACCCGTGCCTCTAGGGGTGCCGCCGGTCATTCAGGGCGGGACAACGAGTAGGGCCTTCCGAGCCCCCAACGACCTTCGAAGGCCCCCCGCACTAAAACGCTTGGGCCCACGCTCCTGCTCGCCAGCGCCCTCATCTCGGCCCACCCCTCCGCTCCTTGCAGAGTGGGCGGATCCGGACTGCTGGCCTCCTGGGGGCAAACTCTAACCCTAGGTCGGCCACCGAGGGGCCCATCCCAAGGTGCCTATCACCGCAACGCCTGGGATTGGGAACCCCCGAGCCCCAGCGCCAGACTCTACACTGCTGCCCTGCCGCAACCCGGGCCGCTAGGCACGCCGGCCGGTCATTCAGGGCCGGAGAACGGGCAGGACCTTCCAAGTCCCCGGCGACAATCGAAGGCCCCCCGAGCCAAAACGATTGGGCCCACGTTCCCGCTCGCCAGTGCCCACAACTCGGCCTGCCCCTCCGCTCGCTGCACAGCCAGCGGATCGGGCCTGCCGGCCTCCTGGGGAAACCCTCACCTTGGGAGGCCCTCGAGGAGACCCTCCCAAGGGGTCTGGCGCCACAATGTGGGGATTGGGGACCCCCGAGCCCCAGCACCGGACTCACCTGCCGCCCCGCCGGCGCCCGGGCCGCTATGGGCGTGGCCGGTCATTAAGGGCGGAAGAACGTGTAGGGCCCTCGGTGCCCCCGGAGACCTTCAAAGACCCACCGTGCCAAAACGCTTGGGCCTACGCTCCCGCTCACCAGAGCCCTTACCTCAGCCTGCCCCTCCGCTCACACACAGCTGGCGGATCGGGCCTCCCGGCCTCCAGGGGGCTAACCCTAACCCTAAATCTGCCCCTGAGGGGCCCCTCCCAAGGGGCCTGGCCGTGCAATGCAGGGGATTGGGAACCCCTGACCCCCAGCGCCAGACTCACCCTGCCCCTCCGCCACCACATGGGCCACTAGGGGCGCCGCAAACATTCAGTGCCGGAGAATGGGCAGGGCCCTCCGAGTCCCGTAGTCTTTCGAAGGCCTACCACGCCAAAAGGCTTGGGCCCATGCTCCCACTCACCAGCACCCTCACCTTGGCCCACCCCTCCGCTCAGCGCACAGCCGGCGGATCAGGGCTGCTGGCCTCCTGGGGGCTAACCCTAACCCTAGGTCGGCTCCCAAGAGGCCTGGAACCACAACGCCGGGGATTGGGTACCCCTTAGCCCCAGCGCCAGACTCAACTTGCCGCCCCCAGGCCACCTGGGCCACTAGGGGCACCGCGCGTCATTCAGGGCAGGAAATCGGGTAGGGCCCTCTGAGCCTCCGGCGACTTTCAAAGGCCCCCCGCACCAAAACGCTTGAGCCCATGCTCCCGCTCGCCAGCGCCCTCACCTCGGCCTGCACCTCTGCACGCTGCACAGCCGGCAGATTGGGCCTGCTGGCCTCCTGGGGGCTAATGCTAACCCTAGGGCGGCCCCCGAGGGGACCCTCCCAAGGGGCCTGGGACCACAACGCCGGGTTGGGGACCCCTGAGCCCCAGCGCCAGACTCACCCTGCCACCCCACTGCCACCCAGGCTGCTTGGGGCGCCGCTGGTCATTCAGGGCGGGAGAACGGGCAGGGCCCTCCGAGTCTTTGGCAACCTTCGAAGGCCCCCCATGCCAAAACGCTTGGGCCCACGCTCCCACTCGAAGCGCCCTCACCTCGGGCCACCCTTCCACTCGCCGCACAGCGGGCGGATTGGGCCTGCTGGCATCCTGGGTGCTAACCCTAAACCTAGGTCGACCCCCGAGGGGCCCCTCCTAAGTGGTCTTGCACAGCAACGCTGGGGATTGAGGACCCATGAAACCCAGCGTCGGACTCACCGTGCCTCCCCATCGCCACCCAGGCTGCTATGGGCGCCGTTGGTCTTTCAGGACGGGAGGACGGGCAGGGCCCTCCGAGCCCCTGGGGACCTTGAAGGCCCCCCACGCCAATACGCTTGGGTGCACACTCTCACTCGCCAGCGACCTCACCTCAGCTCGCCCCTCCAATCACCGCACAGCCAGCGGATTGGGCCTGCAGGCCTCCTGGGGGCTAACACTAACCCTAGGTCGGCCCCAGAGGGGCCTCTCCCAACGGGCCTGGTGCCGGAATGTCCGTGATTTTGGAACCCCAAGGCCCAGCGCCAGACTCACCCTGCCACCCCGCCTCCACCTGGGCCGCTAGGGGCGCCGCCGGTCATTGAGGGCGGGAGAACGGGCAGGGCCCTCCAAGCCCCCTGCGACATTCCAAGGCCCCCCGACCCAAAACGCTTAGGCCCATGCTCCTTCTCGCCAGTGCCCTCACGTCGCCCCACGCCTCCCCTCACAGCACAGCCGGCGGATCGGGCTTGCTGGCCTCCTGGGGGTTAACCCTAACCATAGGTCGGCCCACGAGGGCCCCCCCCAAGGGGCTTGGCGCCGCAACGTGGGGATTGGGGACCCCCGAGCCCCTGAGCCGGACTCAACATGCCGCCCTGCCTCCACCCTGACCGAAAGGGGCACCGCCGGTCATTCAGGGCGGGAGAACGGGCAGGGACCTCAGAGCACACAGAGACCTTCGAAGGCTCCCCGCACCAAAATGCTTGGGCCCATGCTCCCGCTCTCCAGCAGCCTCACCTTGGCTCGCCCCTCCACTCCATGCACAGCGGGCAGATCGGGCCTGCCTGCCTCCTGGGGGCTAACCCTAACCCTAGGTCGGCCCCCCAGGGGCCCCTCCCAAGGGTCCTGGTGCCGCTACGCCGGGGATTGGGGACCCCAAGCCCCAGAGCCAGACTCACCCTGCCGCAATGCCGCCACCCCGGGCCGCTAGGGGCTCCGCCGGTCATTCAGGGCTGGAGAATGGACATGGCCCTGGAGAAACCGGCGACATTTGAAGCCTCCTGCGCCAAAATGCAGGGGCCCATGCTCCCACTTGCCAGCGCCTTTACCTCGGCCCACCCACCTCTCGCCGCCCAGACAGAGGATTGGGCCTGCTGGGTTGTTGGGGGCTAACCGAAACCCTAGGTCGGCCCCGTGGGGCACATCCCAAGGGGCCTGGCTCTGCAACGCTTGGGATTGGTGACTCAGAGCCCCAGAGCAGGACTCACCCTGGTGCACTGTCTCCACCCTGGCCGCTAGGGGCGCTGACGTTCATTCAGGGTGGGAGAAAGGGCAGGGCCCTCCGAACCCACGCCGACCTTTGAAGGCGCCCCGAACCAAAACACTTTGGCCCAGGCTCATGTTCACCAGCACCCTCACCTCGGCCAAACTCTCTGCTCGACGCACAGGTGGTGTATCGGGCCTGCTGGCCTCCTGGGTGCTAACGCTAACCATAGGTCGCCCCCCGAGGGGGCTTCCCAAGGGGCCTGGTGTCGGAACGCTGGGGATGGGGACCTCGAGTCCAAGTGCCGGATTCACCCTGCTGCCCTTCAGCCACCCGAGCCGTTAGGGGCCCACTGGTCAATCGGGGCAGGAGAACGGGCAGGTCCCTCTGAGCCGCCGCTGACCTTTGAAGGCCCCCCATGCTAAAATGCTTCGGCTCATGCTCAGGTTTGCCAGCGCCATCACCTCGGCCCAACCCTCCGCGTGCTGCACAGCCACTGATCGGGTCCACTGGCCTCCTGGGGGCTGACTGTAACCCTAGATCGACCCAGAGCGGCCTCTCCCAAGGGGCCTGGTGCCACAACGCCGGGGATTGGGGACCCCGAGCTTCAGCACTGGACTCACCCTGATGCCTAGCCACCACCGCTGCTCTGCACACCTCACAGCCACTGGATCTGGACTGCCGGCCTCCTGGGGATAACCCTAAACCTTGGTCGGGCCCCAAGGGGCCCCTCCGAAGGGGCCTGGTGCTGCAACACTGGGCATTGGGGACCCCCGAGCCCCAGCGCCGGACTCACCCTGCTGCCCCTATGCCACCCGGGCCTTGAGTGGTGCCACCGGTCATTCAGGGAAGAACAGGCAGGGCCTTCTGAACCCCCGGCGACTTTTGAAGTCCCAACACGTCAAAACGCTTGGGCCCACGCTCCCGCTCGTCAGCGCCCTCACCTCGGCCCTCCGCTCGCACACCTCACAGCCAGTGGATCTGGCCTGCCGGCCTCCTGGGGGCTAACCCTAACCCTAGGTCGGCCCCGAGTGGACCCTCCCAGGTGGCCTGGTGCCGCAATGCCAGGGATTTTGAAACCCCGAGCCCCAGTGCCGCACTCACCCTGCCGCCCTGCCACACCCGTGCGGCGAGTGGCGCCGCAGGTCATTCAGGGCGGAAGAACGGGCAGGGCCCTCCGAGCCCCCAGCAAATTTCATAGGCACCCACGCCGAAACGCTTTGGCCGATGCTCCTGCTCGCCAATGCCCTTACCTCGGACCGCTGCTCCACACACCGCACAGGCAGCCGATCGGGGCTGCTGGCCTCCTGGAGTCTAACCCTAACAATAGGTCAGTCCCCGAGGGGCACCTCCCAAGGGGCCTGGCACTGCAATGCCGGGGATTGGGGACCCCCGAGAACCGGCACCGGACTCACCCTGGCTCCCCGCCACTTCCTGGGCCGCTAGGGGCGCCGCCGGTCATTCAGGATGGGAGAACGGTCAGGGCCCTCTGAGCCCCAGAGACCTTCGAAGGCCACCTGTGCCAAAATGCTTGGGCCCACACTCCCGCTGGCCAGCGCCCTCACCTCGGCCCGCTGATCAGCTCACCGCACAGCCAGCGAATAGGGCCTGCCGGCCTCCTGGGGGCTAACCCTAACCCTAGGTCGGCCCCCGAGTGGCTCCTCCCAAGGGGCCTAGCTCCGCAAGCCAGGTAATGTGGACCCCCGAGCCCCAGTGCCAGACTCACCCTGCCACCTTGCCACACCCGGGCTGCTGAGGGCGCCGCCGGTTATTCATGGCGAAAGAAGGGGCAGGGCTTTCCGAGCCCCCGGAGACATTCGAAGGCGCCCCGCGCCAAAATGCTTGGGCCTACGCTCCCGCTCGCCAGCGCCCTCACCTCGGACCACTGCTCCGCAGACCGCATAGCCAGCGGATCGGGCCTGCTGGCCTCCTGGGGGCTAACCCTAAGCCTAGGTCTGCCCCCAAGGAGCCCATCCCAAGGGGCCTGGCGCCGCAACGCCGAGGATTGGGGACTCCGAGCCTCAGCACCTGACTCACCCTGCCGCCCAGCTGCCACCCGGGGTCTTGTGGTGCTGCTATTATTCAGGGAGGGAGAAAGGGCAGGGCCCTCTGAGACACGGTGACCTTCAAAGGCCCCCGGTGCCAAAACGCCCGGGCCCACGCTCCCAATCACCAGCGCCCTCACCTTGGTCTGCCACTCCGCTATCCACACAGCTGGCGAATAGGGCCTGCTGGCCTCCTAGGGGCTAAACCTAACCCTAGGTTGGCACCCGAGGGGCCATTCCCAAGGGGCCTGGCGCTGCAACGCTGGGGATTGGAGATACCAGAGCCGAAGCGCCTGACTCACCCTGCTGCCATTCAGCCACCAGAGCCGCTAGGGGCCCACCAGTCAATCAGGGAAGGAGAATGGTCAGGGCCCTCCCAGCCCCTGCTGACCTTCGAAGGCCCACTGCGCTAAACACTTGGGCTCATGCTCAGGCTCGCCAGCACCCTCACCTCGGCCCAACACTCCGTGTGTTGCACAGCTGCTGATCTGGTCCACCGGCCTTCTGGGGGTAACCGTAACCCTAGATTGACCCCCAAGGGGCCCCTTCCAAGGGGCCTGGCACTGCAACGCTGGGGATTGGGGACCCCAACCTCAGCACTGGCCTCACCCTGCCACCCAGCTGCTACCCGGGTCTTGGGGTCCTGCCCTTCATTCAGGGTGGGAGAACGGGCGGGGCCCTCCAAGACATGGCGAACTTCAAAGGACCCCTGCGCCAAAACGCCCGGGCCCACGCTCCCGCTCACCAGCACCCTCAACTCGGTCCGCCACTCCGCTATCCACACAGCTGGCGAATAGGGCCTGCTGGCCTCCTAGGGGCTACCCTAATGCTAGGTTGGCCCCCGAAGGGCCCCTCCCAAGGGGCCTGGCGCCAGAACGCGGGGGATTGGGGATACCCGAGCTGCAGTGCCTGACTCACCCTGCCGCCCCACCACCACTTGGGCTGCTAGGGGCGCCGCCAGTCATTCAGGGAGGAGAATGGGCACGGCCCGCCGAGTCCCCGGAGACATTTGAAGGACCCTGGCGCCAAAAGGCTTGGGCCCACGCTCCCACTCCACAGAGACCTCACCTTGACCCACCCCTCCTTTTGCCGCACAGCTGGGGGATTGAGCCTGCTGGCATCCCGGGAGCTAAACCTAACCCTAGGTCATCCCCCGAGGGGCCCCTCCCAAGCAGTGGATTGGGGACCCCTGAGCCACAGCGCCGGACTCCCCTGCCGCCCTGCCACCACCCGGGCCACTAGGGTCCCCGCGGGTCATTCAGACTGGGAGAATTGGCAGGGCCCTCCGTTTCCCCTGCGAAATTCGAAGTCCCCCCACTCAAAAAAGTTGGCTCCCACACTCCTGCTCGCCAGCGCCCTCACCTCGGCCCGCCCCTCCGCTTGCTGCAGAGCCAGTGGAGAGTTCCTGCCAGGCTCCTGGGGGCTAACTGAAACCCTAGGTCGACCCCGTGGGGCACATCCCAAGGGGCCTGGCTCTGCAACGCTTGGGATTGGTGACTCAGAGCCCCAGAGCCTGACTCACCCTGCCGCACTGTCGCCACCCGGGCCTCTAGGGGCGCTGCCGGTCATTCAGGGTGGTAGAACAGTCAGGGCCCTGGAGAAACCAGCAACATTGGAAGCCTCCCGCGCCAAAATGCAGGGGCCCACGCTCCCGCTTGCCAGGGCCTTTACCTAGGCCTGCCCACCTCTCGCTGCCCAGCCAGAGGATTGCGCCTGCCGGCCTCCTGGGGGCTAACTCTAACCCTAGGTCGGCCCAGGAGGAGCCCCTTCCAAGGGGCCTGGTGCTGCAACGCTGGGGATTGGGGATTCCCGAGACAGAGTGCAGGACTCCCTCTGCCGCCCCACCACCAACGGATCCCCTAGGGGCGCCGCTGCTTATTCAGGGCAGGAGAATGGGCAGATTGCTATGAGCCATGGCAACATTCAAAGGCCCAGGGCACCAAAACACTGGGGCCCACGCTCCCACTCGCCATCGCCCTCAACTCAGACCGCAACTCCTCTCCTCACACAGCCAGCGGATCGGGCCTGTCGGCCTCCTGGGCGCTAACCTTAACCCTAGGATGGCCCCTGAGGGTCCCTTCCTAACAGGCCTGGCGCCGCAACACCAGGGATTGGGGACCCCCAAGCCCCAGCGCCGGATGCACCCTGCTGCCCCACCACACACAGGCCGCTAGGGGCACCGATGTTCCTTCAGTGTGGGAGAAGGGGCAGGGCTCTCTAATCCCCCGGCGACATTCCAAGGCCCCCCGCACCAAAATTATTGGGCCCACGTTCCAGCTCTCCGGTGCCCTCACCTCGGCCTGGCCCTCCGCTACCGCAGGAGCTGGCGGATCATGCCTGCCAGACTCCTAGGTGCTAACACGAACCCTAGGACGGCCTCAGAGGGGCCCATCCCAAGGGGCCTTGCACTGCAATGCATGGCATTGAGGACCCCCAAACCGCACTGCCAGACTCACACTTCTACCCCGCCACCACCCAGGCCGCTAGGGGCGCCGCTGGTCATTCAGGGCGAGAGAACAGGCAGGGCCCTCCGAGCCTCTAGTGATGTTCAAAGGCCCCCTGCGCCAAAACGCTGGATACCATACTCCTGCTCGCCAGTGCCCTCACCTCGGCCCACTCATCCGCTCGCCGCACAGCTGGCGAATCAGTCCTTCTGGCCTACTGGGGTTTAACCCTAACCCTAAAACCTAACCTCTAACTTTAAACCCAAAACCTTAACCCCTAATCCTAATCCTAAGCCCTAACCCTTACCCTAACCCTAACCCTACCCTAAACCTAACAATAAACCATAATCCTTAAACCCTAAACACTAACATTAACACTAAACCGTAAGACCTAACCCCTAACCCTAATCCCGAAACCCTAAACACTAAACCCTAAACTTAACCACTAACCCCAAACCCCAAACCCTAACCCTAAACCCTAACCCTACCCCGACCCCTACCATACCCCTAACCCTACCCCTAACCCTACCCCTTCAGCTAACCCTACCCCTAACCCGTAACCTAACCCTAAACCTAACCCTAACCCATAACCTAACCCGTACCCTAACCCTAACCCTAAACTGTACCCTACCTGAAACTTAAACCATACCATAAACCTAACTGTAACCCTAACAAGTACCCTAACCCATATCCTAACCTTAACCCTAAACCCTAAACCCTGACCCTAACCCATACCCTAACTCGTACCATAACCCGTACCCTAACCCTACCCGTACCCTAACCCTAACCCGTACCTTAACCATAAACCTAAACCCTAAACCGTAACCCTAACCCTAACCCTAACCAGTACCCTTACCTTAACCTTAACCCATACCCTAACCCGTACCCTAACCCATAACCTAACCCGGACCCAATTCCTAACCCGGACCCTAACCCATACCCTACCATACTAACCCTAACTTGTACCCTAACCCATACCCTAACCCATACCTTAACCCTAAACCGTACCCAATCCCTATCCCTAACCCGTTCCCTAACCCGTACCCTAACCCTAACCCTAAACCTAACCTGTACCATAACCCTAAACTGTACCCTAACCCTAAACCGTACCCTAACCCTAAACCGTACCCTAAACTGTACCCTAAACCGTACCCTAATGCATACCCTAACCCGTACCCTAAACCTAACCCGTACCCTAAACCTAACCCATACTCCAACCCTAACCCTAACCCTAAATCCAAACCCGAAATCCTAACCTGTACCCTAAACCCTAATCTGTCCCCTAACCTATAACTTCTAACCTGTAACCCCTAAACCCAACCCTAACCTGTACCCTCTCCTTACCCTAACCCTAACCCCTACCCTCACCCATAACCTAACCCTAACCCATACCTTAACCTTAACCCGTACCCTAATCCGTACCCTAACCCCGGGTATTGGGTACACCTGAGCCCCACCACGGGACTCAGCCTGCCACCCCTCAGGAAACCATGCCCCTTGGGGCGCCACAGAGCATCCCGTGAAGGAGAACTGGTAGGGCCCCCCTGTGCCCCCAGCGATCCTCGGTGGCCCCATACACCCCAACCCTGAGACCCACGATCAAACCGCCCAATGCCTTCCCTTCAGCTTGCAACCGAGCTCGTCGCAGAGTCAACAGATCAGGCCTGCCGGGTACCTGGGTCCTAGACCTGACCCTAGGTCGGCTGGGTAGGGCCCCTCCCTTGGGGCCCGGTGCCGCAGCCCCAGGGACTGGGGACACCTGAGCCCCACTGCAGGACAAAGCCTGCCAGCCCGCAGGAAACCATGCCCCTTGGGAGGCTGTAGAGTATTCAGGACGGGAGAACCAGGAGGGCCCCCAGAGCCCCCGGCGAACTTCGGTGATCCCTAAACCCAACCTTGAAGCCCATGCTGACCCCACCCAGCACCCTCACCTCAGCCCGTGGCGGAGCTCGCCACATAGTGGGCAGATCTGGCCTGCGGGGTTCCTGGGCCCCAACCCTAACCCTGTGGAGGGGCCCCTCCCGAGGAGCCTGGAGCCGCAGCTGCGGGGATTCGGGACACCTGAGCCCCACAGCAGGACTCAGTCTGCCACCCCGCAGGAAACCGTGCGCCTGGGAGGCCATAGAGCATTCAGGGCAGGAGAACCAGGAGGGCCCTCCTGAGCCACCAGCAAACATCGGTGGCCTCCCACACCCCAACCCTGAGGCCCACGCTCACCCTCCCCACACCCTCACATCAGCCCGTGTAGCTAGCCATACAGCCAGCAGATCAGGCCTGCGGGGCACCTGGGGCCTAACCCTAGCCCTAGGTCGGCCGTGGGTTTGTGGGCCTCCCCAGGAGCCTTACACTGCAGCCCGGGGAATTGGGATACCTGTGCCCTACCGCAGGACTCAGCTTGCCACCCGAGAGGAAACCGTGCCCCTTGGGGCTCTACGGAGCCTACAGAGCACGAGAATTTGGGGAGGCCACCGGAGCCCGTCCCCATCCTTTGGCAGCCCCCCGTGCCCCAACACTGAGGCCCATGCTCACCCTCCCCCATGGCCTCCTCTCAGCCCTCCACAGAGCTCGCCGCACAGCCTGCTGATTGTCCCTGCCGGGCTCCTGGACCCTAACCCTTACCCTAGGTTGGCCACAGAGGGGCCCCTCCCCAGGGTCCTGGCACCCCACTCTAGGGGATTGGGGACACCCAAGCCCCACCGTAGGACTCAGCCTTCAGCCCACAGGAAACTGTACCATTTTGAGGCACAACACAGCATTCAGGGCAAGAGAATTGGGGCACCCCTGAGAGCCCCTTCTGGTGAACCCCGACATTTGGGGGCCCTTCCGGATGAAACCCCAAGGCTCACAATCACCCGCCCTTGTGCACTCATCTCACTCGGCCTGGGAGTTCTCTGAGCACTGGGCAGTTCGGACCTGCTGTCTCTTGAGGCCTAACCTAACCCTGGGTCTTCTGCTGAGGGTCCCTCCCCATTTGCCTGCCTCCAAGGCAGCAGGTATTGGGCTCACCTCTGCACGACTAGAGGACTCAGCCTGCCCCACAGCAGGAAACTGTCCATTTGGGGCTGCAGAAAGAATTCATAGGAAAGTCGGAGGGCCCCCCTCAGCCCATCCCATGCAACCCCCACTTTCAGAGATCTCCCCGGATCTAATTAGTAGCTTCACACTGACCTTTAAACTTGCTCTCCACGGAGATCTCTTGAAATTCTCCACACTTCCAACCGATGGCATCATCCAGCTTCAGTGCCTTACCCAGCTTTAGGTCTTGAGATGGATTAAAATGGGAAGTCATTAGACTGATGACGACGTACTGGTGACCAAAAGATACATGCATAAATGCTTCATATCACTTGGCTTCAGGGAAATGCAAATCTAAACCCCTATAGATGCCATATCACACGAGGCCGAATACCTAAATATAAGAAGACATGAAACTATACATGTTGGAGAGGATGTGGAGAAACGGGAACCCTCTTACACCCCTGTATGAATGCAGTCCGGTACAGCCACTCTTGAAAATGGTACAGAATTTCCTCAAGAAGTTATAAATAAAGCTACCCTATGTCCCAGCAATTGCACTACTGGGTATTTACCCCAAAGAGACAGAGGTAGTGAAGATGGGACACATGCACCCCAGTGTTCATAGCAGCAATATCCATAATAGACAAACTGTGGAAGGAATGCAGATGACCATGGACAGATGAATGGATAAAGAAGATGTAGATCATATATATAATGGAATATTACTCAGCCATCAGAAAGGATGAATACTTACCATCACACTGACCTGGGTGGAGCAGGAGGGTATTATGCTGAGTGGAAAAAGTCAATGAAAGAAAGACAATGATCATATGCTTTCACTCCTATGTGGAATATCAGAAACAAGGAAGAAGACCATAGGGGAAGGAAGGGAGAATAGAATGGGAAGTCATCAGAGAGGGAGAAAACCCATGATGGACTCTTAACTATCACAAGAAACTGATGATTGTTGGAGGAGAAGTTGGGGGGGTAACTGGGTGAGTAGCATTAAGGAAGTCACACGATACAATGAGCACTGGGTGTTACACACGACTGAAAATTTATTGAAGACTACATCTGAAACTAATGATGTACTGGAAGTCGGCTAATTGAATTTAAATTAAAGAACAAAAGACCTCGAATAAACAATCCTAAATATTTGTATGGAACCACTAAAGGTACTGAACAGCCAGTGCAATGTGGAAAAGAAAAACAAAGCTGGAGGACTCACAATTTCAGATTTCAGGTTATACTACAAAGCTGCAGTTATCCTAACAAGAGAGTACGGCACAAAAATAGACACAGTGACCAAATGAACAGGATACAAGTTCAGACAGAAACCCACAATTATGTGGTCCATGAATCTTCCACAAAGCAAGCAACGATATCAAAAGGGAAAAGGACAGTCTCTACAACAAATGGTGTTGGGAAAACTAGACAGCTACGCACAAAAGAATGAAATTAGACTGCTTTCTTACACAATACAGACAAACACAAAACAGTTTCAAGACCTCAATATGAGACCTGAATCCATAAAAATCCTACAGGAGGGAAGACAGTAACTTCTTGACATGGACCATACCAACGTTTTTCTAGACTGTGTCCTGAGGCAAAGGAAATGAAAGCAAAAATAAACTATTGGGAATACAGCAAAATAAAAATTTCCACACGGCAGAAGAACAATGAAAACATAAAAATAATAAGACAACCTACTCAAAGGGAGAAGATATTTGCAAAGATCATATGCAATAAAGGGATAGTGTCCAAAACATATACAACTGATACTACGCGACCCCCAAAAAACAAATAATCCAGTTAAAAAATAGGCAGAAGTCATGGACAGACATTTCTCCAAAGAAGAAATAAAAATGGCCAACAGTCCCGTGAAAAGATGTTCACCGTCACCCATCATCAGGAAAATGTAAATCCAAAGGTAATGAGGTAATACCTCAAACCTGTCAAAATGGCTAACATCAAAAGCAGAACAAAGAGCAGGTGTTGGGAGGATGTGGATAAAGGGGAATCCTTGCAAACTGTGGGTGGGAATGCAAACTGTGGTGGCCACCGTGGAAAACAGTATGAAGGTTCCTCAAAAAATTAAATATAGAACTACCCTACGATCCAACAATCACACTACTCGTATTTACCTAAAGAATAGGAAAACAGTAACGTAAAAGGATACGTGCACCCCTATGTTTCTTGCACCATTATTTACAATATCACAATATGGAAGCAACCCAAGTGTCTGTAGAAAAATTGACAAATGAGATGATAGATGTGTGTATTCACACACACACACACACACACACACACACACACACACACACACACACTGGAGTATTATTCGGCTTGAAAAATAATGAAACCTTGCCATTTGCGCCACATGGATGGAGCTAGAGAGTATTATCCTAACTAAAATCAGTCAGTCAGAGAAAGACAAATCCCATACGATGTCACTCTAACGGGGAATTTAAGAAACAAACAAAAATAAATAACTAAAAGAGGAAAAGGAAACACACCAAAATACAAACTCTTAACAATAGAGAACAAATGGATGGTTACCAGAGAGGTGGTGGATAGAGGGATGAGTGAAATAGATGAAGGGGATTAAGAGGACGCTTTTCTTGATGACCACTGAGTAATATAGAGAATTACTGAATCACTCTATTGTACACCTGAAACGAATGTAACACTGTATGTTAGCTCTATTGGAATTAAAATAATTTTTTAAAAAGATTTTTCTTTCAGGAACCTCTTTGAAAAAGCTTTTCCTGTGCAATGTGCATAAGCCCTACTTGGGAGGATTCACTCTACAATAATTATTCACTCCATGCCTCAAATTCAGATTTCACTGAGTTCTTACTGTGGATCCCAGCCCACGGGAGCCATGGTCCTTTTCTGTCCAGGCTCAGCACCTATGCATTCAAGATTGGAAGTAGAGACACATGTCACTTCACAGTCCAGAAAGCTATTATTGTTTCTGTTTCAGTGAGAGAGAGTCACAGACTTAGGGGCAGGTTTCAGAGCAGGTTTATTATGGATCCTGGATCTCTACTTCAATGTTCATTGCCTGGATCCATTTGGCTAATAGGTTCCCTGTGGATGGGCTTGCTTCCAAGCGCATACATGGAAGATACAATGGTGGGTGGGCTTGTTGCGGGACAGGAAGAAGACCAAAAACAGACAAGGGTCCGACCCCTCCCCTGATCCAGGAACTGCTATGGGAGAGGGTACGGAGGTAGAATCCATGCGAAACTCCAAGGTCACCAGCTGAACACAGGAGGCACAGGTCAAGGAATCTGGAGATGCAGGGGTTGAAGGCTGCTCTGAGCTACCTCATGGAGGAAGGGAGGGAAAGAATGAGAGGGAGACACTGCCTTCCCCTGGCCCGTGCCAGCTCCCCACCGCTCCGACACGCATCAGTGTATGAGCTGACACAGCCTGGGCTCAGGATGGGCTGTCTCGGGTCCCTCAATCCTCAGTGGGACAGCTGGCCCCAGGGCTCAGAGACATGCTGAGGGAGATGAGAGGGAAAGCTGCCCCACACAGGTCATCCCCTCCTTGAGCAGACAGCCCTTCAGAACTGCTAAAAAAAACCCACTAACGGGGTTAAAAGACATGCCATGGATGAACTAAGGCATAGAGATATGTAAAATAACATTCATTTTTAAGTTCAGAGCTGTCATCTCAGGAAGTTGGGAGAGCTTCCCTGAAGAAGACTGAGGGGAGAGCAGGCCATGCTGAAAAGGGAGACATGGCTCTCCTGATTGGGGACCTGCAGCCCCCTTCCAGGACAGGGCATCATCCTCGCATCACACGAGATCCATGGAAGTGTTCCATCAGGGCCAGATGTTTGTCTCGAGAAGGCTAACCTGGCATCGGACTGCACATGACACCAGGGACGAGGGCCAGATGGAGGACGGACAATACCCCGGAAGCCATGGGGCAAGAGCAGAGGCACATGACCTTGAAGATGATGATGAAAAGCAGGAGGTGGCAGCATGGAGCCGGACCGAAAGTACCATGGCAGCAGTGCCCACAGCTACACTGACTGGGTGCCTTCTGTGCCAGGTGTGGCTGACTTCAGTAGGCTCCAGACTAGTCCTGACCACAAGTCTAGGAAGTGTGCACCACCCCCGGCCTCCTCTCCCCTTGCAGCTGCTAGGAATCATGGTCACAGACCCTGGTCAGGAAGTGTGCACCACCCCGGTCTCCTCTCCCCTTGCAGCTGCTAGGAATCACGGTCACAGACCCTGGTCAGGAAAATAAGATAATGGATTCCTGTCTCATATCAAAATCAAAAGAACTCTTCAACTTTGGACACAAAAACTTCTTGGAAGCCAGGTCTCTAAAGGCAAAGGAAATAAAAGCAAAAATGAACTATTGGCACTTCATCAGGATAAAAAGCTTCTGCTCGGCAAAGCAAACGATCAACAAAACAAAAAGGCAACCTATGGAATCGAAGAAGATATCTGCAAATGATATTACAGATAAAGGGCTGGTATCCAAGATCTATAAAGAACTCCTCAAACTCGACACCCAAAAAATGGGCAGAAAACACAAAGAGATACTTCTCCAGAAAAGACATACAAATGGCCAACAGACACATGAAAAAATGCTCCACATCACTTGCCATCAGGCAAGTACAAATCAAAATGACAATGAGATACCACCTTACACCAGTTAGAATGGTTAAAATTAACAAGGCAGGGGACACCTGGGTGGCACAGTGGTTAACCATCTGCCTTCGGCTCAGGGCATGATCCTGGCATTATGGGATAGAGCCCCACATCAGGCTCCTCCGTCATGAGCCTGCTTCTTCCTCTCCCACTCCCCCTGCTTGTGTTCCCTCTCTCGCTGGCTGTCTCTATCTCTGTGGAATAAATAAATAATATCTTGAAAAAAAATTATCAAGACAGGAAATAAAAAAACGTCAGAGAGGATGTGGAGAAAGGGGAGCCTCTTACACTACTTGTGAGAATTCAAGCTGGTTACAGCCACTTTTGAAACCAATATGGAGGTTCCTCAAGACGTTAAACACAGAGCTATCCTACGACCCACCAATTGCACTACTGGGTATTTACCCCATAGACACAGAGTAATGAAAAAAGGGGCCCCTGTATCCCAATGTTCATAGCAGCAATGTCCCTAATAGCCAAACTGTGGAAGGAGCCAAGATGTCCTTCAGCAGATGAATGGACAAAGAAGATGTGGTTCATCTATACAATGGAATATTACTCAGTCGTCAGAAAGGATGAATACCCACCATTTGCACCAACGTGGATGGACCAGGAGGGGATTATGTTAAGTGAAATTAAGTCAAGCAGAGAAAGACAATTATCATATGGTTTCACTCCTATGTGGAATGGAAGCATGGAGGACATTAGAAGAAGGAAGGGAAAAGTGAAGGGGGGGAATGAGAGGGGGATGAACCATGAGAGACTACAGACACTGGGAAAAAACTGAAGGTTGCAGAAAGGGAGGGGAAGGGGAATGGGTTATCCTGGTGATGGGTATTAAGGAGGGCACATGTTGGGGCACCAGGGGGCACAGCGGTTAAGGTCTGCCTTCGGCTCAGGGCGTGATCCCGGCATTATGGGATCGAGCCTCACAACAGGCTCCTCCGCTGTAAGCCTGCTTCTTCCTCTCCCACTCCCCCTGCTTGTGTTCCCTCTCTCGCTGGCTGTCTCTATCTCTGTCGAATAAATAAGTAAATTCTTTCAAAAAAAAAAGGAGGGCACGTGTCATAATGAGCACAACGTGTTATATGCAAACAATGAATCATGGAACACTACATCAAAAACAAATGAAGTACTGTAGAGTGAATAACAAATTTAAAAAAAAGAGAAAGATATGAAATCCATACAGGAAAACTGTCACTCTTTGCAAAGGACATGAAATCCCGAAAGATTCCACACACACACAAAAAATACTGTTAGAATAAACAAATTCAACAAAGCTGCAGCATATAAAGTCAATATAAAGACCTGTTGTCTTTATTTTTTTCAGATTTTGTGTATTTATTTGACAGGAAGAAAAAAAGCACGAGCAGGGGGAGTGTCAGAAAGAGGGAGAAACAGACCCTCGCTAAGCAGGGAGCCCAACACGGGGCTCGATCCCAGAACTCTGGGATCATGACCGGAGCTGAAGGTAGACGCTTCATTATGGAGCCACCCAAATGACCCAGCTTCTTGCATTTCTGTATACTGATGACACACTTTCGCACAGAGAAATTAAAAAAGCAATGCCATTTACAAATGCATTAAAAAAATCTAGAAATAAAAGTAACCAAGAATGAGAAAGACACAGTACATTCAACACATGGCAGAAAATAAATGAAAAATATGTGTTTCGAGTGGGGCAGAATGTATGGGTCAAAGATTTGGAAGGCAACACAAACAAATGGATGCATACGCCATGCTCCTTAACTGGAAGAGTTAATTATGTGAACATGTCCGTCGTACCCAAAGCAATCGACAGATGTGATGAAATGCCTATCTGAATTCCAGTGGCATTGTTCGAGCAAATAGAAAACAGTCCTCAAACTTGTATGGAATCACAAAAGACCCCAAATACCCCAAGCAATCTGGAGAAAGAAAGGTGCAGTCAACACACTCCTGGATTTCAAGCTAGATTACAAAGCTGTTTTCATCAAAACAGGATGGTACTGGCATAAACACAGACACCAGGTCAGTGGAACAGAACAGAAAGCTCAGAAACTTACCCACACGTAGATGATCCTAACTTACGACACAGCAGCAGAAGATATGCCATGAGGGAAGGACTGTCACTTCAGTGAGCGGTAACAGGCAAACTGGCCACTAAATGCAGAAGAATATAACTGGGTCACTTTCTTACACCACACACAAAATTTTTAATGGATGAATGATCTGAACATAAGACCTGAATCCATAAACCTCCAAGAAGACACAGGTACTAAGTCTCTCAACATTGGTTTTGGCAAAGAGTCTTCAGATTGGACACCAAATGCAAAGGCAACAAAAGCAAAAATAAACAAGTGGAACAACATCAAACTGAAATCTTCCACACGGCAAAAGAAACCATCAAAAACTTAAAAGGCCACTGACCCAATAAGAAAAAAATATCTGCGAATCATATGTGTGAGAAGAGGCTAATATCCAAAATACACACAATACTCATACAAATAAAAACAAATATATATATATATATATATATATATATATATATATATATATATATATATATATATATATATATATATAAATGGGGGGAATGTGTGAATAGATACTTTCCAAAGATGGCACACAGGTGCCAACAGACAGAAAAAGTTGTTCCACATCACTCACCATCGTCAGGGAAACATTAGTCAAACCCACAATCGGCTATCCTCTCACAACTGTTGAAACAGCAATTGTCCAGAGACAGACACCAGGTGGGGTCAAGGGTGTGCAGACGAGGAGACACTGTGCACTCTTGGTGGGAATGGAAATTGGTGCAGCCACTGTGACAAATGGTATGGAGGTTCCTGAAAAAATAAATACAACTACCCCATGACCCAATAATGGCTCTACTGAGTATTGATTTGGAGAACACAAAAATGCTGCCTGAAAAAGACAGACGCACTCCCACGTTCACTGCAGCATTATTCTCAAGAACCAGACATGGAAACATAGACCTTGGGGGCCTTATGCCAAGTAACTCAGACACAGAAAGACCAATACCAGATGCTCTCATGTACATTCCACGTGGAATAAACACATACTGAACGCATAGATACTGAGAGCAGATTGGTAGGAGCCAGATTCGGGGGTGGGGTGGTAGAAACGGGTGAAGGTGGTCAAAGTCTCAATGTTTGAGTGAGAAAATCCGACAGTCATGAAATGTTCTGTCCAGCATGGAGACTAAAACTAACCCCACAGCATGGGGTATAGGTTTCCCTGCTCTTTGAAAGTACAGGGCTTCTGAGAAACCTTGCATAGCAGAAATGGTGTCAAGAAGGAATGGCCATTAATTTACACGGAACAATTAGACAGTGTGTCAGACTATAAAATTACTTCTCTTTGGCTTTTCTTAGGCCTCATGACAAAAGTTTCTAATGGAGGCCCAGCATAAATGAAGATATAGCACAGCAGAGGCTCACAGACACCATTCAAAGTGCTGGTGTCTGGATGCGGAGAGCGGTTCCCAGCGGAAAGAGCTGGTTGGGGTGCACGCTGCCTCTGTCGTGCTTCTCCCCAAAACAGATGCTGAACGTGATTCTCACTGTTCACCTTTTTTCATAAGAGGGAAATCCTCTTCAGGTCTCTTCCTCTTACTGAAGCTGGGTAATAACGCAGTTCTTTCAAAAAAAGCCCAGTGTCTTACTGTGAACGTTTAAAAAGTGGGGGATACTTGTACTTGAGCATTGCTGAGGGAGGAGATGTGAAAGGTCCTCCCACACACAAACCTCAGCAGATCCACCGGGAAAAGCACCTTCCTCAGCATGCAGAACACGGACTACCTCCTACCCCCCGAGAAACCCTCTCCTTCCCCTTGATCAGGACAACTCACAACAGCTGGGAGTTACCCCAATTCCTCCGTTCTCCTGCTCCTAATAGCTAACCCATCAGCAAGTCCTGTGAGCTCCATCTTCAAAATGGACCCAGAAGAGGTCTAACCACTCCATCCAAGGCCACCTGTCTGGTCCACAGTGCCTGAGTTCCTGGAAAAGCTTCGTCATTGACCTGCCTTGCCATCTTCAACAATCTGTCATCTGTTCTCAACACTGTAGCCAGGATGGCCCAGTGAAACAGCGTCTCATGGGGTTATATCCCTGGAATGGCTTTCTGTCACCCTCTGTCACCTCTCTGAGCTCATGTCCTAAGCTGTCTCCTGTGGCCACAGGGCCTTCTTGCTGCTCCTGGACATACCTGGAATTCTCCTGCCCCAGATCCTTTGCACATGCTTTCCCTTCTGTTCAGAATGCTCTTGATGTGTTCTCACTCACCTTCGGAGAAGTCTGAATTGGAGTGACAGGGACAGAAGATGAGGCTGTGTGTGTTGGGTGAGGCTGGTGGCCCAGAAGAAGGTTCTCTGCCAGCTCTCCACCTGTGCCTCACTTGTCCTCAGCCAGGAACTTGCACACAGCCCTCACCTGTCACAACTGTCACCCAGGAGACCCACAGCCACCCCTGGAGCCCACCCTGCCCACACCCTGCTGAAGAATGCATTCAGCTCTCCTCTGGGACCCCTGTCAGCTTTACCCAGACCTGGAACTCCCCCGTCTCCTGCAAAGCTCTCGGATTCGTCCTCTTCTTCCAAAATCACACTGGCGCAAGGCTTTCATGAGAAAGCTATAACACTAACTAATGAAAGGTTCACGCCTACTTTCCCCTTCTGTTGCCTTTCTCTCCATCTTCTTTCCTACGTGTGCAAACTGTAACATATCAGTGGAACATGAACATGCTCTGAGATCTGAGTCTTTCATTGCAGCTTTCGGAGGACTCCTTATGTGATAAGAAACTAGTGTATCCTACAACAGGGTGTTTTACAACTCTCATCTATAGAACAGTACAGCCCAAATCACTACAATTTTACCTCACTCTTCATGAAGCAGAACACTTTTTCCTTTCTTCTTTTACTTAAATTCCAGTTAGTTCACATGCCATGGAATATTCGCTTCAGGGGTTGGATTTAGTGATTCCTCACCTGCATACAGTACCCGGTGCTCATCACAACTGCCCTCCTTAATACCCGTCACCCATTTAACCCTTCCCCCCACATCCTTGTCCTGCAGCAACACTCAGTTTGTTCTCCAAGGTTGAGTCTATTTCCTTGTTTGCCTCTCTCATCACCTCTCAACTCTGTTCATTGTTCTCTTTCTGAAATTACAAAAGTGTGAGAACATAGGATATGTGTCTTTCCTCACTGATTTTGCTTAGCTTAATACACTCTAGATCCATGCGCATCCTTGCAAATGGTAAGATTTCATTCTTTTTGAAGCTGGGTCATATTCCATTATATATATGTATCCCACATCTGCTTTATCCATTCATCAGTGCATGGACTTTGGGGTTGTCTCCATAGTTTGGCTACTGTGGACATTACTGCCATAAACATCATGGTGCATGGACCCTTCGAATCTGCATTTTTGTATCCTTTGCTTAATACCTAGGATAGCAATTGCTGCATCATGTGGTTGTTCAATGTTTAACTTTTTGAGGAACCCCCACACTGTTTCCCAGACTGGCTTCACCACTTTGCATTCCCACCAACAGGATGGGAGGGTTCCCCTTTAAGCAGAACATTATGTGCGGGCAATTTCATAAGAGGAAACAAAACCTCTGTGAGATGCACCCAGGGTCAGGCCAGCAGTTGCAGACTTCACCCCAAGGCTCCTGACGCCAAGCCCCTTGAAGCCACCAGCATGCCACTATCCAAAAGAATTCCCAGGCTCTCCTTCTGACTCCACCACCAAAGAAACTACAGAGTGATTATGGCACCTCAAAATATCAAGATAATATATTTAGTAAAACTAGAAAGTCAAGCTCAACTCTTAAACAGGAACAGGCCGCTTTGGATAATTTTCAATTTTCCCTCCACTCTAGTTTTAACTCTTCTGATGAATAAACTAATCAATGATGAAACATCACCTTTGTCAAATGACATCATCAATGTCTGTATCAGATGGAAAAAGCCACCTAACTCTAGATGCTGGCCACTCAACCATATCTTAGGCCCAATTGAATAAACACTGTTAGATGAAGGAACAAATTAGATGTTACAAACAGGCACAGAGTGAATCTCACCTTCCCTTTCTAATAAAAGAGGGTTCCTAGGAAACAGATGGTCAAAATACATTTGTAAGCAATAAATGGACAGAGAAATTGTGATCCCCTGCAAAGTTCTACCTGCAGGGAAACTAAGTAATTCTTGCACCAAACCCAGAATGCTGACAGCTACTTCAATTTTACTTTGTGGCTCAACTAGAGAAAAGAGAAAAGCCCAGGAGGTTTTGGGATAATGAGAGGTTTTACCTCCAGCCCTGACATAGATAGGACATTTTGCCAAACATTCCTGTGCTTTCTCTGAACACTGGCGTCCTGTAACAAGCTGCCTCGCTGACTCAGATGCTGACGTTCAAAACCTCGGGTGTCTTGGAGCCAGAGCAGAGAAGTGCTGTCAGCTGGGGAGAAGAAGGCACCTCTGACCTAAAGCCTGCACACCTGCTTCGGTTTCTGGGTGAAGGGGCAACACATCCTTGTTGCTTAGCAGTAATTATCTTCATTCTCAATAGACCAATGAGCTTGCCTTTTCTGGATAGCAGACTTACTCTTCTAAAGAAACCCTCAATTCGTCTATTTCCAATGCAACTAGAGTGGAACATTTATTTCTCACTTAAATAAAAAACACTGTTAATGTCGACACTGAGTGAATGAACTTTTAAAAACATTTTAGAGAGAAAGGAAGAGACCTTTATTCAAACCCAAGTCAGGACAGCTGTCTGGGAGACACAATCTTCACCAAGAAGGGAGTTCTCCGGGGAAGGAACATTTGGGGGAGGGTTATACATTTTTTTCTGTTTTGTTTTACGTACAGAGTTACACACCACAATGAGGATCTTCTTAGATTCCTGAAAGTGACAGACACTTTCTTATGTTTTCAGTATGTACATGTCACTATGACTTTAAACTTATGGGAGCTAAAGTGATTCTTTATTTTTTCTATCTTTATGTTGGCATTTTTGGTTATTGTTTTCTTCTCAAAGCAGATGTACAACATGTGCTTGGGGCAGAAACAGGGCCCATGCTTTGAGGTTTTGCCCAGTCATTTTGAGCTGGGTAAAATGTTAAAGGATAGCTTCCCTGGGAGCCCAGGATCAGGGCCCAAAGATGATATACAATAAAAATTCCTTTTATCATTATAATTACTCCTAAATGGAGGAATTTGAGACAAAAGCACCTTTCACAAGAGTACCAAGAAATCAAAATGATGCCCACGGAAGCCTGCGTGCTCCATGGTCAGCACAGGTAACAGAAGTGTTCACAGTCTCTGGACTCCTGCCCTTCTGCCCAAATCTATGAAGCACACAGACCACTTAAAATCAGAATTGTAGATCTGCTAGACACCTTAGAGATGTCTGGCACCATTCCCTTGGACTGCAGAATAAAACACAGTAGCTCGTTGTCACAAACTAATTTCAACAGGAAGTGCCCCCTGGATGCACTAAGTTCTTTCTCTGCAAATGTTGACTAATGTAAGTCACAGTCATACCATATAAACACTACGATGGCTGGGAAGTCATCGTCGGTAAGGGAATATTTTAGCCATGTTTATAAGCATTGGCTCACTTTGTAGAAGAGGCTGAGCTGAGTGTTTTTAAATATTATTTCAGACCTGTTTTACAGTACCCTCTGAACATACCAGAGCCTGAAAGGACTAAAAAAGATGGTTGGTTTCAGTAACTTTAATACCAGAAAAATATTATACTGTCTGTATTCCTAAGGATCTTTGAGTATCTTACCCAGAGGTCCTCCACTGAGATAATGATGTTAATGATCACCATGGGCAGAGGTGAAAAGGCCAGCTGAATTTGTTCCAGTTGTCCACATGACAAGAAAATCCTGATACTTGATAGGTTTCCAGATCGAGAAGACCAGAGATAAGAGGGAAATAGTACCCTGTATGAAGCAACAAGGGATTTGGAGTCAATTTGGGGATCCGACTTAGGTTTCTGACACTAAAATCCTCTGTGACACATATCATCTGAGTCCCTGTCTAACTACCTGAAAATGTGCCTAAAAATATCTACACCCTAGTTGAGAAGTTTAAGAGGCAGAATGCTACAAAGAGCCAGTATGATGTCTCTCAAGAACAGGTGCTCAGGAAGCCATAATTGCTATTGGGTCTATTTCTTTTCCAGAAGAAAGTACACATGTTGAATCCGTATTTCTAATAGATGACTCACCAGATTATTTTCAAACCTGAAGGAAGGCCAAGAAGTCACTCTTGTGTCATATTTCACTCAGAAATCATGTTGTTGGACTGGTGAGGATGATACAATAGCAACGTCATCACTAAGAGTGGGGAGCTTCTAATTTCCATAGGGCCATGTTGACCCCCTTAGCTCAGAGCCACCAGAAAGGGCAGCTGGGGTCGGGGCACCGTCATCACTATGTGTGGGGAGCTTCCCATTTCCATATGGCCATGTTGACCCCCTTAGCTCAGGGCCACCAGAAATCACAGCTGAGGGGGACCACAGGCCAAGGCTGCCAGGTGTGGCTGGGGCAGGCAGAACTCTGACTTAAGGCTCAACTCCTGTCTAGGTTATTATAATGCTCTTCACAAAGAAAGTGCCATTGTGTGTGAGCCCTCATGTAGAAAAGGTTTAGAATTTCCATTGAGATTCCCTCTCTGACTTTTAGGATATGTAGCAAAGTTCCATTTAATTTTTTTAAACATTGAAGGACTTCCTGGTTTTCTTTTCGCTATGACTGTGGCTCAATTCCCCTGTGGTCTAAGAATAGAATCTAGTTAATTTCAGGGTTTAACATTTGTAGACTTGATTCGTGGCCCCACCTATCATCTATTTGGGTAAAGAGTCTATGACCACTTGAAAATAATGTATTCTGCACTTATTATGGAATGTTCCCTATATGTCAATTAGGTCACATTTGTTACCAATGTTTTGCCTGGTTTTTCTGTCAGATATTGATAAAGGTATATTAAAATCTTCAAACAATGCTGCTCTATTCAATGTGGCATCGGAGAATCTACCAGTGTTTTAAGGCAAGAGAAACAAAAAGTATAAGAATTGAGGGGATAATTGTGACTATTCACAGATAATACGATTTTGTACATAGAAAATCCAAAACAGTCTATAAATACCCTATTAGAATTAAAAATGCAATTAATAATAATAATAATAATAAAATAATAAAAGAGGTTTCCTAGGAAACAGATGGTCAAAATACATTTGTAAGCAATAAATGGACAGAGAAATTGCATTGTAGCTTCCCATTGGACAGTTTCTGAAAGAAAACGTAGAACCTGTCAATCTTGGGTAGGACATAGGGTGCACTAACCATTTAAAAGAATTCAGTGGGACTTCGTAAAAATGTGACATTTCTCCTTATCTTATGACCATAAGAAAATGAAAAAGTGAACCGCAGGCTGGGAAGTAAAGATTTGCAATACACACACTGACAAAGACTTGTCAAGAAAGAATTCCTGCTCATCAACCATAGAAAGTCTATTTATAAACGAATACTTCACAAAAGATTGACTGATGGCCAATAAGAACAGGAAAGGGTGCTCTACAGTATTATTTTCAGGAACAGCAAGGCCTTTTCTAAAATGAAAACATACACACAAACCAGTATTCCGTAGATGGATGACGTCCTTATTTCTGAGGACAGCTTGAATAACAGACTAGCATCAAAGTAAAGTGATGGAATTCCTGACACTCAGAGGATGGACAACTGACCTCAAACTACAGTACAATTTCTAGGCATCATTCGGTCCTCTGAAGGCAGACAACGACCACACCCCTTCCTACACCACACACGTTGCTTCCCAACACCTACCATAAAAGAAGAAGATGAGAAACAGATAGGACTAGTAGGAAATAGCAAAAATCACATGTGGAGATTATCCTGAAACACACTGATCACGTAACTAGTTTAAGGAAGTGTAGGGAACTGACAAGGACAGAGAATCAAGAGGTACTTCTTTGGGAAATGCTGTCTGAAATCGTCACACATTGGTATCAGCTAATGAGGGCTCTGAGTATACCCTAGGGTTTGCTCACAAGGGTCTGCAACACCATCGCTGAGGACTGAAACTCTTCAAGACCTCAAAGCTTGCCTGATTGACTATTGGACTAAGAGATTCCCATGTTCTGAAAACAGATACCAACTCATTGAAAGGTTCACCTGGGCTCTCTCGGAGGCCCTACAAGAAGCTGAACCATTCACTGAAAATCAATTACACACACACACACACACACACACACACACACACACACACACACACCTGTCATTTCACCAATTACTTAAACATTCAAGGTTCTTCCTACCTTTTCTTTTTCACATTGATATTTATACTCACATGAAATGGCATCATTTCTAATGAACACTGATGTCAAAATAGAGATCCATTGATACAATATTCACAAAATGGAACTTCCCTGCTGTCATTTTCAATATAGCGTTTTTTAAAGTTCATACATATTTTAGGTGTTTGGTAACTTATACAGGAGAAGATGAGCATTGAAAAACTCTAAATACTGACAATGAGTTTTAAGCCTAGAGAACAAAAATTGTCCAATTTCATAGATAATAAGGAACCAAAGGGAAAGCATGGAAGCTGTAGTCGAATAATTTTACACATATGTATCCTCTCTTATTCTACTACCGAGGGGCGTGTATTATTACCACTATGCATGAATCAATTGTCTTCCACGTGCACCTGCACAGGTATAATGAATTACTACAGTAGAATGAAATGTCTGGGAACTACTTGGCGGCATCTATAATGAACAATGAATTTTCGATCTTATATTTGGTGAACTTCCACTGTCTGTCCCTTTAGACATGGATGCTAAACAGAAGGGGGAATGAACCACGAGAGACTATGGACTCTGGGAAACAAACTGAGGGCTTCAGAGGGGAGAGGGGTGGGGGATTGGGATGGGCCAGTGATGGGTATTAAGGAAGGTACATATTGCATGGAGCACTGGGTGTTATATGCAAATAATGAATCACGGAACACTACATCAAAAACTAAGGAAATACTGTATAGTGACTAACATATCATAATAAAAAATTATTATTAGAAAAAAATTAAAGGTAAGAAAAACCAATACAGCTTTTATGTTTCAAGAACAATCACAATTGAGAAAAAAACTAACTTCCAATCCCTAAAGCAAAACACAGACCAAGTTCCATTTCACTCCCCTTTATTCACATTCTCTGTGGGTTCTAAGCTATTTCCCTACTTCCTTTCCTGCTGAGCAGGGAGCCCGGGCTCAATCCCAGAACCCTGGGATCATAACCTGAGCCAAAGGCACATGCTTAACTGCCTGAGCCAGCCAGGGGCCCCAGCCATGTTTTTTTAAGCAAAAGGACACTTTGTCACAATGCCTTCACATGACTTCACATGGTACCAGAGACCTGCATTTGCTTCTAGGAGGTTGCAGATGAAGGCAATTGCAAACTCTTACAGTGGTTTATCAAATACAATGACCTGCCTGGTGACAGTGAAACTCTTATGAGCCCACGAGAGGGTGCTGTGACACTCAGCTGTGGCTGGGCTGGCACAGAGAACCAAATCCATTTCCCTGCCTGATGTCTGTGAGGAACAGATGCCCACACTGTGAATGAGACCCTGCCACTGAGCTGTCCAGAGATGGCCATCCTCACGGAGGATGAGGATAAAGGACAATGCCTGGGGAAACCTCATTTGTCTCTTTTATCTTTTCATATTTTTGACAGTGGACAAATCACTGCCTAGGAGTCCCCAAATACCTTAGTCTCATCTGTGAATGGCCAAGAGGTTTTACAAAACACTCAAGATTTTGACCTCACAAATGCCCACAACCACTTACCATAGGGATTCAACATTAAGCAAACATAGTGTTCGTTGGAAGAGAGGTCCTGCCCACTGTTGTTTCTCACTTATATGCTCTTCTTCCTTACCTCATGGTAACATAACCACCTTGATTCCTGCTTCCGTCTTCAGGAAGGCTGAGGTGACTTGAAGGGCATTACCCTGACATCGTTCTTTCTTAGCAATAAGATGTGGACATTTCCCTAGTCCTACACATCCAAAGTTGAATCGGAATCAGGATTGAGGAGGCTGATGCGAGTTGAAGGTGTTTTCCTGTACACGGTGTTTTATTACCAATAAGGATGGGTCAGAGTCCTCGAAATTCCAGAACCTTTTCATTAATGCTTCCTACTTGTGAAAGATGATGTACATTGGTCTTTCCCTGTATAGTGTGGTGACTCAGAGAAAAGTGCTTAGCCCTTTCGTCAGACTTCCACGACCACTTTGGGGCTGGCTTCCATATTCACAAAGGATGATGTTAGGGCTAAGAGGGTTCCTGTACACTGTTATTTCTTACAGATAAGTGTATGGCATTTTTGTTACATTGCCAGAACCACTTAGCGCCGGGCTTGCCGGCCTCCTGGGGACGATCCCTAACCCTAGTCTGCCCCCGAGAGGCCCCTCCCAAGGGGCCTGGCACCACAACACCGGGGATTGGGGACCACCGAGCCCAGCGCCGGAGTCACCCTGCCACCCCACAGCAACCCGGGCTGCTAGTGGCGCCGCCAGTCTTTTAGGGCGAGGGAACGGGCAGGGCCCTCCAAGCCCCCGGAGACCTTCGAAGGCCCCCCGCACCAAAACGCTTGGGCCCACACTCCCTCTCGCCAGCGCCCTCACCTCGGCCTGCCCCTCCACCTGCCGCAGAGCTGGCGGAACGGGCCTGCTGGACTCCTGGGGCCTAACCCTTACCCTAGGCGGGCTCACGATGGGCCCCTCCCAAGGAGCCTGGCACCGCAATGCCAGGGATTTGGGACCCCCGAGCCCCAGTGCTGGACTCACACTGCTACCCCGCAAGCACTCAGGGCGCTAGGGGCGTTGCCAGTCATTCAGGAAGGGAGAACGGGCAGGGCCCTCCGATCCCCCTGAGACCTCGAAGGCCCCCAGTGCAAAAACTCTGGCTCCCACGCTCCTGCTCTCCAGTGCCCTAACCTCGGCCCACCCCTCCACTCGGTGCAGAGTTGGCAGATTGGGCCTGCTGGCTTCCTGGGGGCTAACCCTATCCCTAGGTCGCCCCCGAGGGGCCCCTCCCAAGTGGCCTGGCGCCTTAACGATGGGGATTGGGGACTCCTGAGCCCCAGCACCGGACTCACCATGCCCCCCACCGCCACCCGGGCCACAAGGGGCACCCCCGGTCATTCAGGGCAGGAGAACGGGCAGGACCCTCTGAGCCCCTGGTGACCTTCGAAAGCCCCTCGCTCCAAAACTTTGGGCCCACGCTCCCGCTCGCCAGCGCCCTTACCTCGGCCCTCCCCTCCACTTGCCGCACAGCTGGCGGATTGGGCCTGCGGGCCTTCTGGGGGCTAACCCGAACCCTAGGTCGACCCCCTAGTGGCCCCTCCCAAGGGGCCTGGCGCCGCAATGATGAGTATTGGGGACTCCTGAGCCCCAGCGCCAGACTCACCATGCCCCCCACCGCCACCCGGGCCACAAGGGGCACCACCGGTCATTCAGGGCGGGAGCACGGCAGGGCCCTCCGAGCCCCCAGCGACTTTCGAAGGCCCCCCGGCCCAAAGCACTTGGGACCATGCTCCCGCTCGCCATCGCCCTTACCTCGGCCTGCCCCTCTGCTCGCCGCACAGCCGGTGGATCAGGCCTCCCAGCCTCCTGGGGGCTAACCTTAACTCTAGGTAGGCCCCCTAGGGGCCCATCCCAAGGGGCCTGGTGCCACAACACAAGGGATTGGGGACTACCAAGCCCCAGCATCAGACTCACCCTGCTGTTCCGCCGCCACCCGGGCCGCTAGGGGAGCCGCCGGTCATTCAGTGCAGGAGAACAGGTAGGGCCCTCTGAGCCCCCGGAGACCTTTGAAGGCTCCCCGCGACAAAACGCTTCGGCCCACGCTCCGGCTCTCCAGCGCCCTTATCTCGGCCCACCCCTCCACTCACCGCACAGCTGGCAGATCGGGCCTGCCGGCCTCCTGGGGGCTAACCCTAACCCTAGGTCAGCCCCTGAGGGGCCCGTCCGATGAGGCCTGGCGCCACAACGTCTGGGATTGCTGACCCCTGAGCCCCAGCGCCGGACTCACCGTGTCGCTCCACCGCCACCCAGGGCCCTAGCTTCACCGCCGGTCATTCAGGGCATGAGAACAGGCAGGGCCCTCCGAGCCATGGGTGACCTTCAAAGGCACCCCGCATCAAAACGCTTGCGCTCACGCTCCCGCTTGTCAGCGCCCTCACCTCAGCCCACCCCTCCACTCACCGCAAAGCTTGCCGATCTGGACTGACGGCCTCCGGGAGGCTAACCCTAACCCTAGATTGGCCCACGCGGGCCCCCTCCCAAGGCACCTGGTGCTGCAATGCCGAGGATTGTGGACCCCTGAGCCCCAGCACCGGACTCACCTTGCTTCCCTGCCACCAACAGGGCTGGTAGAGGCGCTGCTGGTCATTCAGGGAGGGAGAACGGGCAGCGCCCTCTTAGACCCCGGCGACCTTCGAAGGCCACTCGCGCCAATACGCTTAGGCCCATGTTCCCGTTCGCCAGCACCCTCATCTCGGCCCGCCCCTCTGCTCGCCACACAGCCGGCGGATCAGGCCTGCCGGCCTCCCGGGGGCTAAACCTAACCCTAGGTCCATCCACAAGGGGCCCCTCCCAGAGGCCCTGGCGCTGCAAAGTTGGGGATTGGGGAACCCCGAGCCCCAGTGCCACACTCTCCCTGCCGCCCCGCTGCCAACCGGGCCGCGAGGGGCGCCGTCGGTCATTCAGGGCAGGAGAATGGGCAGGGCCCTCCGAGCCCCTGGCGACCTTTGAAGGCCCCTCGTGCCAAAATGCTTGGGCCCACATTCCCCACTCGCCAGTGCCCTCATCTCAGCCCGCTCCTCCGCTCGTCGCACAGCTCGCAGATCGGGCCTCCTGGCCTCCTGGGGGTAACCCTAACCCAAGTCGACCCCCGAGTGGGCCTTCCCAAGGGGCCTGGCGCCACAACGCTGGGGATTGGGGACCCCCGAGCTCCAGCGCCGGACTCACCCTGCCGACCCAACGCCACCGGAGCCTCTAGGGGCGCCACTGGTCATTCAGTGCGAGAGAACAGGCAGGGCCCTTCGAGCCCCTGGCGACATTCGAAAGCCGCACTTGCAAAAACGCTTGGGCTCATGCTCCTGCTCGCCAGCACCCACATCTTAGCCCGCTCCTCTGCTTGCCTTACAGCCTGCAGATCAGGCCTGTCGGCATCCTGGGGGCTAACCCTAACACTTGGTCGGCCCACGAGAGACCCCACCCAAGGGGCCTTGCGCTGCAACACTGGGGACTGGGGACACCCGAGCCCCAGCGCCAGGCTCTCCCTGCTGCCCCGCCGCCAACTGGGACGGTAGGGGCGCCACCGGTCATTCAAGGAGGGAGAAGGGGCAGGGCCCTCTGAGCCCCAGGCAACCTTCGAATACCTCCCGCGCTAAAACACTTGGGCCCAACTTCCCGATCGCCAGCACCATCACCTCGGCCCGCCCCTCCGCTCACCGCACAACCGGCTGATGAGGCCTGCCGGCCTCCTGTGGGCTAACCCTAATCCTAGGTCAGCCTTCTAGGGGCCCGTCCGATGGGGCCTGGCACCACAACGCCTGGGATTGCTGACACCGGAGCCCCAGCGCTGGACTAACCGTGCCGCCCCGCCGCCACCCAGGCCGCTAGTGGCGCTGCCGGTCATTCAGGGTGGGAGAACGGGCGGGGCCCTCCGAGCCCCCGGCGACTTTCGAAGGACCCCACGCCAAAACGCTTGGACCAATGCTGCCGCTCACCAGCGCCCTCACCTCAGCCCGCCCCTCTGCTCTCCAAACAGCAGGCGGATCCGGACTGCCGGCCTCCTAGGGGCTAACCTAACCATAGGTCGGCCCCCGAGGGGCATATCCCAAGGGGCCTGGCTCCGCAACACTGGGTATTGGGGACCCCTGAGCCCCAGTGCCGGACTCACCGTGTCACCCCGCTGCTACCTGGGCCACTAGGGGTGCCGCTGGTCATTCAGGGCGGGAGAACGGGCAGGGCCCTCCAAGACTCCGGCGACCTTTGAAGGCCCCCCGCGCCAAAACCTTTGGACACACGCTCCCACTCACTAGCGCCCTCACCTCGGCCCACCCCTTCACTGCACACCCGGCTGACAGGGACTGCCGACCTCCTGGGGGCTAAGCCTAACCCTAGGTCGGCCCTCGAGGGGCCCGTCCCAAGGGGCCTGGCGCCACAACCCCGGGTATTGGGGACCCCCGAACCCCAGCGCATGGACTCACCCTGCCGCCCCGCCGCCACCCGGGCCTCTATGGGTGCCGCTGGTCATTCAGAGCGGGAGAACGGCAGGGCCCTCCAAGCCCGCGGCGATCTTCGAAGGCCCCCTCATCCAAAACACTTGAGCCCACGCTCCCACTCCTCAGCGCCCTCACCTCGGCCCACCCCTGTGCTTGCCGCAGAGCCGGCGGATGAGGCCTGCCCTCCTCCTGGGGGCTACCCATAACCCTACGTTGGCCCCTGAGGGGCCCCTCCGAAGGGGCCTGGCACAATGCCTGGGATTGGGGACCCCGGAGCCCCAGCGCCAGACTCACCATGCCGCCCCACCACCACACGGACCTCTAGCGGCACCGTCGGTCATTCAGGGCGTGAGAACAGGCAGGGCCCTCCGAGCCACGGGTAACCTTCAAAGGCACCCCTCAACAAAACGCTTGTGCCCACACTCCCGCTTGTCAGCGCCATCACCTCGGCCCGCCCCTCTGCTCACCGCAAAGCTGGCCGATCGGGCCTGCCGGCCTCCTGGGGGCTAACCCTAACCATAGGGCAGCCCACGAGGGGTCCCTCTCAAGGCACCTGGCGCTGCAACGCCGGGGATTGTGGACCCCCGAGCCCCAGCGCCAGAGTCACCCTGCTGCCCCGCTGCCACCCGGTCCTCTAGGGGCGCCATCGGTCATTCAGTGTGGGAGAACGGGCAGGGCCCCCTGAGCCCCCAGCGACTTTCGAAGGCCCCCCGCGCCAAAACTCTTGGGCCCATGCTCCCGCTTGCCAGCGCCCTCACCTCGGCCCGCCCCTCCGCTAGACTCACAGCCAGCGGATTGGGCCTGCCAGCCTCCTGGGGACTATCCCTATTCCTAGTTTGGCCCACTAGGGGCCCTTCCCAAGGGGCCTGGCGCAGCAATGCTGGGGATTGGGAACCCACGATCCCCAGCGCCAGACTCACCCTATTGCCCCGCTGCTACCCGGGCCGGTAGGGGCGCTGCCGGTCATTCACGGCGACAGAATGGGCAAGGCCCTCCGAGCCCCCGGCAACCATCGAAGTCCCCCCATGCCAAAATGCTTGGGCCCTCGCTCCCGCTCGCCAGAGCCCTCACCTCGGCCTGCCCCTCCGCTCCAAGCACAGCTGGCGGATAGGGCCTGCCGGCCTCCCGGGGGCTAACCCTAACCCTAGTTCAGTCCGCAAAGGGCCCCTCCCAAGGGGCCTGGCGCTGCAACGCCGGGGATTGGGGACCCCCGTGCCCCAGCGCCGGACTCAACCTGCCACCCCGCCGCCACCCGGGCCACTAGGGTTGCCGCCGGATATTCAAGGCTGGAAAACGGGCAGGGCCCTTCGAGCCCCCGGCAACCTTCAAAGGGACCCCGCGCCAAAACGCTTGAGCCCAGGCTCCCGCACGCCAGCGCCCTCACTTTGGCCTGCCCCTCCGCTCACCGGATAGCTGGCGGATCAGGCCCGCTGGCCCTCTGGTGGCTAAACCCAACCCTAGGTCGGCCCCCGAGGGGCCCCTCCGATGGGGCCTGGCGACACAACGCCTGGGATTGCTGACCCTGAGCCCCAGCGCGGGATTCACCGTGCCGCCTCGCCGCCATCCGGGTTGCTAGGAGCACCATCAGTCATTCAGGGCGGGAAAATGGGCAGGGCCCTCCAAGGCCCTGGCGACCTTCAAAGACCCCCCACGCCAAAACGATTGGGCCCAAGCTCCTGCTCACCTGTGCCCTCACATCAGACCACCCCTCCGCTCGCCACATAGCTGGCGGATCAGGCCTGTGGGCCTCCTGGGGGCTAACTTAACCCTAGGTCGGCCCCCAAATGGCCCTTCCCAAGGTCCTGGCGCCTCAACACCGGGCATTGGGGACCCCCAAGACCCAGCGCCGGACTCACCCTGCCGCCCCGCTGCCACCAGTGCTGCGAGGGGCTCCATCGGTCATTCAGGGAGGGAGAATGGGCAGGACCCTCTGAGTCCCTCGTGACCTTCGAAGGACCCTCGCTCTGAAACTTTGGGCCCACGTTCCCACTCGCCAACGCCCTCATCTCAACCCGCCCCTCCGCTCGCCGCACAGCCGGCAGATCGGGCTTACCGGCCTCCTGGGGGTAACCCTAACCCTAGGTCGGCACCCAAGGGGGCCCTCCCAAGAGGCCTGGGGCCACAACGCCAGGGATTGGTGACCCCTGAGCCACAGCGCCGGACTCACTTTGCTGCTCCACCGCCACCGGGGCCGCTAGGGGCCCCTATGGTCATTTAGGGCGGGAGAACAGGCAGGGCCCTCCGAGTCCCCGGCGACCTTCAAAAGCCTCCCCAGGCAAAACGCTTCGGCCAACACTTCCGTTCGCCAGTGCCCTCACCTCGGTCTGCCCCTCTGCTCGCCACACAGCCGGCGGATCGGGTCTGCCGGCCTCCTGTGGGCTAACAGTAATGCTTGGTCGGCCCCCTAGAGCCCTTCCAAAGGGGACTGGCACCCCAATGCCGAGGACTGGGGACCCCGAGCCCCAGCGCCAGACTCACCCTACCACCCCTCCTCTAACTGGGCCGCTAGGGTAGCCACCTGTCATTCAGGGCGGAAGAAAGTGCACAGCCCTTTGAGCCCCCGGCGACCTTCGAAGGACCCCCCCGCAAAAACTCCTGGGCCCATGCTCATGCTTGCCAGTGGCCTCACCTCCGCCCGACACTCCGCTCGCCACACAGCTGGCGAATCGGGCCTGCCAGCTTCCTGGGGGCTAACCCTAACACTAGGTCACACCCGAGGGGCCCCTCCCAAGGGGCCTGGCGCTGCAACACCAGGGATTGGGGACCCCCAAGCCCCAGCACCGGACTCACACTGCTGCCCCTCTGCAACCCGGGCCGCTAGGTGTGCTGTCGGGCATTCAGTGCGGTAGAACGGGAAGGGCGCTCTGAGCCCCCGGCGACTTTCGAATTCCCCCCCAAGCCAAAACGCTTGTGCCCACGCTTCTGCTCGACAGTGCCCTCACCTCGGCTCATCCCTCTGCTCACCACACAGCCGGCTTATCGGGTCTGCCAGCCTTCTGGGGGCTAACAGTAACGCTTGGTCGGTCCCCTAGAGCCCTTCCGAAGGGGCCTGGCGCCCCAACGCCGAGGATTGGGGACCCTGAGCCCTAGCGCCCGACTCACCCTACCACCCGTCCTCTACACGGGCCGCTAGGGTAGCCGCCGGTCATTCAGGGCGGAAGAACGTGCAGGGCCCTCCGAGCCCCCGGCGACCTCCGAAGGCCCCCCGCACCAAAACGCTTAGACCCAAGCACCTGCTCACCAGCGCCCTCATCTCGGACCACCCCTCTGCTCCTTGCAGAGTGGGTGGATCAGGACTGCTGGCCTCCTGGGGCAAACTCTAACCCTAGGTCGGCCACCAAGGGGCCCATCCCAAGGCGCCTATCGCCACAACTCCTGGGATTGGAGACCCCTGAGCCCCAGCGCCAGACTCTACCCTGCTGCCCTGCCGCAACCCGGGCCGCTAGGCGTGCTGCCGGACATTCAGGGCAGGAGAACGGGCAGGGCCCTCCGAGCCCCCGGGGACCTTCGAAGGCCGCCCGCGCCAGAACGCTTTGGCCCACACTCCTGCTCACCAGCGGCCTCACCTCGGCCAGCGCTTCCGCTCTCCGCACAGCCGGCGGATCTGGCCTGCCGGCCTCCTGGGGGCTAACCCTAACCCTAGGTCGGTTCCCAAGAGGCCTGGCACCGCAACGCCGGGGATTGGGTACCCCCGAGCACCAGCGCCGGACTCAACTTGCCGCCCCCAGGCCACCCGGGCCGCTAGGGTCGCCGCCGGTCATTCAGGGCAGGAGAACGGGCAGGGCCCTCCGAGCCACTGGTGACCTTCGAAGGCCCCCATGCCAAAATGCCTGGGCCCACGCTCCCACTTGCCAGCGCCCTCACCTCAGCCTACCTCTCTGCATGCCGCACAGCTGGCAGATCGGGCCTGCTGGCCTCCTGGGGACTTACACTAACCCTAGGTCGGCCCCCGAGGGGACCCTCCCAAGGGGCCTGGGACTGCAACGCCGGGTTGGGGACCCCCGAGCCCCAGCACAAGACTCACCCTGCCGCCTCGCCGCGACCCGGCCCGCTAGGAGCGTCGTCCTCATTCAGGGCGGGAGAACGGGCGGGGGCCTCCGAGCCACCAGCGACCTTCGAAGGCCCCGTGCCAAAATGCTTGGGCCCACGCTCCTGATCGCCAGCGCCCTCACCTCGGCCCACCACTCCGCTCGCCGCACAGCTGGCAGATCGGGCCTGCCAGCCTACTTTGGGCTAACCCTACCCTAGGTCGGCCCCCGAGGGACCACTCCCAAGTGCCCGGCGCCGCCACGCTGGGGATTGGGGACCCTCCCCCAGTGCTGGACTCACCTTGCCGCCCTGTCACCAACCAGGCCACTACGGGCGCCGCCAGTCATTCAGGGAGGGAGAACAGGCAGCGCCCTCTGAGCCTCTGGCGACTACGAAGGCCATCAACGCCAAAATGCTTGGGCCAAAACTCCCGGTCACCAGCGCCCTCACCTCAGCAAGCCACTTCAATCGCCGCAGAGCTGGCGGATCGGGCCTGCCGCCCTCCTGGGGGCTAACCCTAACCCAAGCTGGGCCCCAGAGGGACCCCTCCCAAGGGGACTGGCGCCGCAATGCCGGGGATTGAGGAAGCTGAGCCCCGAATGCGGTCTCACCCTGCCCCCGCACCACCACCCAGGCTGCTAGGGGCGCCCCCGGTCATCCAGGGTGGCAGAACTGGCAGGGCCCTCCAAGCCCCCGGCAACCTTCGAAGGCCCCCGCGCCAAAACGCTTGGGCCCACGCTCCCGCTCACCAGGGCCCTCACCTCGGTCTGCCCCTCCGCTCGCCGCACAGCCGGCGGATAGGGCCTGCCGGCATCCTGGGGGTTAACCCTAACCCTAGGTCGGCACCCAAGGGGCCCATTCCAAGGGGCCTGGCGCAGCAACCCCAGGGATTGGGGACCCCCGAGCCACAAGGCTGGACTCAACATGCCGACCTGCCGACACCCGGGCCGCTAGGGGAGCCGCTGGTCATTCAGGGCGGGAGAACGGGCAGGGCCCTCCAAGGCCCTGGTGACCTTCGAAGGACCCCTGCACCAAAACGCCTGGGCCCACGCTCCCACTCGCCAGCGGCCTCACCTCTGCCCGCCCCTCCACTCGCCGCATAGCTGGCAGATCAGGCCTTCCGGCCTCCTGGGGTCTAACCCTAACCATAGGTCGGCCCCCGACGTACCCACCCAAGGGACCTGGAGCCGCAACGCCGGGGATTGGGGAACCCTGAGCCCCAGCGCCGGACTCACCCGGCCACCCTGCCACCACCCGCGATGCTAGAGGCGCCGCCGGTCATTCAGTGCGGGAGAACGGGCAGGGCCCTCTGAGACCCCGGTGACGTTCAAAGGCTCCCCACACCAAAACGTTTGGGCCCACGCTCCCGATTGCCAGCCCCCTCACCTTGGCCCGCCCATCCGCTCTCCACACAGCTGACAGATCCGGCCTGTCGACCCCCTGGGGGCTAACCCTAACCCTAGGTTTGCCCCCAAGTGGCCCCTCCCATTGGGCCTGGCGCCACAACGCTGGGGATTGGGGACCCCTAGCCCCAGCGCCGGACTCACCCTGCCGCCCTCCCGCCCCCGGGCCGCTAGTGGTGCCGCCGGTCATTCAGGGCGGGAGAACGGGAAGGGCCCTCCGAACCCCTGATGACCTTCAAACGCCCCCCATGCCAAAACGCTTGAGCCCACGCTCCAGCTTGCCAGCGCCCTCACCTCGGCCCACCCCTCCGCTCGCCGCACAGCCGGCGGATCGGGCCTGCTGGCCTCCTGGGGGCTAACATTACCCCTAGGGCAGCCACCGAGGGGCCTATCCCAAGGGGCCTGGTGCAGCAGTGCCAGGGATTGGCAACCCCCGAGCCCCAACCAGGACTCACTTTGCCGTTCTGCCACCACCCGGGCTGCTAGGGGCGCCGCCGGTCATTCAGGGCGGGAGAAAGGGCAGGGCCCTCCTAGCCCCTGGCGACCTTTGAAGGCCCCCTGCTCCAATATGCTTGGGCCCATGCTTCAGCTCACCAGCGCCCTCACCTCGGCCCTCCCATCTGCTCGCTGCAAAGCTGGCAGATCAGGCCTGTCGGCCTCCTGGGGGGTAGCCCTAACCCTAGTTCAGCACCCGAGGGGCCCCTCCCAAGGTGCTGGTGCCGCCACGCTGGGGATTTGGGACCCCCAAGCCCAAGCACCAGACTCACCCTGCCCCCCTCTTCCACCCAGGCCCCTAGGGGAACCGAGGATCATTCAGGGCGGGAGAACCGGCAGGGCCCTCCAAGCCCCCGGGGAATTTTGAAGGCCCTGCGTGCCAGAACACTTGGGCCCACGTTCCCGCTTGCCAGCGGCCTCACCTCGGCCAGCGCTTCCGCTCTCCACACAGCCGGCGGATCGGGCCTGCTGGCCTCCTGGGGACTAACACTAACCCTATGTCGGCCAACGAGGGGACCCTCCCAAGGGGCCTGGGACCGCAACGCCGGGTTGGGGACCCCCAAGCCCCAGCGCCAAACTCACCCTGCCGCCCCACCACCACCCAGGCTGCTTGGGGCGCCGCCGGTCATTCAGGGCGGGAGAACGGGCAGGGCCCTCTGAGTCTTCCGCGAACTTCGAAGGCCCCCCACGCCAAAACGCTTGGGCCCACGCTCCCACTCGAAGCGCACTCACCTTGGGCCGCCCTTCCACTCACCGCACAGCGGGCGGATCGGGCCTGCTGGCATCCTGGGTGCTAACCCTAAACCTAGGTCGACCCCTGAGGGGCCCCTCCTAAGTGGCCTTGCAGCACAACGCCGGGGATTGAGGACCCACGAAACCCAGCGTCGGACTCACCGTGCCTCCCCATCGCCACCCGGGCCACTATGGGCGCCGTCGGTCTTTCAGGACGGAAGGATGGGCAGGGCCCTCCGAGCCCCTGGCGACCTCGAAGGCCCCCCACGCCAATATGCTTGGGTGCACGCTCTTGCTCGCCAGCGACCTCACCTCAGCTCGCCCCTCCATTCACCGCACAGCCAGCGGATCAGACCTGCAGGCCTCCTGGGGGCTAACACTAACCCTAGGTCAGCCCCAGAGGGGCCTCTCCCAACAGGCCTGGTGCCAGAATGCCCGTGATTTTGGCCCCCGAGCCCCAGCGCCGGACTCACCCTGCCGCCCCACCTCCACCTGGGCTGATAGGGGCGCCACCGGTCATTCAGGGCGGGAGAACGGGTAGGGCCCTCTGAGCCCCCTGCGACATTCGAAGGCCCCCCTCCCCAAAATGCTTAGGCCCATGCTCCTTCTCGCCAGTGCCCCCACCTCTGCCCGCGCCTCCGCTCGTGGCACAGCTGGCGGATCGGTCCTGCTGGCCTCCTGGGGGTTAACCCTAACCGTAGGTCGGCCCACGAGGGCCCCTCCCAAGGGGCTTGGCGCTGCAACGTGGGGATTGGGGACCTCCGAGCCCCTGCACTGGACTCAACGTGCCGCCCCACCTCCACCCTGGCCGATAGGGGCGCCGCCGGTCATTCAGGGCGGGAGAATGGGCAGGGCCCTCAGAGCATCCAGAGACCTTCGAAGGCTCCCCATGCCAAAACGCTTGGGCCCATGCTCCCGCTCGCCAGCAGCCTCACCTTGGCCCGCCCCTCCGCTCAATGTGCAACTGGCTGATCGGGCCTGACGGCCTCCTGGGAGCTAACCCAAACCATATGTCGGCCCCCGAGGGGCCCCTCCCAAGAGGCCTGGCACCGCCACGCCGGGGCTTGGGGACCCCCGAGCACCAGCGCAAGACTCACCCTGCCGCCTCGCCGCGAACCGGCCCGCTAGGAGCATCGTCCTCATTCAGGGCGGGAGAATGGGCGGGGGCCTCCGAGCCACCAGTGACCTTCGAAGCCCCCCCATAACAAAATGCTTGTGCCCACGCTCCCGATGGCCAGCGCCCTCACCTCAGCCCACCACTCCGCTTGCCACACAGCTGGCGGATCCGGCCTGCCGGCCTCCTTTGGGCTAACCCTACCCTAGATCAGCTCCCGAGGGACCACTCCCAAGTGCACGGCGCCGCCACGCCGGGGATTGGGGACCCCCCCCAGTGCTGGACTCACCTTGCCGCCCCGTCGCCAACCGGGCCGCTACGGGCGCTGCCGGTCATTCAGGACAGGAGAACGAGTAGCGCCCTCCGAGCCTGTGGCGACTACAAAGGCCATCTGCGCCAAAATGCTTGGGCCAACGCTCCCGGTCGCCAGCGTCCTCACTTCAGCACGCCACTTCAATCGCCGCAGAGCTGGCGGATCGGGCCTGCCGCCCTCCTGGGGGCTAACCCTAATCCAAGTTGGGCCCCAGAAGGACCCCTCCCAAGGGGACTGGCGCCGCAACGCCGGGGATTGGGGAAGCCGAGCCCTGACTGCGGTCTCACCCTGCCGCCACGCCACCACCCGGGCTGCTAGGGGCACCCCCGGTCATTCAGGGGGGCAGAACTGGCAGGGCCCTCCAAGCCCCTGGTGACCTTCGAAGGCCCCCGCGCCAAAACGCTTGGGCCCACGCTCCCGCTCACCAGGGCCCTCACCTCGGTCCACCCCTCCGCTCGCCGCACAGCCGGCGGATAGGGACTGCCAGCTTCCTAGGGGTTAACCCTAACCCTAGGGCGGCACCCAAGGGGCCCCTCCCAAGGGGCCTGGCGCAGCAACCCCAGGGATTAGGGACCCCCGAGCCCCAAGGCCGGACTCAACATGCCGACCTGCCACCACCTGGGCCACTAGGGGAGCCGCCGGTCATTCAGGGCGGGAGAAAGAGGCAGGGCCCTCTAAGCCCCTGGTGACCTTCGAAGGACCCCCGTGCCAAAACGCCTGGGCCCATACTCCCGCTCGCCAGCGGCCTCACCTCCGCCCGCCCCTCCACTCGCCGCATAGCTGGCGGATCGGGCCTGCCAGCCTTCTGGGGTCTAACCCTAACCATAGGTCGGCCCGTGAGGTACCCACCCAAGGGACCTGGAGCCGCAATGCTGGGGATTGGGAACCCCTGACCCCCAGTGCTGGAATCACCCTGCCGCTCCGCCACCACATGGGCTGCTAGGGGCGCCGCAAGACATTCAGTGTGGGAGAACGGGCAGGGCCCTCCAAGTCCCGTCGTCATTCAAAGGTCCACCGCGCCAAAAGGCTTGGGCCCACGCTCCCGCTCACCAGCGCCCTCACCTCGGCCCACCCCTCCGCTCACCGCACCACTGGCGGATCGGGCCTGCTGGCCTCCTGGGGGCTAACACTAGCCCTAGGGCAGCCTCCGAGGGGCCCTTCCCAAGGGGCCTGGCGCCGCAGCGCCAGGGATTGGCGACCCCTGAGCCCCATCCGGGACTCACTTTGCCGACCCGCCGCCCCCCGGGCTGCTAGGGGCACCGCCGGTCATTCAGGGTGGGAGAACGGGCAGGGCCCTCCAAGTCCCAGTGAACTTCTAAGGCCCCATGGGCCAAAATGCTTGGGCCCATGCTCCCGCTCACCAGCACCCTCACCTCGGCCCACCCCTCTGCTAGCTGCACAGCCAGTGGATCGGGCCTGCCAGCCTCCTGGGGGCTAACCCTAACCCTAGGTTGGCACCCAAGAGTAACCTCCCAAGGGGCCTGGCGCAGCAACGCCAGGGATTGGGGACCCCCAAGCCCCAGCTCCGTACTCACCGTGCCGCTCCGCCACCACCGGGGCCGCTAAGGGCGCCTCTGGGTATTCAGGGCTGGAGAACCGGCAGGGCCCTTGAATCCCCCGGCGACCATCCAAGGCCCCCACGCCAAAATGCTTGGGCCCACGCTCCAGCTCGTGGGCGCCTTCACCTTGGCCCGGACCTCCGCTACCACACAGCTGGCGGATAACGCCTGCCGGACTCCTGGGTGCTAACACTAACCCTAGGACGGCCCCAGAGGGGTCCCGCCCAAGGTGCCTTGTGCTGCAACACACGGCATTGGGGACCTCCAAACCACAGTGCAAGACTCACACTGCCACCCCGCCACCACTCGGGCCGCTAGGGGTACCGCTGGTCATTCAAGGCGGGAGAACGGGCAGGGACCTCCGAGCCTCTAGTGACGGTTTAAGGCCCAAAGCGCCAAAACACTGGATACCATACTCCTGCTCGCCAGCGCCTTCACCTCGGCCCACTCCTCCGCTCGCCGCACAGCCGGCGCATCGGTCCTGCTGGCCTACTGGGGTCTAACCCTAACCCTAAAACCTAACGCCTAACCTTAAACCATAAACCTTAACCCCTAATCCTAACCCTAACCCTAAACCCTAACCCTTACCCTAACCCTAACCCTACCCTAAACCTAACCCTAAACCCTAATCCTTAAACGCTAAAACCTAATATTAACACTAAACCCTAAACCCTAACCCCTAAACCTAATCCCGAAACCCTAAACACGAAACCCTAACCTTAACCGCTAACCCCAAACCCCAAAACCTAACCCTAAACCCTAACCCTACCCCGACCTCTACCATACCCCTAACCCTTCCCCTAACCCTACCCCTAACCCGTAACCTACCCTAAACCTAACCCTAACCCGTACCCTAACCCGTACCCTAACCCTAACCTGTACCCTAACCATAACCCTAACACGTACTCTAACCCGTACCCTAACCCGTACGCTAACTTTAACCGTAAACTGTACCCTAACCCGTAACTTAAACCATAACCTAAACCTAACCGTAACCCTAACAAGTACCCTAACCCGTACCCTAAAATTAACCCTAAACCCTAAACCCTGACCTTAACACATACCCTAACTCGTACCATAACCCGTACCCTAACCCTACCCGTAAGCTACCCCTAACCCGTACCCTAACTGTAAACCTAAACCCTATACCGTAACCCGTACCCTAACCCTAACCAGTACCTTTACCTTAACCTTAACCCATACACTAACCCGTACCATAACACATACCCTAAGCCGTGCCCTATCCCTAACCCGGACCCTAACCCATACCTAACCCTAACCTGTACCCTAACCCGTACCCTAACCCATACCCTAACCCTAAACCGTACCCTATCCCTAACCCTAACCCGTACCCTAACCCGTACCCTAACCCTAACCTGTACCCTAACCAAAACCTAACACGTACTCTAACCCGTACCCTAACCCGTACGCTAACTTTAACCGTAAACTGTACCCTAACCCGTAACTTAAACCATAACCTAAACCTAACCGTAACCCTAACAAGTACCCTAACCTGTACCCTAAAATTAACCCTAAACCCTAAACCCTGACCTTAACACATACCCTAACTCGTACCATAACCCGTACCCTAACACTACCCGTAAGCTACCCCTAACCCGTACCCTAACTGTAAACCTAAACCCTATACCGTAACCCGTACCCTAACCCTAACCAGTACCTTTACCTTAACCTTAACCCATACACTAACCCATACCATAACACATACCCTAAGCCGTGCCCTATCCCTAACCCGGACCCTAACCCACACCTAACCCTAACCTGTACCCTAACCCGTACCCTAACCCATACCCTAACCCTAAACCGTACCCTATCCCTATTCCTAACCCGTTCCCTAACCCGTACCATAACCCTAAACCTAAACTGTAACCTAACCTGTACCATAACCCTAAACTGTACCCTAACCCTAACCCGTACCCTAACCCTAACCCATACCGTAAACCGTACCCAAATTGGTACGCCAAAACTTACCCTAAACCGTACCCTAATCCGTACCCTAAACCGTACCCTAATGCGTACCCTAACCCGTACCCTAACCCTAACCCGTACCCTAAACTTAAACAGTACTCCAACCCTAACCCTAAACCCAAACCCTAAACCCTAACCTGTACCCTAAACCCTAATCTGTACCCTAACCCATAACCTCCAACCTGTAACACCTAAACCCAACCCTAACCCGTACCCTCTCCTTACACTATCCCTAACCCCTACCCTCACCCATACCCTAACCGTAACCCATACCCTAACCTTAACCCGTACCCTAATCCGTACCCTAACGCCAGGGATTGGGTACACCTGAGCCCCACCACGGGACTCAGCCTGCCACCCCTCAGGAAACCATGCCCCTTGGGGCGCCACAGAGCAACCCGTGAAGGACAACTGGTAGGGCCTCCCTGAGGCCCCAGTGATCCTCGGCAGCCCCCTACACCACAACCCTGAGTCCCACGCTCATCCCACCCCACGCCTACCCTTCAGCTTGCCACCGAGCTTGTCGCAGAGCCGGCAGATCAGGCCTGCCAGGTTCCTGGGGCCTAGACCTGACCCTAGGTCGGCTGGGTAGGGCCCCTCCCCTGGGGCCCGGTGCCGCAGCCACAGTGACTGGGGACACCTGAGCCCCACTGCAGGACAAAGCCTGCTAGCCCGCAGGAAACCGTGCCCCTTGGGAGGCTGTAGAGCATTCAGGGCGGGAGAACCAGGAGGGCCCCCAGAGCCCCCGGCAAACTTCAGAGATCCCTAAACCCAACCTTGAAGCCCATGCTCACCCCACCCCGCACCCTCACCTCAGCCCGTGGCGGAGCTCGCCACATAGTGGGCAGATCTGGCCTGCGGGGTTCCTGGGCCCCAACCCTAACCCTAGTTCATCTGTGGAGGGACCCATCCCCAGGAGCCTGGAGCAGCAGCCGTGGGGATTCAGGACACCTGAGCCCCACAGCAGGACTCAGTCTGCCACCCCGGGTGCGCCTTGGGAGGACATAGAGCATTTAGGGCGGGAGAACCAGGAGGGCCCTCCTGAGCCACCAGTGAACTTCGGCGGCCACCCGCACCCCAACCCTGAGGCCCACGCTCACCCTCCCCACACCCTCACCTCAGCCCGTGTAGCTCGCCACAGCCAGCAGATCGGGCCTGCGGGGCTCCTGGGGCCTAACTCTAGCCCTAGGCCGGCCGCAGGTGTGGGGGTCTCCCCAGGAGCCTTACACCACAGACCCGTGGAATTGGGATATCTGTGCCCCACTGCAGGACTCAGCTTGCCACCCGACAGGAACCCGTGCCCCTTGGGGCTCTATGGAGCCTACAGGGCATGAGAACTTGGGGAGGCCCCCGGAGCCTGTCGCTACTTTGGCAGCCCCCCGTGCCCCAACCCTGAGGCCCATGCTCACCCTCCCCCATGGCCTCCTCTCAGCCCTCCACAGAGCTCGCCGCACAGCCTGCAGATTGTCCCTGCTGGGCTCCTGGACCCTAACCCTTACCCTAGGTTGGCCACTGAGGGGTCCCTCCCTAGGGTCCTGGCACCACACTCCGGGGGATTGGGGACATCCAAGCCCCACTGTAGGACTCAGCCTGCAGCCCACAGTAAACTGTACCATTTTGGGGAACAATAGAGCATTCAGGGCAAGAGAATTGGGGCACTCCCTGAGAGCCCCTTCTGGTGAACCCCGACCTTTGTGGGCCCTTCCGGATGAAACCCCAAGGCTCACACTCACCTGCCCTTGTGCCCTCATCTCACTCGGCCTGGGAGTTCTCTGAGCACTGGGCAGTTCGGACCTGCTGTCTCTTGAGGCCTAACCTAACCCTGGGTCCTCTGCTGAGGGTCCCTCCCCATTTGCCTGCCTCCAAGGCACCAGGCATTGGGCTCACCTCTGCACGACTAGAGGACTCAGCCTGCCCCACAGCAGGAAACTGTCCATTTGGGGCCAGAGCAAGGATTCATAGGAAAATCGGAGGGCCCCCTCAGCCCATCCCAGGCAACCCCCACTTTCAGAGATCTCCCCGGATCCAATTAGTAGCTTCACACTGACCTTTAAACTGGCTCTCCATGGAGATCTTTTGAAATTCTCCACACTTCCAACCGATGGCATCATCCAGCTTCAGAGCCTTACCCAGCTTTAGGTCTTGAGATGGATTAAAATGCGAAGTCATTTCACTGATGACGACGTACTGGTGACCAAAAGATACATGCATAAATGCTTCATATCACTTGGCTTCAGGGAAATGCAAATATAAACCCCTATAGATGCCATATCACACAAGGCAGAATATCTAAAAATAAGAAGACATGAAACTATACATGTTGGAGAGGATGTGGAGAAACGGGAACCCTCTTACACCCCTGTACGAATGCAGTCCGGTACAGCCACTCTTGAAAATAGTACAGAGTTTCCTCAAGAAGTTATAAATAAAGCTACCCTATGTCCCAACAATTGCACTACTGGGTATTTACCCCAAACAGACAGGGGTAGTGAAGACGGGACACATGCACCCCAGTGTTCATTACAGCAATATCCATAATAGACAAACTGTGGAAGGATTGCAGATGACCATGGATAGATGAATAGATAAAGAAGATGTGGATCATAGATATAATGGAATATTACTCAGCCATCAGAAAGGATGAATACTTACCATCACACCGACCTGGGTGGAGCTGGAGGGTATTATGCTGAGTGGAATAAGTCAATGAAAGAAAGGCAATGATCATATGCTTTCACTCCTATGTGGAATATCAGAAACAAGGAAGAAGACCATAGGGGAAGAAAGGGAAAATAGAATGGGAAGTCAGCAGAGGGGGAGAAAACCCATGATGGACTCTTAACTATCGCAAGAAACTGATGATTGCTGGAGGAGAAGTTGGGGGGGGGGCGTAGCTGGGTGAGTAGCATTAAGGAAGTCACACGATACAATGAGCACTGGGTGTTACACACGACTGAAAATTTATTGAAGACTACATCTGAAACTAATGATATAGTGTAAGTTGGTTAATTGAATTTAAATTAAAGAATAAAAGACCTTGAATAAACAATCCTAAACATTTGTATGGAACCACTAAAGATTCCGAACAGCCAGTGCAATGTGGAAAAGAAAAACAAAGCTGGAGGACTCACAATTTCAGATTTCAGGTTATACTACAAAGCTGCAGTCATCCTAACAAGACAGTACGGCACAAAAATAGACACAGCGACCAAAGGAACAGGATACAAGTTCAGACAGAAACCCACAATTATGTGGTCCATGAATCTTCCACAAAGCAAGCAACGATATCAAAAGGGAAAAGGACAGTCACTACAACAAATGGTGTTGGGAAAACTAGACAGCTACGCACAAAAGAATGAAATTAGACTGCTTTCTTACTCAATAAAGACAAACACAAAACAGTTTCAAGACCTCAATATGAGACCTGAAACCATAAAAATCCTACAGGAGGGAAGACAGTAACTTCTTGACATGGACAATACCAACGTTTTTCTAGACTGTGTCCTGAGGCAAAGGAAATGAAAGCAAAAATAAACTATTGGGAATACAGCAAAATAAAAAGTTCCCACACGGCAGAAGAACAATGAAAATGTAAAAATAATAAGACAACGTACTCAAAGGGAGAAGATATTTGCAAAGATCATATGCAATAAAGGGATAGTGTCCAAAACATATAGAACTGATACTACTCGACCCCAAAAAAACAAATAATCCAGTTAAAAATAGGCAGGAGACATGGACAGACATTTCTCCAAAGAAGAAATACAAACGGCCAGCAGTCCTGTGAAAAGATGTTCACCATCACCCATCATCAGGAAAATGTAAATCCAAAGCACAATGAGGTAATACCTCAAACCTGTCAGAATGGCTAACATCAAAAGCACAACAAAGAGCAGGTGTTGGGAGAATGTGGATAAAGGGGAATCCTCGCGAACTGTGGGTGGGAATGCAAACTGTGGTGGCCACCGTGGAAAACAGTATGAAGGTTCCTCAAAAAATTAAAGATAGAACTACCCTACGATCCAACAATCACACTACTTGTATTTAACCAAAGAATAGGAAAACAGTAACTTAAAAGGATACGTACACCCCTATGTTTCTTGCACCATTATTTACAATATCACAATGTGGAAGCAACCCAAGTGTCTGTAGAAAAATTGACAAATGAGATGATAGATGTGTGTATTCACACACACACACACACAAACACACACACACACACACACACACACACACACACACACACAATGGAGTATTACTCGGCTTGCAAAGAATGAAACCTTGCCATTTGCAGCCACATGGATAGAGCTAGAGAGTATTATCCTAACTAAAATCAGTCAGTCAGAGAAAGACAAATCCCATACGATGTCACTCTAATGGGGAATTTAAGAAACAAACAAAAATAAATAACTAAAAGAGAAAAAGGAGACACACCAAAATACAAACTCTTAACAATAGAGAACAAACGGATGGTTACCAGAGAGGAGGTGGATAGAAGGATGAGTGAAATAGATGAAGGGTATTAAGAGGAAGCTTTTCTTGACGACCACTGAGTAATATATAGAATTACTGAATCACTCTATTTTACACCTGAAACGAATGTAACACTGTATGTTAGCTCTACTGGAATTAAAATAAATTTTTTAAAAAGATTTTTCTTTCAGGAAGCTCTTTGAAAAAGCTTTTCCTGTGCAATGTGCAAAAGCCCTACTTGGGAGAAGACACTCTACAATAATTATTCACTCCATGCCTCAAATTCAGATTTCACTGAGTTCTTACCATGGATCCCAGCCAACGGGAGCCATGGTCCTTTTCAGTCCAGGCTCAGCACCTATGCATTCAAGACTGGAAGTAGAGACACATGTCACTTCACAGTCCAGAAAGCTATTATTGTTTCTGTTTCAGTGTGAGAGAGTCACAGACTTTGGGACAGGTTTCAGAGCAGGTTTATTATGGATCCTGGATCTCTACTTCAATGTTCATTGCCTGGATCCATTTGGCTAACAGGTTCCCTGTGGATGGGCTTGCTTCCAAGCACATACATGGAAGATGCAAAGGTGGGTGGACTTGGTGCGGGACAGGAAGAAGACCAAATGCAGACAAGGGTCCGAACCCTCCCGTGATCCAGGAACTGCTACGGGAAAGGGTTTGGGAGGTAGAATCCATGTGAAACTCCAAGGTCACCAGCTGAACACAGGAGGCATAGGTCAAGCGATCTGGAGATGCAGGGGTTGAAGGCAGCTCTGAGCTACCTCTGGGAGGAAGGGAGGGAAGGAATGAGAAAGAGACACTGCCTGCCCCTGGCCCATGCCAGCTGCCCACCGACACGCATCAGTCTATGAGCTGACACAGCCTGGGCTCAGGATGGGCTGGCTCAGTTTCCTCAATCTTCACTGGGACAGCTGGCCCCAGGGCTCAGAGACATGCTGAGGGAGATGATAGGGAAAGCTGCCCCACCCAGGTCATCCCCTCCTTGAGCAGACAGCCCTTCAGAACTGCTAAAAAACAAAACAAAACAAAACAAAACAAAACAAAACAAAACAAAAAAAAAAACACTAACGGGGTTGAAAGACATGCCATGGATGAACTAAGGCATAGAGATATGTATAATAACATTCATTTTTAAGTTCAGAGCTGTCCTCTCAGGAAGTGGGGAGAGCATCCCTGAAGAAGACTGAGGGGAGGGCAGGCCATGCTGAAAAGGGAGACATGGCTCTCCTGATTGGGGACGTGCAGCCACCTTCCAGGGCAGGGCATTACCCTCGCATCACACGAGATCCATGGAAGTGTTCCATCAGGGCCAGATGTTTGTCTCGAGAAGGCTACCCTGGCATTGGACTGCACAGGGCACCAGGGACGAGGGCCAGATGGAGGACTGACAATACCCCGGAGGCCATGGGGCAAGAGCAGAGGCACATGACGTTGAAAATGATGATGAAAAGCAGGAGGTGGCAGCATGGAGCTGGCCCAAAAGTACCATGGGAGCAGTGCCCATAGCTATACTGACTGGGTGCCTTCATGCCCGGTGTGCCTGGCTTCAGTGGGCTCCAGACTAGTCCTGACCACAAGTCTAGGAAGTGTGCACCACCCCCGGCCTCCTCTCCCCTTGCAGCTGCTAGGAATCATGGTCACAGACCCTGGTCAGCTTTCGTGGAAACCAAGCAGTGGCTCCCCCGCACGCTGCACCTCTGGTATTGGTCAAGTGAGACCTTCGTGCTTGGCCAGACACTGATGTCTACCTGTCTCCACACAAATCCACAGACAGGAGGGTGTCTCTGAATTCCACAGCACCTGATGAGACAGATCCACAGAACCCAACACCCAGTGGGTCACTCGGGACCTCACCTATGGTCATGGAGCTCACCATAAACTATTTCTGTCACTTCCCACAGAAAGCCTGGTTCTGATCCCCCACAATACCATATATCCTTGTTGCTGACCTGGGGTCATGCCATGAACCCACATGGCACTTTTCTTTAAGTGAAGGCTATGCCTACACCTCCTAGAAAATATTTCTAATGAAGTGCAAGTCCATCAGGACTATGGTGTGAACGGTAGCACACAGCCTGCATGGTAGTAGTCAGTAATTCTAACAAGGGTTATCCCCACCCCCTGTCTCACAAAAACTTCCTCCATCACCAGGGAACTCATGGTCTGCCCACAGAAAACCCTCCAGGAAACAAACCTTTCATCTGAGTGCTCTCTTCACCTTCTGCTTCAAATCTTGTCCAACCACAATGATATGAAACTAGAAATCAGTCTCAAGAAAAAAATGGGACAGTCAAAAATAGGTGGAGATTGGGGGGCCTGGGTGGCTCAGTCGTTAAGGATCTGCTTTCAGCTCAGGTCGTGATCCCAGGATCCTGGGATCTAGCCCCGAATCAGGCTCCTTGCTCAGTGGGAAGCCCACTTCTCCCTCTCCCACCCCCCTGCTTGCGTTCACTCTCTCGCTGTCTCACTCTCTGTCAGATACTTAAATAATCTTAATAAAATATGTGTAGATTTAACAACATGGTACTGAACAACCAACACTCAAAGAAGAAATCAAAAAAATTTTAGAAGTACCTTGACACTGATGAAAAAGACAACCTACAAAAACTTATGGGATGCAGCAAAAGTAGCTTTATGGGGGACGTTCATAGAAATTCAAGTCTTCATCAATTCATGAGAATGCTCTCCAATAAACAACCTGATTTATGTGGTAAAGTATTGGAAAAAAAAACAACCAACAAAGCCCCAAATTAGTAGAAATAAGGAAATAACAAAAAGGAATGCATAAATAAATCCAACGGAGAATAAAAAGACAAAAAAAAATGAAAATGAGAGCTGCCTTTTTTGGAAAGATAAACAAACTGACAAACTTAGCTAGACTCACCAAGAAAGACAGAGGACTCGAATACAATCAGGAAAGAAAGATAATGGATTTCTGTATCATATCAAAATCAAAAGAACTCTTCAAATTTGGACACAACAACTTCTTGCAAGCCACGTCTCTAAAGGCAAAGGAAATAAAAGCAAAAATGAACAATTGGAACTTCATCAGGATAAAAAGCTTCTGCTTGGCAAAGCAAACGATCAACAAAACAAAAAGGCAACCTATGGAATTGAAGAAGATATCTGCAAATGATATTACAGATAAAGGGCTGGTATCCAAGATCTATAAAGAACTCCTCAAACTCGACACCCAAAAAATGGGCAGAAGACACAAAGAGATACTTCTCCAGAGAAGACAAACAAATGGCCAACAGACACATGAAAAAATGCTCCACATCACTTGCCATCAGGCAAATACAAATCAAAACGACAATGAGATACCACCTTACACCAGTTAGAATGGTTAAAATTAACAAGGCAGGGGGCACCTGGGTGGCACAGCAGTTAAGCGTCTGCCTTCGGCTCAGGGTGTGATCCTGGCATTATGGGATCGAGTCCCACAACAGGCTCCTCCGCTGTGAGCCTGCTTCTTCCTCTCCCACTTCCCCTGCTTGTGTTCCCTCTCTCACTGGCTGTCTCCATCTCTGTCAAATAAATAAATAAATTCTTTTTTTAAAAAAAAGGAGGGCACTTGTCATAATGAGCACCAGGGGTTATATGCAAACAATGAATCATGGAACACTACATCAAAAACAAATGAAGTACTATAGGGTGAATAACAGTTTTAAAAAAGGAGAAAGATATGAAATCCATACAGGAAAACTGGCACAATTTGCAAATGACATGAAATCCCGAAAGATTCCACAAAAAAAAAAACTGTTAGAATAAAAAAATTCAAGAAAGCTGCAGGATATAAAGTCAATATGCAGAGACCTGTTGTCATTATTTTTTTCAAATTTTATTTATTTATTTGACAGGAAGAGAAAAAGCACGAGCAGGGGGAGTGTCAGTAAGAGAGAAAAGCAGACCCTCACTAAGCAGGGAGCCCACCACGGGGCTCGATCCCAGAACTCTGGGATCATGACCGAAGGTGAAGGTAGACGCTTCACTTATGGAGCCACCCAGATGACCCAACTTCTTGCATTTCTGTATACTGATGACACACTTTCGCAAAGAGAAATTAAAAAAGTGACGCCATTTACAATTCCATTAAAAAAATCTAGGAATAAAAGTAACCAAGAATGAGAAAGACATAGTACACTCAACACATGGCAGAAAAGAAATGAAAAATATGTGTGTCGAGGGGGGCAGAATGTATGGGTCAAAGATTTGGAAGGCAACACAAACAAATGATAGCATACGCCATGCTCCTTAACTGGAGTGGTTAATTATGTGAACATGTCCATCGTACCCAAAGCAATCGACAGATGTGATGAAATGCCTATCTGAATATCAGTGGCATTATTCGAGGAAATAGAAAACACTCCTCAAACTTGTATGGATTCGCAAAAGACACCAAATCCGCAAAGCAACCTGGAGAAAGAGGTGCAGTCAAAGCACTCCTGGATTTCAAACTGGATTATAAAGCTGTTGTCAACAAAATAGGATGGTACTGGCATAAACAAAGACACCAAGTCAGTGGAACAGAACAGAAAGCTCAGAAACTTACCCACGGGTAGATGATCCTAACTTAGGACACAGCAGCAGAAGATATGCCATGAGGGAATGACTGTCTCTTCAGTGAGCGGTAACAGGCAAACTGGACACTAAATGCAGAAGAATATAACTGGGTCACTTTCTTACACCACACACAAAATTTTTAATGGATGATTGATTTGAACATAAGACCTGAATCCATAAACCTCCAAGAAGACACAGGTACTAAGTCTCTCGACATTGGTTTTGGCAAAGAGTCTTCAGATCGGACACCAAATGCAAAGGCAACAAAAGCAAAAATAAACAAGTGGAACAACATCAAACTGAAATCTTCCACAAGGCAAAAGAAACCATCAAAAACTTAAAAGGCCACTGACCCAATAAGAAAGAAATATCTGCGAATCATATGTGTGAGAAGAGGCTAATATCCAAAATACACACAACACTCATGCAAATCAAAACAACAAAAAAAAAACTATATAAAAAAATGGGAGAAATATGTGAATAAATACTTTCCAAAGATGGCACACAGGTGCCAATAGACAGAAAAAGTTGTTCGACATCACTGATCATAGTCAGGGAAACATCAGTCAAACCCACAATTGGCTATCCCCTCACAACTGTTGTAACAGCAATTGTCCCAGAGACAGACACCACGTGGGGTCAAGGGTGTGCAGATGAGGAAACACTGTGCACTGTTGGTGGGAATGGAAATTGGTGCAGCCACTGTGACAAACGGTATGGAGGTTCCTGAAAAAATAAATACAACTACCCCATGACCCAGTAATGGCTCTACTGAGTATTGATTAGAAGAACACAAAAATGCTGCCTCAAAAAGACAGATGCACTCCCACGTTCACTGCATTATTCACAAGAACAAGACATGGAAACATAGACCTTGGGGGCCTTATGCCAATTAATTCAGACACAGAAAGACCAATACCAGATGCTCTCATGTACATTCCACGTGGAATAAACAAATACTGAACACATAGATACTGAGAGCAGGTTGGTAGGTGCCAGATTCGGGGATGGGGTGGTAGAAACGGGTGAAGGTGGTCAAAGTCTCAATGTTTGAGTGAGAAAATCCGACAGTCATGAAATGTTCTGTCAGGCATGGAGACTAAAACTAACCCCGCAGCATGGGGTATAGGTTTCCCTGCTCTTTGAAAGTACAGGGCTTCTGAGAAACCTCGCACAACAGAAATGGTGTCAAAAAGGAATGGCCATTAATTTACACGAACAATTAGACAGCATGCTCAGACTCCAAAATTCCTTCTCTTTGGCTTTTCTTAGGCCTCAGCACACAAGTTTCTAACGGAGGCCCTGCATAAATGAAGATGAAGCACAGCAGAGGCTCACAGACACAATTCAAAGTGCTGGTGGCTGGATGCGGAGAGCGGTTCCCAGAGGAAGGAGCTGGTTGGAGTGCACGCCGCCTCTGTCGTGCTTCTCCCCAAAACAATGCCGAACGCGATTCTCACTGTTCACCTTTTTTCATAAGAGGGAAATCCTCTTCAGGTCTCTTCCTCTTACTGAAGCTGGGTAATAACGTAGTTCTTTCATGAAAGCCCAGTGTCTTACTGTGAACGTTGAAAAAGTGGGGGATACTTGTACTTGAGCATTGCTGAGGGAGGAGATGTGAAAGGTTCTCCCAGACACAAACCTCAGCAGATCCACTGGGAAAGGCACCTTCCTCAGCATGCGGAACACGGACTACCTCTTACTGACTGAGAAAACCTCTCCTTCCCCTTGATCAGGACAACCCACAACAGCTGGGAGTTACCCCAATTCCTCCGTTCTCCTGCTCCTAATAGCTAACCCATCAGCAAATCCTGTGAGCTCTATCTTCAAATGGACCCAGAATAGGTCTAACCACTCCATCCAAGGCCACCTGTCTGGTCCACAGTGCCTGAGTTCCTGGAAAAGCTTCATCATTGACCTGCCTTGCCATCTTCAACACTCTGTCATCTGTTCTCAACACTGTAGCCAGGATGGCCCAGTGAAACAGGGTCTCATGGGGTTATAGCCCTGGAATGGCTTTCTGTCACCCTATGTCACCTCTCTGAACTCATGTCCTAAGCTGTCTCCTGTGGCCACAGGGCCTTCTTGCTGCTCCTGGACATAACTGGAATTCTCCTGCCCCAGAGCCTTTGCACATGCTTTTCCTTCTGTTCAGAATGCTCTTGATGTGTTCTCACTCACCTTTGGAGAAGTCTGAATTGGAGTGACAGGGACAGAAGATGAGGATGTGTGTTGGGTGAGGCTGGTGGCCCAGAAGAAGGTTCTCTGCCAGCTCTCTGCCTGTGCCTCACTTGTCCTCAGCCAGGACCTTGCACACAGCCCTCACCTATCACAACTCTCACCCAGGAGACCCACAGCCACACCTGGAGCCCACCCTGCCCACACCCTGCTGCAGAATGCATTCAGCTCTCCTCTGGCACCCCTGTCAGCTGTACCCAGACCTGGAAATCCTCTGTCTCCTGCAGTGCTCCCGGATTCCTCCTCTTCTTCCAAAATAACACTGGCGCAAGGCTTTCATGAGAAAGCTATAATGCTAACTAATGAAAGGTTCACACCTACTTTCTCCTTCTGTTGCCTTTCTCTCCACCTTCTTTCCTACCTGTGCAAACTGTAACATATCAGTGGAACATGAACATGCTCTGAGATCTGAATCTTTCATTGCAGCTTTCGGAGGACTCCTTATGTGATAACAAACTAGTGTATCCTACAACAGGGTGTTTTACATCTAACCTCTATAGAATAGTACAGCCCAAATCACTACAATTTTACCTCACTCTTCATGAAGCAGAACACTTTTTCCTTTCTTCTTTTACTTAAATTCCAGTTAGTTCACATGCCATGGAATATTCGCTTCGGGTTTAGGATTTAGTGATTCCTCACCTGCATACAGTACCCGGTGCTTATCACAAGTGCCCTCCTTAATACTGCTCACCCATTTAACTCTTCCCCCCATGCCCCTGTCCTGCAGCAACACTCAGTTTGATTTCCAAGGTTGAGTCTATTTTCTTGTTTGCCTCTCTCATCACCCCTCAACTCTGTTCATCTGTTTTCTTTCTGAAATTCCACAAGCGTGAGAGCATAGGATATTTGTCTTTCCTCACTGATTTTGCTTAGCTTAATATACTCTAGATCTATCCACATCCTTGCAAATGGTAAAATTTCATTCTTTTTGAAGCTGGGTCATATTCCATTATATATATATGTATCCCACATCTGCTTTATCCATTCATCAGTGCATGGACTTTGGGATTCTCTCCATAGTTTGGCTACTGTGGATATTGCTGCTATAAACATCATGGTGCATGTTCCCCCTTTGAATCTGCATTTCTGTATCCTTTGGGTAAATACCTAGGAGAGCAATTTGCTGGATGATGCGGTTGTTCAATGTTTAACTTTTTGAGGAACCCCCACACTGTTTCCCAGACTGGGTGCACCACTTTGCATTGTCACCAACAGGATGGGAGGGTTCCCCTTTAAGCAGAACATTATCTGCCGGCAATTTCATAAGAGGAAACAAAACCTTGGGAGATGCACCCAGGATCAGGCCAGCAGTTGCAGACTTCACCCCAAGGCTCCTGACGCCAAGCCCCTCGAAGCCACCAGCATGCCACTTTCCAAAAGAATTCCCAGACTCTCCTTCTGACTCCACCACCAAAGAAACTACAGAGAGAATATGGCACCTCAAAATATCGAGATAATACATTTAGTAAAACTACAAAGTCAAGCTCAACTTTTAAACAGGAACAGGCCGCTTTTATAATTTTCAATTTTCCCTCCACCCTAATTTTAACTCTTCTGATGAATAAACTAATCAATGATGAAACATAACCTTTGTCAAATGACATCATCCAAGTCTGTATCAGATGAAAAAAAGCCACCTAACCCTAGAAGCTAGCCACTCAACCATATCTTAGGCCCAATAGAATAAACACTGTTAGATGAAGGAACAAATTAGATGCTACAAACAGGCACAAAGTGAATCTCACCTTCCCTTTCTAATAAAAGAGGGTTCCTAGGAAACAGATGGTCAAAATATATTTGTAAGCAATAAATGGACAGAGAAATTGTGATCCCCTGCAAAGTTCTACCTGCAGGGAAACTAAGTAATTCTTGCACCAAACCCAGAATGCTGACAGCTACTTCAATTTTACTTTGTGGCTCAACTAGAGAAAAGAGAAAAGCCCAGGACGTTTTGGGATAATGAGAGGTTTTACCTCCAGCCCTGACATAGTTAGGACATTTTGCCAAACATACCTGTGCTTTCTCTGAACACTGGCATCCTGTGACAAGCTGCCTCGCTGACTCCGATGCTGACGTTCAAAACCTCGGGTGTCTTGGACCCAGAGCAAAGAAGTGCTGTCAGCTGGAGAGAAGAAGGCAACTCTGACCTAAAGCCTGCACACCTGCTTCGGTTTCTGGGTGAAGGGGCAACACATACTTGTTGTTTAGCAGTAATTATCTTCATTCTCAATAGACCAATGACCTTGCCTTTTCTGGATAGCAGACTTACTCTTCTAAAGAATCCCTCAATTCGTCTATTCCCAATGGACTCCTGACCTACTCCTGCACAAATCTCTGAAGCACACAGACCACTTAAAATCAGAATTGTAGAACTGCTAGACACCTTAGAGATGTCTGGCACCATTCCCTTGGACTGCAGAATAAAACACAGTAGCTGGTTGTCACAAACTAATTTCAACATGAAGTGTCCCCTGGATGCCCTAAGTTCTTTCTCTGCAAATGTTGACTAATGTAAGTCACAGTCATACCATATAAACACTACAATGGCTGGGAAGTCATCGTAGATAAGGGAATATTTTAGCCATGTTTATAAGCATTGGCTCACGTTGTGGAAGAGGCTGAGCTGAGTGTTTTTAAACACTATTTCAGACCTGTTTTACAGCACCCTCTGAACATACCAGAGCATGAATGGGCAGAGGTGAAAAAGCCCGCTGAATTCGTTCCAGTTGTCCACATGACAAGAAAATCCTGATACTTGATAGGTTTCCAGATCGAGAAGACCAGAGATAAGAGGGAAATAGTACCCTGTATGGAACAACAAGGGATTTGGAGTCAATTTGGGGACCCCACTTAGGTTTCGGACACTAAAATCCTCTGTGACTCATATCATCTGAGTCCCTGTCTAACCACCTGAAAATGTGCCTAAAAATATCTACACCCTAGTTTAAAGTTTAAGAGGCACAATGCTACAAAGAGCCAGTATGATGTCTCTCAAGAACAGGTGCTCAGGAAGCCATAATTGCTATTGGTTCTATTTCTTTACCAGAAGAAAGAACACATGTTAAATCCGTATTTCTAATAGATGACTCACCAGATGATTTTCAAACCTGAAGGAAGGCCAAGAAGTCACTCTTGTGTCATAGTTCACTCAGAAATCATGTTGTTGGACTGGTGAGGATGAAACGATAGCAACGTCATCACTAAGAGTGGGGAGCTTCTAATTTCCATACGGCCATGTTGACCCCCTTAGCTCAGAGCCACCAGAAAGGGCAGCTGGGGAGGGGGCACCATCATCACTATGAGTGGGGAGCTTCCCATTTCCATATGGCCATGTTGACCCCCTTAGATCAGGGCCACCAGAAAGGACAGCTGAGGCGGACCACAGGCCAAGGCTGCCAGGTGTGGCTGGGGCAGGCAGAACTCTGACTTAAGGCTCAACTCCTGTCTAGGTTATTATAATGCTCTTCACAAAGAAAGTGCCATTGTGTGTGAGCCCTCATGTAGAAAAGGTTCAGAATTTCCACTGAGATTCCCTCTCTGACCTTTAGGATATGTAGCAAAGTTCCATTTAATTTTTTTAAACATTGAAGGACTTCCTGGTTTTCTTTTCACTATGACTGTGGCTCAATTCCCCTGTGGTCTAAGAATAGAATCTAGTTAATTTCAGGGTTTCACATTTGTAGCCTTGATTCGTGGCCCCACCTATCATCTATTTGGGTAAAGAGTCTATGACCACTTGAAAATAATGTATTCTGCACTTATTATGGAATGTTCCCTATAAGTCAATTAGGTCACATTTGTTACCAATGTTTTGACTGCTTTTTCTGTCAGATATTGAGAAACGTATATTAAAATCTTCAAACAATGCTGCTCAATTCAACGTTGCATCAGAGAATTTACCAGTGTTAGAAGGCAAGAAAAACAAAAAATATAAGAATTGAGGGGATAATTGTGACTATTCACAGATAATATGATTGTGTACATAGAAAATCCAAAACAGTCTATAAATACCCTATTAGAATTAAAAATGCAATTTATAACTTTGAGATGGATTGTAGCTTCCCATTGGACAGTTTCTGAAAGAAAACGTAGAACCTGTCAATCTTGGGGTAGGACATAGGGTGCTCTAACCATTTAAAAGAATTCAGCGGGACTTCATAAAAATGTGACATTTCTCCTTATCTTATGACCATAAGAAAATGAAAAAGTGAACCGCAGGCTGGGAACTAAAGATTTGCAATACACACACTGTCAAAGACTTGTCAAGAAAGAATTTCTGCTCATCAACCATAGAAAGTCTATTTATAAACGAATACTTCACAAAAGATTGACTTATGGCCAATAAGAAAAGGGAAGGGTGCTCTACAGTATTATTTTCAGGAACAGCAAGGCCTTTCCTAAAATGAAAACATACACACAAACCAGTATTCCCTAGATGGATGACGTCCTTATTTCTGAGGACAGCTTGAAGAACAGACTAGTATCAAAGTAAAGTGATGGAATTCCTGACACTCAGAGGATGGACAATTGACCTCAAACTACAGTACAATTTCTAGGCATCATTCGGTCCTCTGAAGGCAGACAACTACCACACCCCTTCCTACAACACACAGGTTGCTTCCCAACCCCTACCATAAAAGAAGAAAATGAGAAACAATAGGACTAGTATGGAATAGCAAAAATCACATGTGGGGATTATCCTGAAACACACTGATCACATAACTAGTGTAAGGAAGTGTAGGGAACTGACAAGGACAGAGACTCAAGAGGTACTTCTTTGGGAAATGCTGTCTGAAATCGTCACACGTTGGTACCAGCTAATGAGGGCTCTGAGCATACCTAGGGTTAGTACACAAGGGTCTGCAACACCATCGCTGAGGACTGAAACTCTTCAAGACCTCAAAGCTTGCCTGATTGACTATTGGACTAAGAGATTCCCATGTTCTGAAAACAGATACCAACTCATTGAAAGGTTCACCTGGGCTCTCTCGGAGGCCCTACAAGAAGCTGAACCATTCACTGAAAATCAATTACACACACACACACACACACACACACACACACACACACACACGCCTACATGTCATTTCACCAATTACTTAAACATTCAAGGTTCTTCCTACCTTTTCTTTTTCACATTGATATTTATACTCACATGAAATGGCATCATTTCTAATGAACACTGATGTCAAAAGAGAGATCCATTGACACAATATTCACAAAATGGAACTTCCCTGCTATCATTTTCAATATAGCATTTTTTAAAGTTCATACATATTTTAGGTGTTTGGTAACTTATACAGGAGAAGATCAGCATTGAAAAACTCTGAATACTGACAATGAGTTTTAAGCCTAGAGAACAAAAATTGTCCAATTACATAGATAATAAGGAACCAAAGGGAAAGCATGGAAGCTGTAGTCGAATAATTTTACACATATGCATCCTCTATTATTCTACTACTGAGCGGTGTGTTTTATTACCACTATACATGCATCAATTGTCTTCCACATGCACCTCCACAGGTATAATGAATTACTACAGTAGAATGAAATGTCTGGGAACTACTTGGCGGCATCTATAATGAACAATTCAATTTCGATCTTATATTTGGTGAACTTCCACTGTCTGTCCCTTTAGACAATGGACCCTAAACAGAAGGGGGAATGAACCACGAGAGACTATGGACTCTGGGAAACAAACTGAGGGCTTCAGAGGGGAGAGGGGTGGGAATTGGGATAGGCCAGTGATGGGTATTAAGGAAGGTACATATTGCATGGAGCACTGGGTGTTATATGCAAATAATGAATCACGGAACACTACATCAAAAACTAAGGAAATACTGAACATATCATAATAAACAATTATTATTAGAAAAAAAATAAAGGTAAAGAAAAACCAATACAGCTTTTCTGTTTCAGGAACAATCACAATTCAGTAAAAACTAACTTCCAATCCCTAAAGCAAAACACAGACCAAGTTCCATTTCACTCCCCTTTATTCACATTCTCTGTGGGTTCTAAGCTATTTCCCTACCTCCTTTCCTGCTGAGCAGGGAGCCCGGGCTCAATCCCAGAACCCTGGGATCATAACCTGAGCCAAAGGCACATGCTTAACTGGCTGAGCCAGCCAGGAGCCCCAGCCATGTTTTTCTTAAGCAAAAAGACACTTTCTCACGATGCCTTCACATGACTTCACATGGTACTAGTGATCTGCATTTGCCTCTAGGAGGTTGCAGATGAAGGCAATTGCAAACTCTCACAGCGGTTTATCAAATACAATGACCTGCCTGGTGACAGTGAAACTCTTATGAGCCCACGACAGGGTGCTGTGACACTCAGCTGTGGCTGGGCTGGCACAGAGAACCAAATCCATTTCCCTGCCTGATGTCTGTGAGGAACAGATGCCCCCACTGTGAATGAGACCCTGCCACTGAGCTGTCCAGAGAAGGCCATCCTCACGGAGGATGAGAATAAAGGACAATGCCTGAGGAGACCTCATCTGTCTCTTTTATCTTTTCATATTTTTGACAGTGGACAAATCACTGCCTAGGAGTCCCCAACTACCTTAGTCTCATCTGTGAATGACCAAGAGGTTTTACAAAACACTTAAGATTTTGACCTCACAAATGCCCACAACCACTTACCATAGGGATTCAACATTAAGCAAAGATAGTGTTCGTTGGAAGAGAGGTCCTGCCCACTGTTGTTTCTCACTTATATGCTCATCTTCCTTACCTCATGGTAACATAACCACGTTGATGTTCAGGAAGGCTGATGTGACTTGAAGGGCATTACCCTGACATCGTTCTTTCTTAGCAATAAGATGTGGACATTTCCCTAGTCCTACACACCCAAAGTTGAATCGGAATCAGGATTGAGGAGGCTGATGAGAGTTGAAGGTGTTTTCCTGTACACGGTGGTTTATTACCAATAAGGATGGGTCAGAGTCCTCGAAATTCCAGAACCTTTTCATTAATGCTTCCTACTCGTGAAAGATGATATACATTGGTCTTTCCCTGTATAGTGTGGTGACTCAGAGAAAAGTGCTTAGCTCTTTCATCAGACTTCCACGACCACCTTGGGGCTGGCTTCCATATTCAGAAAGGATGATGTTAGGGCTAAGAGGGTTCCTGTACACTGTTATTTTTTACAGATAAGTGTATGGCATTTTTGTTACATTGCCAGAACCACTTAGCGCCGGGCTTGCCGGCCTCCTGGGGACTAACACTAACCCTAGGTGGGCCCCCGAGGGGCCCCTCCCAAGGGGCCTGGCACCACAAAGCCAGGGATTGGGGACCCCCGAGCCCAGCGCCGGAGTCACCCTGCCGCCCTGCCGCAACCCGGGCTGCTAGGGACGCCGCCAGTCTTTCAGGGCGAGAGAATGGTCAGGGCCCTCCAAGTCCCCGGCGACTTTCGAAGGCCCCCTGCGCCAAAACGCTTGGGCCCACACTCCGTCTCGCCAGCGCCCTCACCTAGGCCTGCCCCTCCACCTGCCGCAGAGCTGGGGGAATGGGACTGCTGGACTCCTGGGGGCTAACACTTACCCAGGTCGGGTCCTGATGTGCCCCTCCCAAGGAGCCTGGCACCGCAATGCCAGGGATTTGGGACCCCCGAGCCCCAGTGCTGGACTCGCTCTGCCACCCCCAAGCACCCAGGGCGCTAGGGGCATTGCCAGTCATTCAGGAAGGGAGAACGGGCAGGGCCCTCTGATCCCCCTGCGACCTTCGAAGGCCCCCCGTGCAAAAACTCTGGCTCCCACCCTCCTGCTCGCCAGCACCCTAACCTCGGCCCACCCCTTAGCTCGCTGCAGAGCTGGTGGTTCGGGCCTGCTGGCTTCCTGGGGGCTAACCCTATCCCTGGGTCGCCCCCAAAGGGCCCCTCCCAAGTGGCCTGGCGCCACATGCCAGGGATTGGGGACCCCCAAGTCCCAGCGCCGGAAGCACCCTGCTGCCCCACCACCACATGGGGCACTAGGGGCGTCGCCAGTCCTTCAGGGCGACAGAACGGGCAGGACCCTCTGAGCCACCTGCGAACTTTGAAGGCACCCCGAGCCAAAGCCAAAATGCTCTGGCCCACGCTCCCGTTCGCCAGCGCCCTCACCTCGGCATGCCCCTCCGCTCGCCCCACAGCTGGTGGATCGAGCCTGCCAGCCTCCTGTGGGCTAACCCTAACCCTAGGTCAGCACCAAAGAGGCCGGGTACCGCAACGCCAGAGATGGGGTACCTCCGAGCCCCAGAGCCGGACTCAACTTGCCACCACCCGGACACCCGGTCCACTAGGGGAGCCGCGTGTCATTCAGGGCGGGAGAATGGGCAGGGCCCTCCGAGCGTTCTGCGACCTTCGAAGCCCCCCATGCCAAAACGCTTGGGCCCTCGCTCCTTCTCGCCAGCGCCCTCATCTCGGCCCGCCCCTCCGCTCGCCGGACAGCTGGCGGATCGGGCCTGCCGGCCTCCTGTGGGCTAACACTATCACTAGGGCGGCCCCCAAGGGGCCCCTCCCAAGGGGCCTGGCACTGCAACGCCGGGGATTTGGGACCCCAGAGCCCCACCGTCAGACTCAACCTGCCGCCCCGCCACTACCCGGGCCGCTATGGTCACCACTGGTCACTCAGGGCAGGAGAACGGGCAGGGCCCTCCGAGTCCCCGGAGACTTTCGAAGGTCCCCCGCACCAAAACGCTTGGGCCCACGCTTCCGCTAGTCAGTGCCCTCACTTCGGCCCGCCCCTCTGCTCACCGCACAGCTGGCAGATCGGGCCTGCCGGCCTCCTGGGGGCTAACCCTAACCCTAGGTCGGCCCCCAAGTGGTCCATTACAAGGAGACTGGCGGCGCAATACCGGGGTTTGGGAACCCCCGAGCCCTAGCGCCGGACTCATCCTGCCACCCCGCTGCCACCCAGCTCCTAGGGGTGCCACAGGATATTCAGTGCGGGAGAAGGGACTGGGCCCTCCGAGTCCCCATCGTCCTTTGAAGGCCCACCAAGCCAAAACGCTTGGGCCCATGCTCCGGCTCGCCAGTGCCTTCACCTCCGCGCCCCTCCGCTCGCCGCACAACTGGCAGATCGGGCCTGCTGGCCTCCTGGGGGCTGACACTAACCCTAGGTCGGCTTCCAAGGGGCCCCTCCCAAGGGGTCTGGTGCGGCAAAGCCGGAGATTGGGACCCCCGAGCCCCAGCCAGGACTCACCTTGCTGTCCCGCCACCACCCGGACCGCTAGGGGCACTGCCAGTCATTCATAGCGGGAGAACAAGCAGGGCTCTCCTAGCCCACGACGACATTTGAAGGAGCCCCGCGCCAAAATGCTTGGGCCCATGGTCCCGTTCGCCAGTGCCCTCACCTCGGCCCACCCCTCCCCTCGCCCCACAGCCGGCGGATCGGGCCTGCCGGCCTCCTGGGGGCTAACCCTAACCCTAGGTCAGCCCCGGAGGGGCTCGTACAATGGGGCCTGGTGCCACAACATGTCTGATTGCTGACCCCCGAGCCGCAGCGCCAGACTCACCTTGCCGCCCCTTCAACACCCAAGCCACTAGCGGCGCCGCTGATCATTCAGGGTGTGAGAACGGGCAGGGCCTTCTAAGCCCCGGGCGACCTTCGAAGGCACCCTGCACCAAAACGCTTGGGTCCACGATCACGCTCGCCTGTGCCCTCAGCTTGGCCTGCCCCTCCACTCGCTGCACAGATGGCGGATCGGGGCTGCTGGCCTCCAGGGGGCTAACCCTAACCCTAGGTTGGCCCCCAAGGAGCCCCTCCCAAGGGGCCTGACCTCGCAACGCAGGGATTGAGGACCCACGAACCCGAGCTCTGAACACACCATGCAGCCCCGCCGCCACCCGGCCCGCTAGGGGCGCCGCTGGTCATTCAGGGCAGGAGAATGGGTAGGTCCCTCCGAGCCCCCAGCGACCTTCAAAGGCTCCCCGTGCCAAAACGCTTGGGCCCACGCTCCCACTCGCCAACGCTTCACCTCGGCCCGCCCCTACGCTCGCCACACAGCTGGGGGATCAGGCCTGCCAGCATATTTGGGGCTAACCCTAACCCTAGGTTGGCCCCCGAGGGGCCCTTCCTAAGGGGCCTGGCCCGCAACGCCAGGGATTCGGACCCCCGAGCCCCAGTGCTGGACTCACCCTGTGGCTCAACTGCCACCCGAGCCGCTAGGGGCTCCGCCGGTCATTCAGGGCGGGAGAACGGGCAGGGCCCTCCAAGCCCCCAGCGACTTTCGAAGGCCCCCCACGCCAAAACCCTTTGGCCCACGCTCCCACTCGCCAGCGCCCTCACCTCGGCCCAACCCTCTGCTCACCGCACAGCTGCTGGATCAGACCTGCCGTCCTCCTGGGGGCTCACCCTTACCCTAGGACGGGCCCGGAGCTGCCCCTCTCAATGGGCCTGGCGCCGCAACGCTGGGGATTGGGGACCCCCGAGCCCCAGCGCCGGACTCACACTGCCGCCCCGCCACCACCCGGGCCGCTAGGGGCACCGCCGTTCATTCAGGGCGGGAGAATGGGCAGGGCCCTCCGAGCCCCCAGCGACCTTCGAAGGCCCCCCGCGCCAAAGTGCTTGGGACCACACTCCCGCTCGCCAACGCCCTTACCTTGGCCTGCCCCTCCACTCGCCACACATCCAGCAGATCGGGCCTTCCAGCCTCCTGGGGGCTAACCCGAACCCTAGGTAGGTCCCCTAGGGGCCCATCCCAAGGGGCCTGGCGCCACAACGCCAGGTATTGGGGGCCCCCGAGCCCCAGCACCGGACTCAACCTGCCACCCCACCGACACCTGGTCCGCTAGGGGTGCCACTGGTCATTCAGGGCGGGAGAACGGACAGGGCCCTCCGAGCCTGCGGCGACCTTCGAAGGCCTCCTCATCCAAAACGCTTGAGCCCACGCTCCCGCTCCTCAGTGCCCTCACCTCGGCCCGCCCCTCCACTCGCAGGAGAGCCGGCAGATGAAGCCTGCCCTCCTCCTGGGGGCTACCCATAACCATAGGTGGGCCCCTGAGGGGCCCCTCTGAAGGGGCCTGGCACCACAATGCCTGGGATTGGGGACCCCCAAGCCCCAGCGCCGGACTCACTGAGTCACCCCGCCGCCACCCGGGCCGCTAGGGGCGCCGCCGGTCATTCAGGGAGGGAGAACGGGCAGGGCCCTCCGATTCCCCGGCGATCTTCGAAGGCAACCTGCGCCAAAATGCTTAGGTCCACGCTCCCGCTCACCAACGCCCTCACCTCGGCCCACCCCTCCGCTCGCCGCACAGCTGGCAGATCGGGCCTAACAGGCTCTTGGGTGATAACCCTCACCCTAGGTCGGCCCCCCGAGGGAATCTCCCAAGGGGCCTGGCTGCCCAACGCCGGGGATTGGGACCCCCAAGCCCCAGCGCCAGACTCACACGGCTGCCGCGACACCACCGGGCTGTTAGGGGTGCCGCCGGTCATTCAGGGTGGCAGAACGGGCAAGCCCTTCCGAGCCCCCCGCGACCTTCGAAGGACCGTCGCGCCAAAACGCTTGGGTCCACACTCCCGCTCGCCAGCGCCCTCACCTCAGCCTGCCCCTCCACTCCTCGCACAGCCAGTGGATCGGGCCTACCGGCCTCCTGGGTGCTAACCCTAACCCTTGGTCGGCCCCCGATGGGCCCCTCCCAAGGGTCCTGGTGCACAATACAGGGATTGGGGACACCGAGCCCCAGAGCCAAACTCACGCTGCTGCCCCACCGCCATCCGGGCTGCTAGGGGTGCCGCAGGTCATTCAGAGCGGGAGAACGGGTAGGGCCCTCCGAGCCCCCGGCGAACTTCGAAGGCCCCCCGCGCCAAAACGCTTAGGACTAAGCTCCCGCTCTCCAGCGCCCGCCCCTCGGCCCGCCCCTCCGCTCGCCACACAGCTGGCGGATTGTGCCTGCCGGCCTCCTGGGAGCTAACCCTAAACCTAGGTCGGACCTGAGGGGCCCCTCCCAAGGGGCTTGGCGCCGCAATGTCGGGGATTGGGGACCCCTGAGCCCCAACGCCCGACTCAACCTACCGCCCCTCCGCCACCCGGGCCGCTTGGGGCGGTGTCGGTCATTCAGGGCAGGAGAATGGGCAGGGCCCTCCGAGCCCCCGGCGACATTCAAAGGCCATCTGCGCCAAAACGCTTGGGCCCACACTCCCGCTCACCAGCACCCTCCCTTCGGCCTGCCCCTCCACTCGCCCTACAGCTGGCGATTCAAGCCCACCACACCCCTGGGGGCTAACAATATCCCTTGGTCGGCCCCCTTGGGGCCAATCCCAAGGCGCGTGGCACCGCAACCCCGGGGATTGGGGACTCGGGCCACTAGGTGCGCCTTCGGGCATTCAGCGCGGTACAACGGGAAGGGCGCTCTGAGCCCCCGGCGACTTTTGAATGCCCCCCCACCAAAACGCTTGGGCCCACGCTCCCGCTCTCCAGTGCCCTCACCTTGGCCCGTCCCTCTGCTCGCCACACAGCTGGCAGATCGTGTCTGCCGGCTTCCTGGGGGTAACACTAACGTTCGGTCGGCCCCTGAGAGCCCTTCCGAAGTGGCCTGGCACCCCAACGCCGAGGATTGAGAACCCCCGAGCCCTACTCACCCTAATGCCCCTCCTCCACCAGGGCCACTAGGGGAGCTGCCCGTCATTCAGGGCGGGAGAACGGGCAGGGGCCTCCGAACCCCTGGCGAACTTCGAAGGGCCCCTGCGCCAAAACGCCTGGGCCCACTCTCCAGATCGCCAGCGGCCTTACCTCCGATCGCCCCTCCGCTTGCCGCATAGCTGGCGGATCGGGCCTGTGGGCCTCCTGAGGGCCAACCCTAACCATAGGTCGGCCCCCAAGGGGCCCCTAGCAAGGGGCCTGGAGCCGCAACGCTGGGGATTGGGGAACCCCGAGCCCCAGCGACAGACTCACCTGGCCATCCCGCCGCCACCTGCTCCGCTATGGGCGCTGCCGGTCATTCAGTGCGGGAGAATGGGCAGGACCCTCTGAGCCCCGGTGACCTTTGAAGGCCCGTGGCGCCAAAACGCTTAGGCTCACGCTCCAGCTCGCCAGCACCCTCATCTCGGCCAGCCCCTCCTCTCACCGCAGAGCTGGCGGATTGGGCCTACTGACCTCCTGGGGACTAACCCTAACCCTAGGTCGGCTCACGAGGGGCCCCTCCCAAGGGGCCTGGCTCCGCCACACCAGGGATTGGGGACACCGGAGCCCCAGCTCTGGGCTCACCCTGCCGCCCCGCCGCCACCCGGGCCGCTAGGGCGCCGCTGGACATTCAGGGCGGGAGAACTTGCTGGGCCCTCCAAACCCCTGGTGAGCTTCGAAGGCCCCCCCGTGCCAAAACGCTTGTGCCCACGCTCCCGCTCGCCAGGCACATTTATGTCGGCCCAACCCTCCGCTCGCCACACAGCCGGCAGCTTGGGCCTGCCGGCCTCCTTTGGGCTAATCCTAACCCTAGGTCGGACCCCGAGGGACCACTCCCAGGTGCCTGGTGCCACCACGCCAGGGATTGGGGCCCCCGAGCACCATAGCTGGACTCACCCTGCCGCCTCACCGCGACCCGGCCCGCTAAGGGCGCCGTCCTCATTCAGGGCGGAAGAAAGGTCAGGGCCCTCCGAGCCCCCGGTGACATTCGAAGGCCTCCCGTGCCAAAACGCTTGGGCCCACGTTCCAGCTCGCCAGCGCGCTCAACTTGGCCCACCCCTCCGCATGCCACACAGCCGGCTGATCGGGCCTGTCGGCCTCCTGGGAGCTAACTCAAACCCTACGTTGGCCCCCACGGGGCCCTTCCCAAGGGGCCTGGCGCCGCCACACTGGGGCTTGGGGATCCCAGAGCACCAGCGCCAGACTCACCCTGCTGCTTTGCCGCGACCCGGCCTGCTAGGGGCGCTGTCCTCCTTCAGGGCGGGAGAACGGGTAGGGCCCTCCGAGCCCCCAGCGACCTTCGAAGGCCCCCCGCACCAAAACGCTTGGGCCCATGCTCCCACTCGCCAGCGCCCTCACCTCGGCCCACCCCTCCGCTCACCGCACACCGGGCGGATCGGGCTTGCCGGCCTCCTGGGGGCTAATCCTAACCTTAGGTCAGCCCCCAAGGAGCCCATAGCAAGGAGCCTGGCGCCGCCACGCTGGGGATTGGGGACCCTCGAGCCCCAGCGCTGGACTTACCCTGCCACCCCGCTGCCACCTGGGCCGATAGGGCGCCGCCGGTTATTCAGGGCGGGAGAACTGGCAGGGCCCTCCGAGCCCCCGGCGACCTTCAAAGTCCCCCTGCGCCAGAACGCTTCAGCCCACGCTCCCGCTCGCCAGCGCGCTCACCTCAGCCCGCCCCTCCGCTCGCCGCAGAGCCGGCAGATCGGGCCTGCCAGCCTCCTGGGGACTAACCCTATACCTAGGTCGGCCCCTGAGGGACCCCTCCCAAGTTGCCTGGCATGGCCACGCCAGGGCTTGGGGACACCGGAGCCCCACCGCCGGACGCACCCTGCTGCTCCCCACCACCCATGCCGCTTGGGGCGCAGCCGGTCATTCAGGGCGGGAGAACAGGCAGGGCCCTCCGAGACCGAGGTGACCATCGAAGGCCCCCCCCCTGCCAAAACACTTGGGCCCACGTTCCTGTTCGCCTAGCATTCACATCGGCCCGCGCCTCTGCTCACAGCACAGCCGGGGGATCGGGCCTGCCGGCCTCCTGGGGCTAACCCTAAACCTAGGTCGGCCCCAGAGTGGTCCTTCCCAAGGGTCCTGGCACCGCCACGACGGGGATTGGGAACCCACGAGCATGAGCGCCAGACTCACCCAGCCGCCCCCCCCAGCACCCGGGATGCTAGGGGCACTGCCGGTCATTCAGGGCGGGAGAAGGGGCATGGAACTCCGAGCCCCCAGCGACCTTCAAAGGCCCCCCGCGCCAAAACGCTTGGGCCCACTCTCCCGCTCGCCAGCGCCCTCACCTCAGCCCACCACTCCGCTCAGCGCACAGCCAGCAGAACGGGCCTGCCAGCCTCCTTTGAGCTAACCTTAACCCTAGATCGGCCCCTGAGGGACCACTCCCAAGTGCCTGGCACTGCCACGCCGGGGATTGGGGACCCGCGAGCACTTGCCGCGGGCTCACCCTGCTGACCCGTCATGACCCAGCCTGCTAGGGGCAATGTCCTCACGGGGCGGGAGAACGGGCAGGGCCCTCCGAGCCCCCGGCGAATATCCAAAGCCTCCTGCACCAAAACGCTTGGGCCAACGCTACCACTCACCAGTGCCCTTATGTCGGCCCGCCCCTCCACTCTCTGCACAGCTGGCTGATCAGGCCTGCCATTCTCCTGGGGGCTAACCCTAACCCTAGGTCGGTCCCAGAGGGTACCATCCCAAGGGGCCTGGCGCTGCCACGCCGGGGATTGGGGACCCGCGAGCCGCAACGCCAGATGCACCTTGCTACCCCGCCGCCACCCGGGCCGCTAGAGGCGCCGCCGGTCATTCCGGGCTGGAGAACATGCAGAGCCTTCCAAGCCACTCTCAAACGTCGAAGGCCCCTGCGCCAAAACGCCTGGGCCCACACTCCCGCTCGCCAGTGCATTCACGTCGACCCGCCCCTCCACTCACAGTACAGCCTACGGATAGGTCCTGCCGGCCTCCTGGAGCTAACACAAACCTTACGTCGGCGCCCGAGGGGCCCCTCCCAAGGGGCCTGGCTCTGCCATGCTGGGGCTTGGGGACCCCCGAGCACCTGCGGCAGTCTCACCCTGCCGCCGCGTCGTGACCCGGCCCGCTCGGGACGCTGTCCTCATTCAGGCGGGAGAACGGGCAGGGCCCTCAGAGCCCCAGGCGACATTCGAAGACCCCCGCACCAAAACGCTTGGGCCCACGGTCCCGCTCGCCAGCGCCCTCACCTAGGCCAGCCCCTCCGCACACCGCACAGGCTGCAGATCGGGCCTGCCAGCCTCCTGGGGGCTAACCCAAACCCTACATCAGCGCCCGAGGGGCCCCTCCCAATGGGCCTGGCGCCGCCACGCCGGGGATCGGGGACCCCCGATCCCCAGCTCCGGAGCTACCCTACCACCCCGCCTCCACCCGGGCCATTAGGGGCGCTGCCAGTCATTCAAGGCGGGAGAACGGGCAGGGCCCTCCGAGCCCCTGGCAACCTTCGAAGCCCACCCGCGCCAAAACGCTTGGGCCCACGCTCCCGCTTGCCAACGCCCTCACCTCGGCCCGCCCCTCCACTTGCCACACAGCCAGCGGATCGGGCCTGCCTGCCTCCTGGGGGCTAACCCTAAACCTAAGTCAGCCCCCGAGGGGCCCCTCCCAAGGTGCCTGGCGCCACCAAGCCGGGGTTTGGTGTCCCCCGAGCCCCATTGCCAGACTCACCCTCCCACCCCGCTGCCAACCGGGGCCGCTAGGGGCCCTGCCGGTCATTAAGGGCGGGAGAACGGACAGGGCCCTCCGAGCCAACGGCGAACTTGAAGGCCCCCCGTGCGAAAACACTCGGGCCCACGCTCCCGCTCGCCAGAACCCTCACTTCGGCCTGCCACATCACTCGCCGTACAGCGGACAGATCGGGGCTGCTGGCCTCTTGGGGGCTAACTCTAAGCCTATGTCGGCCCCCAAGGGGCCCCTCCCAAGGGGCCTGGCACCGCCATGACAGGGATTGGGGACTTCCGAGCCCCAGCGCCGGACTCACCCTACCGCCCCACTGCGACCCGGCCCGCTAGGGGCAACGTCCTCATTCAGGGCGGGAGAACGGGCAGGGCCCTCGGAGCCCCCGGCGACCTTTGAACGCCCCCAGCGCCAAAACGCTTGGGCCCACGCTCCCGCTCGCCAGCGATCTCACCTCCGCCCGACCATCCACTGGCTGCACAGCTGGCGGATCGGGCCTGCTGGCCTCCTGGAGGCTAACCCAAACCCTAAGTCAGCCCCTGAGGGGCCCTCCCAAGGGGTCTGGTGCCAAAACACCAGGGATTGGGGATCCCCGAGCCCCAGCACCGGACTCACCCTGCCACCCCTCTGCAACCCGAGTCGCTAGGTGCGCCATCGGGCTTTCAGCGCGGTAGAATGGGAAGTGCGCTCTGAACCCCCGGTGACTTTCGAATACCCCCACGCCAAAACGCTTGGGCCCACACTCCCACTCTACAGTGCCCTCACCTCGGCCTGCCCCACTGCTCGCTACACAGCTGGCAGATCGGGTCTGCCGGCCTCCTGGGGGCTAACACTAACGCTGGTTCAGATCCCGAGGGCCCTTCCCAAGGGGCCTGGCAACACAACACCGAGTATTGGGGACGCCCGTGCCCCAGCGCCGGACTTACCGTGCCGCCCCACCACAACCCGGGCCACTAGGGGCATCGCCGATCATTCAGGTCGGGAGAACGGGCAGGGCCTTCCGAGACCCCAGCGACTTTTGAAGGCCCCCCGCGCCAAAAGGCTGGGCCCACGCCCCCGTACACCAGCGCCCTCACCTCGGCGCACCGCTCTGCTCGCAGCACAGCCAGCGGATGAGGCCTGCCAGCTTCCTGGGGGATAACCCTAAACCTAGGTCGGCCCCCGATGGGCCCCTCCCAAGGAGCCTGGAGCTGCAAGGCCTGGGATTGGGGACCCCCGAGTCCCAGCACCGGACTCATCCGGCCACCCCACCACAACCCGGGGCGCCAGGGGCACCGCCGGTTATTCAGGGCGGGAGAACGGGCAGGGCCCTCCGAGCCCCCGGCAACTTTTGAAGACCCCCCACGCCAAAACGCTTGGGCCCACGCTCCCACTCACCAGCGCCCTCACCTCAGCCTGCCCTACCGTTGCCGCACAACTGGCGGATCGGGCCTGCCGGTGCCCTGGGGGATAACCCTAACTCTAGGTCAGTGCCCAAGGGGCCCCTCTCAAGGGGCATGGCACTGCAACGACAGAGATTGGGGACCCCTGAGCCCCAGCTCCGAACACACCCTGCCGCCCCACCGTCACCTGGCCCACTAGGGGCGCCGCCGGTCATTCAGGGCGGGAGAACGGGTAGGGCCCTCTGAGCCCCCGGAGACCTTCAAAGTCCCCCCACGCCAAAACAGTTGGGCCCACACTCCCGCTCGCCCTAGACCTTACCTCAGCCTGCCCCTCCTCTTGAAGCAGAGCCGGCAGATAGGGCCTCCCGGCATCCTGGGTTCTCACACTAACCCTAGGTCGGGCCCCAAGGGGCCCCTCCCAAAGGGCCTCGAGCCGCAACGCCTGGGAATGGGGACCCACGAGCCCCAGAGCCTGACTCACGTTGCCGGACCGCCACCACCCGGGCCGCTATGTGCACCGCCGTTCAATCAGGGTGGGAGAACGTGCAGGGCCTTCCACCCCCTGAAGACCTTTGAAGGCCCCCCGCACCAAGACGCTTGAGCCCACGCTCCTGTTCGCCACCGCCGTCACCTCAGCTAGCCCCTCCACTCGCCGCACAGCCGGCAGACCGGGCCTGCCGGCATCCTTTAGGCTAACCCTAACCTAGGTCGGCCCCCGAGGGACCACTCTCAAGTGCCTGGCGCCACCACGCCGGGGATTGGGGAACCCCGAGCCCCAGCTCTGGACTCAACATGCCGCCCCGCTGCCACCCTGGCTTCGAGGGGCGCTGCCGGTCATTCAGGGTGGGGGAACAGGCAGGACCCTCTGATTCCCCGGCGACCATCGAAGGCCCCCTGCACCAAAACGCTTGGGCCCACGCTCCCGCTCGAAAGCGCCCTCACCTCGGACTGCCCCTCCGCTTGCTTCACAGCCAGCGGGTCGGGCCTGCTGACCTCTTTTCGGATAACCCTAACCCTAGGTCGTACCCCGAGGGACCTCTCCCATAGGGCCGGGTGCCGCCAGGCCGGGGATTGGGGACCCCTGAGCACGAGCGCCTGACTCACCCAGCCGCCCCGCCGCCACCCGGGCTGCTAGGAGCGTGGCCGGTTATTCAGGGCGGGAGAACGGACAGGACCCTCCGAGCCACCAGCGAACTTCGAAGGCCCCCCGTGCCAAAATGATTGGGATCATGCTCCCGCTCGCCAGCGCCCTCACCTCGGCCCGCCCCTCCGCTCGCCACACAGCCGGCGGATCAGGCCTGCCGGCCTCCTTTGCGCTAACCCTAACCCTAGGTCGGCCCCCAAGGGACCCGTCCCAAGGGGCCAGGCACCGCCACGTCCTGACAGCTGGACCCCCAAGCCCCAGCTCCAGACTCACCCTGCCGCCCTGCCGCCACCCGGGCCGCTAGGGGCGCCAACGGTCATTCAGGGCGGGAGAACTGGCAGAGCCCTCCGAGCCCCCGTCGACCTTCGAAGGCCCCCCGCCCCAAAACGCTTGGGCCCACGCTCCCGCTCGCCAGCGCCCTCACCTTAGCCAGCCCCTCCGCTTGCCTCACAGCGGGCTGATCGGGCCTGCGGGCTTCCTGGGAGCTAACCCTAACCCAGGGTTGGTCCCTGAGGAGCCCCTCCCAATGGGACTGCTGCTGCCACGGCAGGGATTGGGGACTCCCAAGCCCCAGCGCCGGACTTACCCTGCCACCCCACCGCCACCCGGGCCACTAGGGCACCGCGGGTCATTCAGGGCGGGAGAACGGGCAGGGCCTTCCGAGCCCCCGGCGAACTTCGAAAGCCCCCTGCGCCAAAACGCTTGGGCCACGCTCCCGCGCACCAGTGCGTTCACCTCAGCCCGCCACTCTGCTCCCCGCATGGCCGGCAGATCCAGCCTGCTGGCCTCCTGTGGTCTAACCCTATCCCTAGGTCGGCTCAAGACGGGCCCCTCCGAAGGGGACTGGGGCCACGAGACCGGGGATTGGGGACCCCCGAGCACCAGCGCCGAACTCACCCTGCCGCCCCGCCGCGACCCGGCCCACTAGGAGCGCTGTCCTCATTCCAGGCGGGAGAAGGGCAGGGCCCTCTGAGCCCCTGTGGGACTTCGATGGCTGGCCATGCCAAAATGCTTGGGCCCACGCTCCCGCTCGCAAGCGCCCTCCCCTGGCCCGCCCCTCCGCTCACGCACAGCCGGCGGATCGGGCCTGCCAGCCTCTTGTGGGCTAACCCTAAACCTAGGTCGGCCCCATAGGGGCCCCTCCCAAGGTGCGTGGCGCCACCACGCCGGGGATTGGACACCCCCGAACCCCATCGCCAGACACCCTGCCGCCCCGCCGCGACCAGGCCCGCTAGGGGCGCTGTTCTCATTCAGGGCGGGAGAATGGGCAGGGCCCTCAGAACGCACGGAGACCTTTGAAGGCCCGCCGCGCCAAAAGGCTTGGGCTCATACTCCCGCTCGCCAGTGCCCTCACCTCGACCGCCCCTATGCTCGACTCACAGCTGGTGGATCGGACCTGCCGGCCTCCTGGGGGCTAACCCTAACCCTAGGTCGGCTCAAGAGGGTCCCCTCCCAAGGGGCCTGGCGCCGCCATGCCGGGGATTGGGGACCCCTGAGCCTGAGCTCCGGACTCATCCTGCCGACCCGCCACCACCCTGGCCGCTAGGGGCGCCACCGGTCATTCAGGGAAGGAGAACGGGCAGGGCTGTTCCGAGCCCCTGGCGACCTTCGAAGGCCCCCTCGCCAAAACGCTTGGGCCCACGCTCCCGCTCGCCAGTGCCCTGACCTCGGCCCACCACTCCCCTCACTGCACAGCTGGTGTATCGGGCCTGCCGGCCTACTTTGAGCTAACCCTAACCCTAGGTCAGCCCCTGAGGTTCCCCTCCCAAGTGCCTGGAGCCGCCACGCCGGGGATTGGGGACCCCTGAGCCCCAGCTCCAGACTCACCCTGCACCCTGCTGCCACCGTGGCCGCTAGGGGCGCCGCCGGTCATTCAGGGCGGGAGAACTGGCAGTGTCCTCGAAGCCCCCGGTGAACATCCAAGGCCTCCCGCACCAAAACGCTTGGGCCAACGCTACCACTCACCAGCGCCCTCAGGTCAGCCCGCCCCTCCACTCTTTGAACAGCTGGCGGATCGGGCGTGCAATCCTCCTGGGGGCTAACCCTAACCCTAGGTCGGCCCCAGAGGAGCCCATCCCAAGGGGCCTGGAACTGCCACGCCCCTGCTTGGGGACTCCCAAGCACCAGCGCTGAACTCACCCTGCCACCCCGCAGCCACCCGGGCTGCTAGGGGCATCAACGCTCATTCAGGGCGGGAGAACGGGCAGGGCCCTCTGAGCCCCTGGCGACCTTGGAAGTCCCCCCGCGCAAAAACACTTGGGCCCATGTTCCAGCTCACCAGAGCCCTCACCTTGGCCCGCCACTCCGTAATCCGCACAGCCAGTGGATGGGGCCTGCCGGCCTCCTTTGAGCTAACCCTATCGCTAGGTCAGCAGCCGAGGGACCACTCCCAAGTGCCCGGCGCTGCCACGCCGGGGATTGGGGACCCCCGAGCCCCAGCTCTGGACTCACCCTGCCAGCCCACCACCACACCGACCGCTAGGGGAGCCACCGGTCATTCATGGCGGGAGAACGGGCAGGGCCTTCCGAGCCCCCGGTGACATTCGAAGGCCCCCTGCGCCCAAATGCTTGGGCCCATGCTCCTGCTCGCCAGCGGGCTCACCGCAGCCCACCCCTCACTCACTGCACAGCCGGCAGATCGGGCCTGTTGGCCTCCTGGGGGCTAACCCTTCCCTAGGTCAGCTCACGAGAGGCCCCTTCCAAGGGGCCTGGAGCTGCCACGCCGGTGATTGGGGACCCCCGAGCCAAACCGCCGGACACACCCTGCCACCCCGCCGACACCCGGGTCACTAGGGGCGCCGCCGGTCATCTAGGTTGGAGAATGGGCAGGGCCCTCCAAGCCCCTGGTGACATTCGAAGGCACCCCGCGCCAAAATGCTTCGGCCCACGCTTCTGCTCACCAGTGCCCTCACCTCAGCCAGCCCCTCTGCAAGCCGCACAACCAGCAGATCGGGCCTGGCGGCCTCCTGGGGTCTAACCCTAACCCAAGGTTGGCTGTCGAGGGGCCCCTCCCAAGGGGTCTGGCACCACCACGCCGGGGATTGGGGACCCCCGAGCACCAGTGCCGGACTCACCCTGCTGCCCTGCCGAGACCTGGCCCGCTAGGGTCGCCATCCTCATTCAGAGTGGGAGAACTTGCAGGGCCCTCCGCGCCCCCTGTGACCTTCGAAGGCAACCCACGCCAAAACGCTAGGGCCCACGCTCCCGCTCACCATTGCCTTCACCTGGGCCCCACCCTCTGCTCGCCACACAGCGAGCAGATCGGGCCTGCCAGCCTCCTGGGGGCTAACCCTAACCCTAGTTCAGCCCCTGAGGAGCCCCTCCCATGGGGACTGGCGCCATCACCCCGGGGATTGGGGACAATTGAGCCCCAGCACCGGAATTTCACTGCCACCCCGCCACCACCCGGGCTGCTAGGGGCGCCACTGGTCCTTTGGGGCAGAGGAAGGGGCAGGGCCCTCCGAGCCCCTGGCGACCTTCGAAGCCCCCCTGCGCCAAAATGCTTGGGCCCACGCTCCCGCTCGCCAGCGCGCTCACCTCAGCCCGCCCCTCCGCTCGCCACACAGCTGGTGGATCGGGCCTGCCAGGCTCCTAGGGGCTAACCCTAAACCTAGGTCGGCCCCCGAGGGGCCCTTCCCAAGGGTCCTGGCTCTGCCACGCCAGGGATTGGGGACCCACAGCATAAGCGCCAGACTCACCCAGCCGCCCCACCACCACCGGAGCTGCTAGGGGCGCTGCCAGTCATTCAGGGCGGGAGAAGGGGCATGGATCTCTGAGCCCCCAGCGACTTTCAAAGGCCCCCCACGCCAAAACGCTTGGGCCCACGCTCCCGCTCACCAGCGCCCTCACCTCGGCCCACCACTCCTCTCTCCGCACAGCCTACAAAATGGGCCTGCAGGCCTCCTTTGGGCTAACCCTAACCCTAGGTAGGCCCCCGAGGGACCACTCCCAAGAGCCTGGCGCCGCCACGCTGAGGATTGGGGACCCACGAGCCCTAGCTCCAGACTCACCCTGCCGCCCTACCGTGACCCGCCCGCTAGGGGCAACGTCCTCACAGGGCAAGAGAATGGGCAGGGCCCTCTGAGCCCCCGGTGACCTTTGAAGGCCCCCAGCGCCAAAACGCTTGGGCCCACGCTCCCGCTCGCCAGCGCATTCACATCGGCCGGCCCCTCCGCTTGACGCACAGCCAGCGGATCAGGCCGCCGGACTCCTGGGGGTAACCCTAAAGCTAGGCAGGCCCCAGAGGGGCCCCTCCCAAGGGGCCTGGTGCCACCAAGCCTGGAACAAGGACCACAGGCCCCATCGCCAGACTCGCCCTGCCTCCCTGCTGCCACTCGGGCCACTAGGGGCGCCGCCGGTCATTCAGGGTGCGAGAACAGACAGGGTCCTCTGAGCCACTGGTGACCTTCGAAGGCTCCCTGTGCCAAAACCTTGGTGCCCACGCTCCCGCTCCCCAGCGCCCTCACCTCGGCCCACCCCTCCGTTCCCTGCACAGAGGGCGGATCCGGCCTGCCGGCCTTGTGTGGGCTAACCCTAACCGTAGGTTGGCCCTCCATGGTCCCTCCCAAGGATTCTGGTGCCTATACGCCGGGGATCGGGGACCCCAAGCCCCAGAACCAGACTCACGCTGCCGCAACGGCATCACCCGGGCCGCTAGGGGCGCCGCCGCTCATTCAGGGCGGGAGAACGGACAGGGCCCTGGACTAACCAGCTACATTTGAAGCCTCCCGCGCCAAAATGCAGGGGCCCACGCTACCACTCCCCTGCGCCTTTACCTTGGCCCGCCCACCTCTCGCTGCCCAGCCAGAGGATTGGGCTTGCCGGCCTCCTGGGTGCTAACTATAACCCTAGGTCGGCCCACGAGGAGCCCCTCCCAAGGGGCCTGGCCCCACAATGCTGGGGATTGGGGATCCCCGAGCCACAGCTCAGGACTCACCCTGCAGCCCCACCGCCAACAGAGCCACTAAGGGCGCCGCTGGTTATTCAGGGCAGGAGCATGGGCAGGGCCCTCCGAGACATGGCAACATTTGAAGGCCCAGGACGCCAAAACGCTGGGGCCCATGCTCCCGCTCGGCAGCCCCCTCAACTCAGCCCACACCGCCACTCCTCGCACAGCCAGCAGATCGGGCCTGCCGGCCTCGTGGGCGCTAACCCTAACCCTAGGACGGCCCCTTAGGGTCCCTTCCTAAGGAGCCTTGCGGCGCAACGCCGGGGATTGGTGACCCCCAAGACCCAGCGCCAGGTGCACCCTGCCGCCCCGCCCCACACGGGCCGCTAGGGGCGCCGCCATTCATTCTGGGTGGGAGAAATGGCAGGGGCCTCCGAACCCCCGCCCACCTTCGATGGCGCCCAGAACCAAAATGCTTGTGCCCAGGCTCATGTTCACCAGCACCCTCACCTCGGCCTAACTCTCTGCTCCACGCACAGGCAGTGTATAGGGCCTGCCAGCCTCCTGGGGGCTAACCCTAACTGTAGGTCGGCCCCCAAGGGGCCCTTCTCAAGTGGCCTGGCGCCCCAACGCCGGGGATGGGGCAACCAAGCCCAAGTGCCGGACTCACCCTGCTGCCCTTCAGCCACCTGAGCCACTAGGGGCCCCGCCGGTCATTCAGAGCGGGAGAATGGGCAGGTCCTTCCGAGCCACCGCCGACCTTCGAAGGCCCCCCACGCTAAAACGCTTGGGCTCATGCTCAGGCTTGCCAGCGCCCTCACCTTGGCCCACCCCGCCACGTGCCGCACAGACGCTGATCGGGTCCACCGGCCTCCAGGGGGCTAACCATAACCCTAGATCGACCCCCGAGTGGCCCCTCCCAAGGGGCCTGGCGCCGCAACGCCGGGGATTGGGGACCCCGAGCCTCAGCACCTGACTCACCCTGCCATCCAGCCACCACCCAGGGGCTTGGGGTGCTGCCATTCATTCAGGGCGAGAGAACGGGCAGGGCCCTCCGAGACACGGTGACCTTCGAATCCCCCCCGCGCCAAAATGCCCGGGCTCACGCTCCCAAACACCAGCGCCCTCACCTCGGTCCGCCACTCCACTCTCCACACAGCTGGCGAATAGGACCTGCCGAGTTCCTAGGGAAAAATCCTAACCCTAAGTTGTCATCCGAGGGGCCCCTCCCAAGGGGCCTGGTGCCATATCGCTGGGGATTGCAGATACCCAAGCCCCAGGGCCTGACTCACCCTGCCACCCCTCACCACCTGGGCTGCTAGGGGCGCCGCCGGTCATTCAGGGCAAGAGAAGGGCAGGGCCTTCCGAGTCCCCAGTGACCTTCAAAGGCTCCCCGCGCCAAAACGCTGGTGCCCACGCTCCTGCTCCCCAGCGCCCTCACCTCGGCCCACTCCTCCGTTTGCTGCAGAGCCAGTGGATAGTGCCTGCCGGGCTCCTGGGGGCTAACTGAAACCCTAGGTTGGCCCCGTGGGGCACATCCCAAGGGGTCTGGCTCTGCAATTCTTGGGATTGGTGACTCAGAGCCCCAGAGCCGGACTCACCCTGCCACACTGTCACCACCCAGGCAGCTAGGGGCGCCGCCGGTCATTCAGGTCGAGAGAAGTGGCAGGTCCTTCCGAGACACCGGTGACCTTCAAAAGCTCCCCGCGCCAGAACGCTGGTGTGCACGCTTCCACTCCCCAGTGCCCTCACCTCGGCCCGCCCATCCGCTCCCCGCACAGGGGGCGGATCGGGCCTGCACGACTCCTGAGGGCTAACCCTAACCCTAGGTCGGCCCCCGAGGGGCCCCTCCCAAGGGCCTGGTGCCACAACGCCAGGGATTGGGGACCCTGAGCCTCAGCACCTGACTCACCTGCCGCCCAGCCACCACTCGGGGGCTTGGGGTGCTGTCGTTCATTCAGGGCGGGAGAATGGGCAGGGCCCTCCAAGACACGGCAACCTTCGAAGGCCCCCCGCGCCAAAACGCCCAGGCCCACCCTCCCACTCACCAGCGCCCTCACCTAGGTCTGCCACTCTGCTCTCCACACAGCTGGCGAATGGGGCCAGCTGGCCTCCTAGTGGCTAAAACTAACCCTAGGTTGGCCCCCGAACGGCCCCTCACAAGGGGCCTGGTGCCACAACGCCAGGGATTGGGGACCCCCAAGCCCCTGCGCCAGATGCACCCTGCCGCCCCTCCCCACCTGGGCCGCTAGGGGCGCTGCCATTCATTCACGGTGGGAGGATGGACAGGGCCCTCCGAATCCCCGCCAATATTCGAAGGCACCCCGAACCAAAACGCTTGGGCCCAGGTTCATATTCACCAGCACCCTCACCTCAGCCCAACTCTCCGCTCGATGCCCAGGTGGTGTATCGGGCCTGCCGGCCTCCTGGGGGCTAACCCTAACCATAGTTCGGCCCCTGAGGGGCACTTCCCAGGGGCCTGGCGTCACAACACTGGGGATGGGGACCCCAAGCCCAAGTGCCGGCCTCACCCTGCTGCCCTTCAGCCACCCAAGCCGCTAGAGACCACTGGTCAATCAGGGCGGGAGAACGGGCAGGGCCCTCCGAGCCCCCGCTGACCTTCGAAGGACCCCGCGCAAAAATATTGGCTCCCATCCTCCTGCTTGCCAGCGCCCTCACCTCGGCCCGCCCCTCCGCTTGCTGCAGAGCCAGTGGATAGTGCCTGCCAGGCTCCTGGGGGCTAACTGAAATCCTAGGGCTGCCCCGTGGGGCACAACCCAAGGGGCCTGGCTCTGCAACACTGGGGATTGGTGACTCAGAGCCCCAGAGCCAGACTCACCCTGCCGCACTGTTGCCACCCAGGCGCTAGGGGCGCCGCCCTCATTCAGGGCGGGAGAATGGACAGGGCCCTGAAGAAACCGGCGACATTTGAAGCCTCCCGCGCCAAAATGCAGGGGCCCACGCTCCCGCTCGCCAGAGCCTTTACCTCGGCCTGTGTACCTCTCGCCGCCCAGCCAGAGGATTGGGCCTGCCGGCCTCCTGAGTGCTAACTCTAACCCTAGGTCGGCCCAAGAGGAGCCCATCCCAAGGGGCCTGGCCCCTCAACACTGGGGATTGGGGATCCCTGAGCTGCAGCGCGGAACTCACCCTGCCGCCCCACTTCCAACGGAGCCGCAAAGCGCACCGCTGGTTATTCAGGGCAGGAGAATGGGCAGGGCCCTTGGAGACATGGCAACATTCGAAGGCTCAGGGCGCCAAAACACTGGGGACCACGCTCCCGCTCTGCATCACCCTCAACTCGGCCCACACCTCCGCTCTTCGCAGAGCCGGCGACTCGGGCCTGCCGGCCTCCTGGGCGCTAACCATAACCCTAGGACAACCCCTGAAGGTCCCTTCCTAAGGGGCCTGGCGCCGCAACGCCAGGGATTGGGGACCCCCAAGCCCCAGCGCCGGATGCACGCTGCCGCCCAGCCCCACACGGGCCGCTAGGGGCACCGCCATTCATTCAGAGTAGAACTGGTGGGCCCTCCGAACCCCTGCCGACATTCGAAGGCGCACCGAACCAAAACACTTGGGCCCAGGCTCATGTTCACCAGCACCCTCACTTCGACCCAACTCTCTGCTCGAGGCACAGGTGGTGTATCGGGCATGCGGCGCTCCTGGAGGCTAACCCTAACCATAGGTCGGGCCCCAAGGGGCCCTTCCCAAGGGGCCTGGCATCGCAACACTGGGGATGGGGACCCCGAGCCCATGTGCCGGACTCACCCTGCTGCCCTTCAGCCACCCGAGCCGCTAGAGGCCCCGCCGGTCAATCAGGGCAGGAGATCTGGCAGGGCTCTCCGAGCCCACGCTGACCTTTGAATGCGCCCCGCGCAAAAACGTTGGCTCCCAGGATCCTGCTCGCCAGCGCCCTCACCTCGGCCTGCCCCTCCGCTTGCTTCAGAGCTGGTGGATAGGGCCTGCCGGGCTCCTGGCAGCTAACCAAAACCCTAGGTCGGCCCTGAGGGGACATCCCAAGTGGCCTGGCTCTGCAATGCTGGGGATTGATGACTCAGAGACCCAGAGCCAGACTCACCTTGCCTCACTGTACCCACCCTGGCTGCTAGGGGCGCCACAGGTCATAGAGGGCGAGAGAAGGGCAGGGCCTTCTGAGCCACCGGTGACCTTCAAAAGCTCCCCACGCCAAAACGCTGGTGCCCACGCTCCTGCTCTCCAGCGCCCTCACCTCGGCCCGCACCTCTGCTCGCGGCACAGTGTGCGGATTGGGCCTGACGGTCTCCTTGGGGCTAACCCTAACCCTAGGTCGGCCCCCCAGGGGCCCCTCTCAAGGGTCCTGGTGCCACCACCCCGGGGATCTGGGACCCCAAGCCCCAGAGCCAGACTCACCCTCCCACAACGCTGCCACCCGGGCCGCTAGGGGCGCCTCCGGTCATTCAGGGAGGGAGAACAGACAGGGCCCTGGAGAAACCGGCGACATTTGAAGCCTCCAGCACCAAAATGCAGGGGCTCACAATCCCGCTCCCCAGCGCCCTCACCTCGGCCCACCCCTCCGCTCGCCCCACAGCCATCATATCGGCCTGCTGGCCTCCTGGGGGCTAACCCTAACCCTAGGTCGGCCCCCGAAGAGCACTCCCAAAGGACCTGGCGCTGCGACGCTGGAGATTGGGGACCCCCAAGTCCCAGCGATGTACTCAACCTGCCCCTCCGCCGCCACCCGGGCCACTTGGGGCGCCGCCGGTCATTCAGGGTGGGGGAACAGGCAGGGCCCTCCGAGCCCCCGGCGACATTCGTAGGTCCCCCGCGCCAAAACGCTGAGGCCCACGCTCCCGCTCTACAGTGCCCTCACCTAGGCCCGCACCCCTCTAGCCACACAGCTGGCAGATCCAGCCTTCCGGGCTCCTGGGGGCTAACCTTAACCCTAGGTGGGCCTCAGAGTGGCCCCTCCCAAGAGGCTTGGTGCCGCAACGGCAGGGATTGGGGACCCGCAAGCCCCAGCGCCTGGCTCACCCTGCCGCCCTGCCGCCATGCGGGCCGCTAGGGGCGCCGCCTGGCATTCAGGGCGGGATAACAGGCAGGGCCCTCCCAGCCTCCGGTGAAATCAGAATGCCCCCCACGCCAAAACGCTGGGTACCACGCTACCGCTCGCCTGCACCCTACCACGGTCAATCCCTCCGCTCACTGCACAGCCGGCAGATCGGGACTGCTGGCCTCCTGGGGGTTAACCTAACCCTAGGACAGTCCCCGAGGGGCCCCTCCCAAGGGGCCTGGCACCGCAACGCTGTGGATTGGGGAAACCCAAGCACCAGTGCCGGACTGACCCTGCCACCCCGCTGCTACCCGGGGAGCTAGGGGCGTCGCCGGTCCTTCATGGTGGGAGAACGAGCAGGGCCCTCCGAGCCCCCTGCGACATTCGAAGGCCCACCGAGCCAAAATGTTGGGGCCCACGCTTCTGCTCCCAGCGACCTCACCTTGGCCCACCGCTCCATTCGCCACAGAACCAGTGGATCGAGCCTGCCGGCCTCCTGGGGGCTAAACCTAACCCTAGGTCGGCCCCCATGGGGCCCCTCCCAAAGGGACTGCCGCCGAACACCAGGGATTGGGGACCCCCGAGTCGCAATGCTGGACTCACCGTTCCTCCCCGCCCACACCCGGGCCACTAGGGTACCACCGATCATTCAGGGAGGGAGAACGGGCAGGGCCCTCCCTGTCCCGGTGACCTTCGAAGGCCCCCAGCGCCAAAACGCTGTGGCCCACTCTCCTGCTCGCCAGCGCCCTGATCTTCGACCGTGCCTCCATTCGCCCCAGACTGCGGATCATGCCTGCTGTCCTCCAGGAGTTAACTTTTACCCTAGGTCGGCCCCCAAGGGGCCCCTTCCAAGGGGCCTGGTGCCGCAACGCCTGTCATTGGGGACCCCCGAACCTCAGCGCCATACCCACCCTGCCGCCCCGCCACCACTCGGGCTGCTAGGGGAGCCGCCACTCCGAGTCCCCAGCGACATTCGAGGGCCCCCGGCGCCAAAACTTTGGGTATCACCTTCCAGCTCGCCAGTGCCCTCACCATGGCCCGCCCCTCCGCTCGCCGCACAGCTGGCGTATGGGGCCTGCCGGCCTCCTGGGGGCTAACCCTAACCCTAGGTTGGCCCCAGAGGGGCCCCTCCCAAGGGGACTGGTGACCAAAGCCGGGAATTGGGGACACCCGAGCCGCAGCGGCGGACTCACCCTGCCGCCCCGTCGACATCGGGCCCGCTTGGGCGTCGCTGGTCCTTCAGGGTGGGAGAACAGGCAGGGCCCTCAAGACTCCGGTGACTTTTGAAGACCATCCGCGCCACAACGCTGGTGCCCACGCTGGAGCTCGCCGGCGCCATCACCTCGGCCTGACCCTCTGCTACCACACAGCTAGGGGATCATTTCTACCGGACTCCTGGGTGCTAACAGTAACCCTAGGACGGCACCAGAGGGGCCCCTCCCAAGGGGTCTTGTGCTGCAACGCATGGCATTGGGGACCCACAAACTGAGTGCCAGATTCACACTGCCACCAGCCACCACCCGGGCCGCTAGGGGCGCCGCCTCTCATTCAGGGCGGGAGAACGGGCAGGGCCCTCTGGGCCTCTAGCGACGTTCAAAGGCCCCCTGTGCCAAAACGCTGGATACCATACTCCTGCTGGACAACGCCCTCACCTCGTCCCACTCCTCCGCTCCCCGCACAGCCAGCGCATCGGTCCTGCTGCCCTACTGGGTTCAAACCCTAACCCTAAACCCTAACCCCTAATCTTAATCCCTAAAACTTAACCCCTAACCCTAACCCTAAACCCTAACCCTTACCCTAACCGTAACCCTACCCTAAACCTAACAATAAACCCTAATCCTTAAACCCTAAACCCTAACATTAACACTAAACCCTAAACCCTAACCCCTAACCCTAATCACGAAACCCTAAACACTAAACCCTAACCTTAACCACTAACCCCAAACCCCAAACCCTAACCCGAAACCCTAACCCTACCCCGACCCCTACCATACCCCTAACCCTACCCCTAACCTTACCCCTTCAGCTAACCCTACCCCTAACCCATAACCTAACCCTAAACCTAACCCTAACCCGTACCCTAACCCTAACTCTACCCGTACCCTAACCCTAACTCTACCCGTACCCTAACCCTAACCCTAACCTGTACCCTAACCCTAACCGCAACCCTAACACGTACTCTAACCCGTACCCTACTGTACCCTAACCCTAAACTGTACCCTAACCCATAACTTAAACCGTACCCTAAACCTAACCGTAACCCTAACAAGTACCCTAACCCATACCCTAACATTAACCCTAAACCCTAAACCCTGACTCTAACCCATACCCTAACTTGTACCATAACCCGTACCCTAACCCTACCCGTACCCTAACCCTAACCCGTACCCTAACCGTAATCCTAAACCCTAAACCGTAACCCGTACCCTAACCCTAACCAGTACCCTTATCTTAACCTTACCCATACCCTAACTCGTACCCTAACCCATACCCTAACCCGTACCCTATCTCTAACCCGGACCCTAAACCATACCCTAACCCATACCTAACCCTAATCTGTACCCTAACCCGTACCCTAACCCATACCCTTACCTAAACCGTACCCAATCCCTATCCCTAACCCGTTCCCTAACCCGTACCCTAACCCTAACCCGTACCCTAAGCTGTACCCAAATCCATACGCCAACACTTACCCTAAACTGTACCCTAACCTGTACCCTAAACCGTACCCTAATATGTGCCCTAACCCATACCCTAACCCTAACCCCTACCCTAAACCTAACCCGTACTCCAACCCTAACCCTAACCCTAAACCCAAACCCTAAACCCTAACCCGTACCCTAAACCCTAATCTGTACCCTAACCCATAACCTCTAACCTGTAACCCCTAAACCCAACCCTAACCCGTACCCTCTCCTTCCCCTAACCCTAACCCCTACCCTCACCCATACCCTAACCGTAACCCATACCCTAACCTTAACCCATACCCTAATCCGTACCCTAACACCGGGGATTGGGTACACCTGAGGCCCACCACAGGACTCAGCCTGCCACCCCTCAGGAAACCATGCCCATTGGGGCGCCACAGAGCATCCCGTGCAGGAGAACTGGTAGGGCCCTCCTGAGCCCCCAGTGATTCTTGGCGGCCCCCTACACCCCAACCATGAGGCCCATGCTCATCCCGCCCAACGCCTTCCCTTTAGCTTGCCACCGAGCTCGTCTCAGAGCCGGCAGATCAGGCCTGCCGGGTTCCTGGGGCCTAGACCTGACCCTAGGTCGGCTGGGTAGGGCCCCTCCCCTGAGGCCCGGTACCGCAGCCCCAGGGAATGGGGACACCTGAGCCCCACTGCAGCACTCAGTCTGCCACCCCGCAGGAAACCATGCGCCTTGGGAGGCCATAGAGCATTCAGTGCGGGAGAACCAGGAGGGCCCTCCTGAGCCACCAGCGAACTTCAGCGGCCTCCCGCACCCCAACCCTGAGGCCCACGCTCACCCTCCACACACCCTCACCTCAGCCCATGTAGCTCGCCATACAGCCAGCAGATCGGGCCTGCGGGGCTCCTGGGCCTAACCCTAACCCTAGGTTGGCCGTGGGTGTGGGGGCCTCCCCAGGAGCCTTACAACGCAGCACCAGGGATTTGGGATACCTGTGCCCCACCGCAGGACTCAGCTTGTCACCCAACAGGAAACCATGCCCCTTGGGGCTCTACGGAGCCTACAGGGCACGAGAACTTGGGGAGGCCTCCGGAGCCCATCCCTATCCTTTGGCAGGCCCCCGTGCCCCAACCCTGAGGCCCATGCTCACCCTCCCCAATGGCCTCCTCTCAGCCCTCCACAGAGCTCGCCGCAGAGCCTGCAGATTGTCCCTGACGGGCTCCAGGACCCTGACCCTGACCGTACGTTGGCCACAGAGGGGCCCCTCCCCAGGGTCCTGGCACCCCACTCCAGCGGATTGGGGACACCCAAGCCCCACCGTAGGACTCAGCCTGCAACCCACAGTAAACTGTACCATTTTGGTGCACAACAGAACATTCAGGACAAGAGAATTGGGGCACCCCCTGAGACCCCTTCTGGTGAACCCCGACCTTTGTGGGCCCTTCCGGATGAAACCCCGAAGCTCACACTCACCCGCCCTTGTGTCCTCATCTCACTCGGCCTGGGAGTTCTCTGAGCACTGGGCTGTTTGTACCTGCTGTCTCTTGAGGCCTAACCTAACCCTGGGTCTTCTGCTGAGGGTCCCTCCCCATTTGCCTGCCTCAGAGGCATCAGGCATTGGGCTCACCTCTGCACGACTAGACGACAAAGCCTGCCCCACAGCAGGAAACTGTCCATATGGGGCTGCAGCAAGGATTCATAGGAAAATTGGAGGGCACCCCTCAGCCCATCCCGGGCAACCACCACTTTCAGAGATCTCCCCGGATCCAATTAGGAGCTTCACACTGACCTTTAAACTTGCTCTCCACAGAGATCTTTTGAAATTCTCCACACTTCCAACTGATGGCATCATCCAGCTTCAGTGCCTTACCCAGCTTTAGGTCTTGAGATGGATTAAAATGGGAAGTCATTTCACTGATGACGACGTACTGGTGACCAAAAGATACATGCATAAATGCTTCATATTACTTGGCTTCAGGGAAATGCAAATCTAAACCCCTATAGATGCCATATCACATGAGGCCGAATATCTAAAAATAAGAAGACATGATACTATACATGTTGGAGAGGATGTGGAGAAACGGGAACCCTCTTACACCCCTGTACGAATGCAGTCCGGAACAGCCACGCTTGAAAATGGTACGGAGTTTCCTCAAGAAGTTATAAATAAAGTTACCCTATGTCCCAGCAATTGCACTACTGGGTATTTACCCCAAAGAGACAGAGGTAGTGAAGACGGGACACATGCACCCCAGTGTTCATAGCAGCAATATCCATAATAGACAAACTGTGGAAGGAGTGCAGATGACCATGGATAGATGAATGGATAAAGAAGATGTGGATCATATATATATAATGGAATATTACTCAGCCATCAGATAGGATGAATACTTACCATCACACCAACCTGGGTGGAGCTGGAGGGTATTATGCTGAGTGGAATAAGCCAATGAAAGAAAGACAATGATCATATGCTTTCACTCCTATGTGGAATATCAGAAACAAGGAAGAAGACCATAGGGGAAGGAAGGGAAAATAGAATGGGAAGTCATCAGAGAGAGAGAAAACCCATAATGGACTCTTAACTATCGCAAGAAACTGATGATTGTTGGAGGAGAAATTGGGGGGGGGGTAACTGGGTGAGTAGCATTAAGGAGGCCACACGATACAATGAGGACTGGGTGTTACACAAGACTGAAAATTTATTGAAGACTACATCTGAAATTAATGATGTACTGGAAGTCGGCTAATTGAATTTAAATTAAAGAATAAAAGACCTCGAATTAACAATCCTAAACATTTGTATGGAACCACTAAAGATTCCGAACAGCCAGTGCAATGTGGAAAAGAAAAACAAAGCTGGAGGACTCACAATTTCAGATTTCAGGTTATACTACAAAGCTGCAGTCTTCCTAACAAGACAGTACGGCACAAAAATAGACACAGCGACCAAAGGAACAGGATACAAGTTCAGACAGAAACCCACAATTATGTGGTCCATGAATCTTCCACAAAGCAAGCAACGATATCAAAAGGGAAAAGGACACTGTCTACAACAAGTGGTGTTGGGAAAACTAGACAGCTACGCACAAAAGAATGAAATTAGACTGCATTCTTACACACTACAGACAAACACAAAACAGTTTCAAGACCTCAGTATGAGACCTGAATCCATAAAAATCCTACAGGAGGGAAGACAGTAACTTCTTGACATGGACAATACCAACGTTTTTCTAGACTGTGCCCTGAGACAAAGGAAATGAGAGCAAAAATAAACTATTGGGAATACAGCAAAATAAAAAGTTTCCACACGGCAGAAGAACAATGAAAACGTAAAAATAATAAGAAAACCCACTCAAAGGGAGAAGATATTTGCAAAGATCATATGCAATAAAGGGATAGTGTCCAAAACATATACAACTGATACTACTCGACCCCCAAAAAACAAATAATCCAGTTAAAAAATAGGCAGAAGACATGGACAGACATTTCTCCAAAGAAGAAATACAAACGGCCAACAATCCCATGAAAAGATGTTCACCATCACGCATCATCAGGAAAATGTAAATCCAAAGGACAATGAGGTAATACTTCAAACCTGTCAGAATGGCTAACATCAAAAGCACAACAAAGAGCAGGTGTTGGGAGGATGTGGATAAAGGGGAATCCTCGCGAACTGTGGGTGGGAATGCAAACTGTGGTGGCCACCGTGGAAAACAGTATGAAGGTTCCTCAAAAAATTAAATATAGAACTACCCTACGATCCAACAATCACACTACTTGTATTTACCCAAAGAATAGGAAAACAGTACATAAAATGATACGGGCACCACTATGTTTCTTCCACCATTATTTACAATATCACAATATGGAAGCAACCCAAGTGTCTGTAGGAAAATTGACAAATGAGATGATAGATGTGTGTATTCACACACACACACACACACACACACACACACACACACACAAACAAGCACACACACACAATGGAGTATGACTCAGCTTGATAAAGAATGAAACATTGTCATTTGCGGCCACATGGATGGAGCTAGAGAGTATTATCCAAACTAAAATCAGTCAGTCAGAGAAAGACAAATCCCATACGATGTCAATCTAAAGGGGAATTTAAAAAACAAACAAAAATAAATAAGTAAAAGAGAAAAAGCAGACACACCAAAATACAAACTCTTAACAATAGAGAACAAACGGATGGTTACCAGAGAGGAGGTGGATAGAGGGATGAGTGAAATAGATGAAGGGGATTAAGAGGACACTTTTCTTGATGACCATTGTGTAATATATAGAATTACTGAATCACTCTATTGTACACCTGAAACGAATGTAACACTGTATGTTACCTCTACTGGAATGAAAATAAATTTTAAAAAAAGATTTTTCTTTCAGGAACCTCTTTGAAAAAGCTTTTCCTGTGCAATGTGTAAAAGCCCTACTTGGGAGGATTCACTCTACAATAATTATTCACTTCATGCCTCAAATTCAGATTTCACTGAGTTCTTACCATGGATCCCAGCCCACAGGAGCCATGGTCCTTTTCTGTCCAGGCTCAGCACCTATACCTTCAAGTTTGGAAGTAGAGACACATATCACTTCACAGTCCAGAAAGCTATTATTGTTTCTGTTTCAGTGTGAGAGAGTCACAGACTTTGGGACAGGTTTCAGAGCAGGTTTATTATGGATCCTGGATCTCTACTTCAATGTTCATTGCCTGGATCCATTTGGCTAATAGGTTCCCTGTGGATGGGCTTGCTTCCAAGCACATACATGGAAGATGCAAAGGTGGCTGGGCTTGGTGAGGGACAGGAAGAAGACCAAAAACAGAAAAGGGTCCGACCCCTCCCCTGATCCAGGAACTGCTACGGGAGAGGGTAGAGGTGGTAGAATCCATGGGAAACTCCAAGGTCACCAGCTGAACACAGGAGGCATAGGTCAAGGGATCTGGAGATGCAGGGGTTGAAGGCTGCTCTGAGCTACCTCTGGGAGGAAGGGAGGGAAGGAATGAGAAGGAGACACTGCCTGTCCCTGGCCTTTGCCAGTTGCCCACTGCTCCGACACGCATCAGTCGACACAGCTGACACAGCCTGGGCTCAGGATGGGCTGGCTCGGGTCCCTCAATCCTCAGTGGGACAGCTGGCCCCAGGGCTCAGAGACATGCTGAGGGAAATGAGAGGGAAAGCTGCCCCACCCAGGCCATCCCCTCCTTGAGCAGACAGCCCTTCAGAACTGCTAAAAAAAACGCACTAACGTGGTTGAAAGACATGCCATGGATGAACTAAGGCATAGAGATATGTAAAATAACATTCATTTTTAAGTTCAGAGCTGTCATCTCAGGAAGTGGGGAGAGCTTCCCTGAAGAAGACTGAGGGGAGGGCAGGCCATACTGAAACGGGAGACATGGCTCTCCTGATTGGGGACCTGCAGCCCCCTTCCAGGGCAGGGCATCATCCTCGCATCACACGAGATCCATGGAAGTGTTCCATCAGGGCCAGACTTTGTCTCGAGAAGGCTACCCTGGCATCAGACTGCACAGGGCAACAGGGACGAGGTCCAGATGGAGAACGGACAATACCCCGGAGGCCATGGGGCAAGAGCAGAGGCACATGATCTTGAAGATGATGATGAAAAGCAGGAGGAGGCAGCGTAGAGCCGGCCCAAAAGTACCATGGGAGCAGTGCCCACAGCTACACTGACTGGTTGCCTTCTGTGCTGGTGTGGCTGACTTCAGTGGGCTCCAGACTAGTCCTGACCACAAGTCGAGGAAGTGTGCACCACCCCCGGCCTCCTCTCCCCTTGCAGGTGCTAGGAATCACAGTCACAGACCCTGGTCAGCTTTTGTGGAAACCAAGCAGTGGCTCCCCCGCACGCTGCACTTCTGCTGGTGGTCCAGTGTGACCCTCGTGCCTGGCCAGACACTGATGTCTACCTGTCTCCACACAAATCTACAGACAGGAGGGTGTCCCTGAATTCCACAGCACCTGATGAGACAGATCCACAGAACCCAACACCCAGTGGGTCACTCGGGACCTCACCTATGGTCATGGAGCTCACCATACCCTATTTCTGTCACTTCCCACAAAAAGCCTGTTTCTGATCCCCCACAATACCATACATCCTGGTTGCTGACCTGGGGTCATGCCATGAACCCACATGGCACCTTTCTTTAAGAGAAGGCTATATCTACACCTCCTAGAAAATATTTCTAATGAAGTACAAGTCCATCAGGACTATGGTGTGAACGGTAGCACTCAGCCTGCATGGTAGTAGTCTGTAATTCTAACAAGCGTTAACCCCACCCCCCGTCTCACAAAACCTTCCTCCATCCCCACTGAACTCATGGTCTGCCCTCAGAAAACCCTCCAGGAAACAAACCTTTCATCTGAATGCTCTCTTCACCTTCTGCTACAAATCTTGTCCAACCACAATGATATGAAACTAGAAATGAGTCTCAAAAAAAAAATTGGACAGTCAAAAATAAGTGGAGATTTTTGGGGCCTGGGTAGCTCAGTTGTTAAGGATGTGCTTTCAGCTCAGGTGTTGATCCCAGGATCCTTGGATCTAGCCCCAAATCAGGCTCCTTGCTCAGTGGGAAGCCCGCTTCTTCCTCTCCCACCCCCCTGCTTGCATTCCCTCTCTCGCTGTCTCACTCTCTGTCAGATACTTAAATAATCTTAAAAAAATATGTGGGGATTTAACAACATGCTACTGAACAAACAACAGTCAAAGATGAAATAAAAAAAAAATTTTAGAAGTACCTTGACACTGATGAAAAAGACAACCTACAAAGGCTTATGGGATGCAGCAAAAGTAGCTTTATGGGGGACATTCATAGAAATTCAAGTCTTCATCAATCCATGAGAATGCTCTCCAATAAACAACCTGATTTATGTGGTAAAGAAGTAGAAAAAAAAAAAACAACAACCAACAAAGCCCCAAATTAGTAGAAATAAGGAAATAACAAAAAGGAATGCATAAATAAATCTAACGGAGACCAAAAAGACAAAAAAAAAAGAAACCAATGAAAATGAGAGCGGCCTTTTTTGGAAAGATAAACAAAACTGACAAACTTAGCTAGACTCACCAAGAAAGACAGAGGACTCGAAAACAATCAGGAAAGAAAGATAATGGATTCCTGTATCGTATCAAAATCAAAAGAACTCTTCAACCTTGGACACAACAACTTCTTGCAAGCCACGTCTCTAAAGGCCAAGGAAATAAAAGCAAAAAATGAACTATTGGCACTTCATCAGGATAAAAACTTCTGCTTGGCAAATCAAATGATCAAAAAACCAAAAGGCAACTTATGGAATTGAAGAAGATATCTGCAAATGATATTACAGATAAAGGGCTGGTATCCAAGATCTATAAAGAACTCCTCAAACTCGACACCCAAAAAATGGGCAGAAGACACAAAGAGATACTTCTCCAGAGAAGACATACAAATGGTGAAGAGACACATGAAAAAAATGCTCCACATCACTTGCCATCAGGCAAATACAAATCAAAATGACAATGAGATACCACCTTACACCAGTTAGAATGGTTAAAATTAACAAGGCAGGGGGCACCTCGGTGGCACAGCAGTTAAGCGTCTGCCTTCGGCTCAGGGCGTGATCCTGGCATTATGGTATTGAGCCCCACATCAGGCTCTTCCATTATGAGCCTGCTTCTTCCTCTCCCACTCCCCTGCTTGTGTTCCATCTCTCACTGGCTGTCTCTATCTCTGTGGAATAAATACATAAAATCTTGAAAAAAAATTAACAAGACAGAAATAAAAAAAAGTCAGAGAGGATGTGAAGAAAGGGGAGCCCTCTTACACTACTCGTGAGAATTCAAGCTGGTACAGCCACTTTTAAAAACAATATGGAGGTTCCTCAAGACGTTAATCACAGTGCTATCCTACGACCCACCCATTGCACTACTGGGTATTTACCCCACAGACACAGAATAATGAAAAGAAGGGGCACCTGTATCCCAATGTTCATAGCAGCAGTGTCCATAATAGCCAAACTGTGGAAGGAGCCAAGATGTCCTTCAGCAGATGAATGGACAAAGAAGATGTGGTTCATCTATACAATGGAATATTACTCAGTCATCAGAAAGGATGAATACCCACCATTTACACCAACATGGATGGACCAGGAGGGGATTATGCTAAGTGAAATTAAGTCAAGCAGAGAAAGACAATTATCATATGGTTTCACTCCTATGTGGAATGGAAGGAATAGCATGGAGGACATTAGAAGAAGGAAGGGAATGGTGAAGGGGGGGAATGAGAGGGGAAGATGAACCATGAGAGAATACTGACACTGGGAAACAAACTGAAGGTTGCAGAAAGGGAGGGGAAGGGGAATGGGTTATCCTGGTGATGGGTATTAAGGAGGGCACGAGTTGGCGCGCCTGGGTGGCACAGCGGTTAAGCGTCTGCCTTCGGCTCAGGGCGTGATCCCGGGGTTATTCCATCGAGCCCCACAACAGGCTCCTCCGCTGTGAGCCTGCTTCTTCCTCTCCCACTCCCCCTGTTTGTGTTCCCTCTCTCGCTGGCAGTCTCTATATCTGTAGAATAAATAAATAAATTCTTTTAAAAAAGAGGAGGGCACGTGTCATAATGAGCACTAGGTGTTATATGCAAACAATGAATCATGGAACACTACATCAAAAACAAATGAAGTACTGTAGGGTGACTAACATCATTTTAAAAAAACAGAAAGATATGAAATACATACAGGAAATCTGTCACTATTTGCAAATGACATGAAATCCCGAAAGATTCCACAAAAAAAAAAAAAACTGTTAGTATAAACAAATTCAAGAAAGCTGCAGGATATAAAGTCAATATACAGAGACCTGTTGTCTTTTTTTTTCAGATTTTATTTATTTATTTGAGAGGAAGAGAAAAAGCACGAGCAGGGGGAGTGTCAGAAAGAGGGAGAAGCAGACCCTCGCTAAGCAGGGAGCCCAACACGGGGCTCAATCCCAGAACTCTGGGTTCATGACCTGAGCTGAAGGCAGACGCTTCACCTATGGGGCCACCCAGATGACCCAACTTCTTGCATTTCTGTATACTGATGACACACTTTCGCAAAGAGAAATTAAAAAAGCAATGCCATTTACAATTGCATTAAAAAAAAAATCTAGGAAAAAAATTAACCAAAAATGAGAAAGACATAGAACACTCAAAACATGGCAGAAAAGAAATGAAAAACCTGTGTCGAGGGGGGCAGGATTTATGGCTCAAAGATTTGGAAGGCCACACAAACAAATGGAAGCATATGCCGTGCTCCTTAACTGGAAGAGTTAATTATGTGAACATGTCCATCGTACCCAAATCAATCGACAGATGTGATGAAATCCCTATCTGAATTCCAGCGGCATTATTCGAGCAAATAGAAAACAGTCCTCAAACTTGTATGGAATCACAAAAGACCCTAAATAACCAAAGCAACATGGAGAAAGAAAGGTGCAGTCAACACACTCCTGGATTTTAAGCTAGATTACAGAGATGTTGTCATCAATACAGGATGGTACTGGCATAAACACAGACACCAGGTCAGTGGAACAGTACAGAAAGCTCAGAAACTTACCCACACATAGATGATCCTAACGTAAGACAAAGCAGCAGAAGATATGCCATGAGGGAAGGACTGTCTCTTCAGTGAGCGGTAACAGGCAAACTGGACACTACATGCAGAAGAATGTAACTGGGCCACTTTCTTACACCACACACAAAATTTTTAATGGATGAATGATTTGAACATAAGACCTGAATCCATAAACCTCCAAGAAGACACAGGTACTAAGTCTCTCGACATTAGTTTTGGCAAAGAGTCTTCAGATCGGACACCAAATGCAAGGGCAACAAAAGCAAAAATAAACAAGTGGAACAACTTCAAACTGAAATCTTCCACATGGCAAAAGAAACCAGCAAAAACTTAAAAGGCCACAGACCCAATAAGCAAAAAATATCTGCGAATCATATGTGTGAGAAGATGCTAATATCCAAAGTACACACAACACTCATACAAATCAAAACCAAAAAAAAAACTGTATAAAAATGTGGGGAATATGTGAATAGATACTTTCTAAAGATGGCACACAGGTGCCAACAGACAGAGAATGTTGTTCGACATCACTCATCATCGTCAGGGAAACATCAGTCAAACCCACAATCGGCTATCCCCTCACAACTGTTGGAACAGCAATTGTCCCAGAGACAGACACCAGGTGGGGTCAAGGGTGTGCAGACTAGGAGACACTGTGCACTGTTGGTGGGAATGGAAATTGGTGCAGCCACTGTGACAAACGGTATGGAGGATCCTGAAAAAATAAATGCAACTACCCCATGACCCAGTAATGGCTCTACTGAGTATTGACTTGGAGAACACAAAAACACTGCCTCAAAAAGACAGATGCACTCCCACATTCACTGCAGCATTATTCACAAGAACCAGACATGGAAACGTAGACCTTGGGGGCCTTATGCCAAGTAACTCAGACACAGAAAGACCAATATCCGATGCTTTCATGTACATTCCACGTGGAATAAACAAATACTGAACGCATAGATACTGAGACCAGATTGGTAGGTGCCAGATTCGGGGATGGGGTGCTAGAAACGGGTGAAGGTGGTCAAAGTCTCAATGTTTGAGTGAGAAAATCCGACAGTCATGAAATGTTCTGTCCAGCATGGAGACTAAAACTAACCCCCAGCATGGGGTATAGATTTCCCTGCTCTTTGAAAGTACACGGCTTCTGAGAAACCTTGCACAGCAGAAATGGTGTCAAGAAGGAATAGCCATTAATTTACACGGAACAATTAGACAGTGTGCTCAGACTCCAAAATTCCTGCTCTTTGGCCTTTCTTAGGCCTCAGCACACAAGTTTCTAATGGAGGCCCAGTATAAATGAAGATAAAGCACAGCAGAGGCACACAGACACAGTTCAAAGTGCTGGTGGCTGGATGCGGAGAGCGGTTCCCAGCGGAAGGACCTGGTTGGGGTGCACGCCGCCTCTGTCGAGCTTCGCCACAAAACAGATGCTGAACGCGATTCTCACTGTTCACCTTTTTCATAAGAGGAAAATCCTCTTCAGGTCTCTTCCTCTTACTGAAGCTGGGTAATAACGTAGTTCTTTCATGAAAGCCCAGTGTCTTACTGTGAACGTTGAAAAAGTGGGGGATACTTGTACTTGAGCATTGCTGAGGGAGGAGATGTGAAAGGTTCTCCCAGACACAAACCTCAGCCGATCCACCAGGAAAGGCACCTTCCTCAGCATGCGGAACACGGACTACCTCCTACAACCAGAAACCCTCTCCTTCCCCACGATCAGGACAACCCACAACAGCTGGGAGTTACCCCAATTCCTCCATTCCCCTGCTCCTAATAGCAAACCCATCAGCAAATCCTGTAAGCTCCATCTTCAAAATGGACCCAGAATAGGTCTAACCACTCCATCCAAGGCCACCTGTCTGGTCCACTGTGCCTGAGTTCCTGGAAAAGCTTCGTCATTGACCTGCCTTGCCCTCTTCAACCCTCTGTCATCTGTTCTCAACACTGTAGCCAGGATGGCCCAGTGAAACAGGGTCTCATGGGGTTATAGCCCTGGAATGGCTTTCTGTCACCTGTCTGAGCTCATGTCCTAAGCTGTCTCCTCTGGCCACAGGTCCATCTTGCTACTCCTGGACATACCTGGAATTCTCCTGCCCCAGAGCCTTTGGACATGCTTCCTTTCTGTTTCGAATGCTCTTGATGTGTTCTCACTCACCTTTGGAGAAGTCTGAATTGGAGTGACAGGAACAGAGGATGAGGCTGTGTGTGTTGGGTGAGGCTGGTGGCCCAGAAGAAGGTTCTCTGCCAGCTCTCCGCCTGTGCCTCACTTGTCCTCAGCCAGGAACTTGCACACAGCCCTCACCTGTCACAAATCTCACCCAGGAGACCCACCGCTACCGCTGGAGCCCACCCTGCCCACACCCTGCTGCAGAATGCATTCAACTCTCCTCTGCTACCCTGTCAGCTTTACCCAGACCTGGAACTCCCCCTTGTCCTGCAAAGCTCCCAGATTCCCCCTCTGCTTCCAAAATCACACTGGCGCAAGGCTTTCCTGAGAAAGCTAAAATGCAAACTACTGAAAGGTTCACACCTACTTTCCCCTTCTGTTGCCTTTCTCTCCACCTTCTTTCCTACCTGTGCAAACTGTAACATATCAGTGGAACATGAACATGCTCTGAGATCTGAATCTTTCATTGCAGCTTTCTGAGGACTCCTTATGTGATAAGAAACTATTGTATCCTACAACAGGGTGTTTTACAACTCTCATCTATAGAATAGTACAGCCCAAATCACTAAAATTTTACCTCACTCTTCATGAAGCAGAACACTGTTTCCTTTCTTCTTTTACTTAAATTCCAGTTAGTTCACATGCCATGGAATATTCGCTTCAGGGTTAGGATTTAGTGATTCCTCACTGCATACAGAACCCGGTGCTCATCACAAGTGCCCTCCTTAATACACCTCACCCATGTAACTCTTTCCCCCATGCCCCTGTCCTGCAGCAACACTCAGTTTGTTCTCCAAGGTTGAGTCTATTTCCTTGTTTGCCTCTCTCATCACCCCTCAACTCTGTTCATCTGTTTTCTTTCTGAAATTCCACAAGCGTGAGAGCATAGGATATTTGTCTTTCCTCACTGATTTTGCTTAGCTTAATACACTCTAGGTCTATCCACATCCTTTCAAATGGTAAGATTTCATTCTTTTTGAAGCTGGGTCATATTCCAGTATATATATGTATCCCACATCTGCTTTATCCATTCATCAGTGCATGGACTTTGAGATTCTCTCCATAGTTTGGCTACTGTGGACATTGCTGCTATAAACATCATGGTGCATGGACCCACTTCGAATCCGCATTTTTGTATCCTTTGGATAAATACCTAGGAGAGCAATTGCTGGATCATGGGGCTGTTCAATGTTTAACTTTTTGAGGAACCCCACACTGTTTCCCAGACTGGCTGCACCACTTTGCATTGCCACCAACAGGATGGGAGAGTTCCCCTTTAAGCAGAACATTATCTGCCGGCAATTTCATAAGAGGAAACAAAGCCTCTGTGAGATGCACCTATGACCAGGCAAGCAGTTGCAGACTTCACCCCAAGGCTCCTGATTCCAAACCCCTTGAAGCCACCAGCATGCCACTATCCAAAAGAATTCCCAGACTCTCCTTCTGACTCCACCACCAAAGAAACTACAGAGTGAATATGGCACCTCAAAATATCGAATTAATACATTTAGTAAAACTAGAAAGTCAAGCTCAACTTTTAAACAGGAACAGGCCGCTTTGGATAATTTTCAATTGTCCCTCCACCCTAATTTTAACTCTTCTGATGAATAAACTAATCAATGATGAAACATCACCTTTGTCAAATGACATCATCCAAGTCTGTATCAGATGAAAAAAGCCACCTAACTCTAGATGCTGGCCACTCAACCATATCTTAGGCCCAATTGAATAAACACTGTTAGATGAAGGAACAAATTAGATGTTACAAACAGGCACAGAGTGAATCTCACCTTCCCTTTCTAGTAAAAGAGGGTTCCTAGGAAACAGATGGTCAAAATACATTTGTAAGCAATAAATGGGCAGAGAAATTGTGATCCCCTGCAAAGTTCTACCTGCAGGGAAACTAAGTAATTCTTGCACCAAACCCACAATGCGGACAGCTACTTCAATTTTACTTTGAGGCTCAGGAGGTTTTGGGATAATGAGAGGTTTTACCTCCAGCCCTGACATAGTTAGGACATTTTGCCAAACAGACCTGTGCTTTCTCTGAACACTGGCGTCCTGTGACAAGCTGCTTTGCTGACTCTGATGCTGACGTTCAAAATCTCGTGTGTCTCGGAGACAGAGCAGAGAAGTGCTGTCAGCTGTGGAGAAGAAATCACCTCTGACCTAAAGCCTGCACACCTGCTTAGGTTTCTGAGCGAAGGGGCAACACATACTTGTTGTTTAGCATTAATTATCTTCATTCGCAATAGACCAATGACCTTGCCTTTTCTGGAAAGCAGACTTACTCTTCTAAAGAATCCCTCAATTCGTCTATTCCCAATGCAACTAGAGTGGGGTCTGGTTTATGGCCGACTCCCGGCCCCCACCTGGAGGATTTTTCTGCATGATTCTAATAGCCAATTACCACTAACCCGGGGGCACACGGGGCATAATGCTGAAGTTGGGGGACGGCTCTGGTGCTTGCTACTGCCACACCTGTGCCTGGGGGACCAGGGCACACCCTGTTGAACTCGGGGTACTGCTCAAGACGAATCGCCTGCACTGTGTCAGAGAACTGAAGGTGGGGATTCTGTGAGGTCCTTACCTGCACTCTTCCAGGGGAACAGGGGAAACCCTGAAATTCTGCAATCCATCCCACAAAATCTCAGGTGAGTGGGCGCCCTGGAGTTCACGGGGATGGGGAATAAGGTCAGTTGAGGACATGGGGCAGAAGAGACTTTAAAGGGAAAAAGAAAAATCACCTGAGTCCCCACAATGAACCCTCTCCACGTGCCCTTCCAGAACCCTGCCTTCCACCTGGGGCGCACCCTACCCCCGGACCCCCACCCCAGTGCACGCTGCTCACTCACCAGCAGGGATCTCCACAGGGCAACTCTCTCTCTCTCAGTGCCCATTTTTCTGCCCCAAGTCTGCAACCCACTGCAAATCTGGGACTGCCCACAGAGACAGCTCCAGCCCCAAGCGGTGAATGGTTGGGGAGGTTGGTGCCTGAGCCCCTTGGAAGCTGGGCAACCCGCCCTCAAGCCCCTGGAACCCTGAAAGTGCAGGGGGCCCAAGAGGTGCCTCCTCTACCCAACACCCAGCACAGGCTTTGGTGGGGTTGTGGGCCGGGTCCCCCACGCACACTTGGCCCCTTCCCGGGACCCCTCTAGCCTCAGACCACCCTCAGAGTCCTGCCCCTTCCCTTTGTGCACCAGCCCTGCCTGCTGGGGTGTGCCTGGTTCTGGGCAAGGTCAGTGGCTCTCAGACCCTCCAAGGCTTGGGCTTTAGGAAATGCAATGATTTCATGCATTTTCAGTACATACATGTCAGTATGACTTTAATCTTATGGGAGCCAAAGAGGTTCTTTATTTTTTCTTATCTTCATGTTGGCATTTATGGTCATTTTCTTCTCGAAGCAGATGTACAACATGTGCTTGGGGCAGAAATAGGGCCCATGCTTTGAGTTTTTGCCCAATCATTTTGAGCAGGGTAAAATGTTAAAGGATAACTTCCATGGGATCCAAGGATCAGGGCCCAGAGATGATATAAGATAAAAATTACTTTCATCATTATAATTACTACTAAATGGAGGAATTTGAGACAAAAGCACCTTTCACAAGAGTACCAAGAAATCAAAATGAATCCCACAGAAGGCTACTTGCTCCATGGTCAGCACAGGTAACAGAAGTGTTCACAGCCTCTGGACTCCTGCCCTTCTCCTGCCCAAATCTCTGAAGCACACAGACTACTTAAAATCAGAATTGTAGAACTGCTAGACACCTTAGAGATGTCTGGCACCATTCCCTTGGACTGCAGAATAAAACACAGTAGCTCATTGTCACAAACTAATTTCAACATGAAGTGCCCCCTGGATGCACTAAGTTCTTTCTCTGCAAATGTTGACTAATGTAAGTCACAGTCATACCATTTAAACACTAGGATGGTTGGGAAGTCATCGTAGGTAAGGGAATATTTTAGCCATGTTTATAAGCATTGGCTCACTTTGTAGAAGAGGCTGAGCTGAGTGTTTTTATTACTATTTCAGGTACAAGAGAGGAGTTAAGATGGCGGAGGAGTAGGGGACCCCTTTTTCAGCAGGTCCCCTGAGTCCAGCAGCATAGGTACCAAACCAGCCTAAACAACCACGGAATCAGCCTGAGAGGTAGGAAGATATATCTGGATCTCTACAAATAAATATCTCCAGCGCTGAGTATTGAGGTAGGAAGCGGGGAGTCCTGAAACCTGGCACAGATACTGGAAGATAAATGGAAGGGGGAGGGAGCCGCCGTGTTCGGGCGCCTGGAAGTAGCAGCCACCTGCACAGGGGAGCTGGCAGACTCACAGAAGGCACCCCTAGAGCGGACTGAGACTGGTGAGCCCAGAGAGCACACCACCAGGCATCTCAGGGAACACAGGAATCCCAGTGTGCTCATGGGATCCAGAATGAGATTGGGAGCTCCTGGAGCGAGTGCGGGTCCACTGGAGGCTGGCAGGCCACCTGCACAGGGGAGCGGGAAGATTCATGACCAGAACCCCGGAAACAGCAGACTGAGACCCTGAACCAGGTGCGCCTGCCGCCAGGCTTCTCACGGAACTCCAGAATCCCGGTGTGCTCATCAGGCATAGACAGACCCAAGCCCCGGGAGCCCACGGGGCAGCTGGCGGCTGGTGGGCCACCTGCATGGGGGAGCGGGTGGACTCGCGATTGGCACCCGGGAAACAGCAGACTGAGACCCTGAAGGAGGTGGCATGCTACCAGGCTTCTCAGGAAACTCCATAATCCTGGTGTGCTCACGGGATCCAGACTGAGACCTGGAGATCTGGGAGCTCATGGGGGCGGCTGGCGGCTGGTGGCCTTAGAAACACAAAGGACAGAGATGCGCTTGCCCTGGAAGTGAGGGCAGGGACACCGGGTGTGGGGCACACATCCAGGGACGCTATGGGGTTGAGCAGCACCAAGAGTAATGGAGTTAAAGTGGCCAGAACATCCGTGGAGAACAGCCCGCAATCCCTCTGTTCTGTGACAGTTCAGCCTCTGCTGCTCTGACTCTCAGAAGAGGCAAAGCAGACCTCCAGAGAAAGCCGCCAGGGAACAAAAGCCTGGAACTACTGGCTCACAGCTTGCCCACACCAATCCCCCCTCGCAGGGGACAGGGCAACTCTATCCAAACGGGGATGCCTGAGTATGGGTGCAGCAAAATACAAACTCTTAACAATAGAGAACAAACGGATGGATACCAGAGAGGAAGTGGATAGAGGGATGAGTGAAATAGATGAAGCGGATTAAGAGGACACTTTTCTTGATGACCACTGAGTAATATATAGAATTACTGAATCACTCTATTGTACACCGGAAACGAATGTAACACTGTATGTTAGCTCTACTGGAATTAAAATAAATTTTTAAAAAAAGATTTTTCTTTCAGGAACCTCTGAAAAAGCTTTTCCTGTGCAATGTTCATAAGCCCTACTTGGGAGGATTCACTCTACAATAATTATTCATTCTATGCCTCGAATTCAGATTTCACTCAGTTCTTAATGTGGATCCCAGGCCACGGGAGCCATGGTCCTTTCGTGTCCAGGCTCAGCACCTATGCATTCAAGATTGGAAGTAGAGACACATGTCACTTCACAGTCCAGAAAGCTATTATTGTTTCTGTTACATTGTGAGAGAGTCACAGACTTTGGGACAGGTTTCAGAGCAGGTTTATTATGGATCCTGGATCTTTACTTCAATGTTCATTGCCTGGATCCATTTGGCTAATAGGTTCCCTGTGGATGGGCTTGCTTCCAAGCACATACGTGGAAGATGCAAAGGTGGGTGGGCTTGGTGCGGGACAGGAAGAAGACCAAAAGCAGACAAGAGTCCGACCCCTCCCCTGATCCAGGAACTGCTATGGGAGAGGGTATGGGAGGAAGAATCCATGCGAAACTCCAAGGTCACCAGCTGAACACAGGAGGCATAGGTCAAGGAATCTGGAGATGTAGGGGTTGAAGGCTGCTCTGAGCTACCTCTGGGAGGAAGGGAGGGAAGGAATGAGGAGAACACTGCCTGCCCCTGGCCCATGCCAGCTGCCCACCACTCCGACACGCATCCGTCTACACAGCTGACACAGCCTGGGCTCAGGATGGGCTCTCTCGTGTCCCTCAATCCTCAGTGGGACAGCTGGCCCCAGGGCTCAGAGTCATGCTGAGGGAGATGAGAGGTAAAGCTGCCCCACCCAGGTCCTCCCCTCCTTGAGCACACAGCCCTTCAGAACTGCTAAAAAAAAAAAAAAAACCCACTAACGGGGTTGAAAGACATGCCATGGATGAACTAAGGCATAGAGATATGTAAAATAACATTCATTTTTAAGTTCAGAGCTGTCATCTCAGGAAGTGGGGAGAGCTTCCCTGAAGAAGACTGAGGGGAGGACAGGCCATGCTGAAAAGGGAGACATGGCTCTCCTGATTGGGGACCTGCAGCCCCCTTCCAGGGCAGGGCATCATCCTCGCATCACACGAGATCCATGGAAGTGTTCCATCAGGGCCAGATGTTTGTCTCGAGAAGGCTACCCTGGCATCAGACTGCACAGGGCACCAGGGACGAGGGCCAGATGGAGGACGGACAATACCCCTGAGGCCATGGGGCAAGAGCAGAGGCACATGACCTTGAAGATAATGATGAAAAGCAGAAGGTGGCAGCATGGAGCCGGCCCGAAAGTACCATGGGAGCAGGGCCCACAGCTACACTGACTGGGTGCCTTCTGTGCCCGGTGTGGCTGACTTCAGTGGGCTCCAGACTAGTCCTGACCACAAGTCTAGGAAGTGTGCACCACCCCCGGCCTCCTCTCCCCTTGCAGGTGCTAGGAATCACGGTCACAGAACCTGGTCAGCTTTAGTGGAAAACAAGCAGTGGCCCCCCCGCACGCTGCACCTCTGGTGGTGGTCCAGTGAGACCTTCGTGCCTGGCCAGACACTGATATCTACCTGTCTCCACACAAATCCACAGACAGGAGGGTGTCCCTGAACTCCACAGCACCTGATGAGACAGATCCACAGAACCCAACACCCAGTGGGTCATTCGGGACCTCACCTTTGGTCATGGAGCTCACCATACCCTATTTCTCTCCCTTCCCACAGAAAGCCTGTTTCTGATCCCCCACAATAACATACATCCTGGTTGCTGACCTGGGGTCATGCCATGAACCCACATGGCAGCTTTCTTTAAGAGAAGGCTATGCCTACACCTCCTAGAAAATATTCCTAATGAAGTACAAGTCCATAAGGACTACGGTGTGAATGGTAGCACATAGCCTGCATGGTAGTAGTCAGCAATTCTAACAAGGGTTAACCCCACCCCCCGTCTCACAAAACCTTCCTCCGTCCCCACAGAACTCATGGTCTGCCCTCAGAAAACCCTCCAGGAAACAAACCTTTCATCTGAATGCTCTCTTCACCTTCTGCTTCAAATCTTGTCCAACCACAATGATATGAAACTAGAAATCAGTCTCAAGAAAAAAATGGGACAGTCAAAAATAGGTGGAGATTGGGGGGCCTGGGTGGCTCAGTTGTTAAGGATCTGCCTTCAGCTCAGTTCCTGATTCCAGGATCCTGGGATTTAGCCTGGAATCAGGCTCCTTGCTCAGCGGGAAGCCCGCTTCTCCCTCTCCCACCCCCCTGCTTCCGTTCCCTCTCTCACTGCCTCACTCTCTGTCAGATACTTAAATAATCCTAAAAAAATATGTGGAGATTTAACAACATGCTACTGAACAACCAACAGTCAAAGAAGAAATCAAAAAAGATTTTAGAAGTACCTTGACACTGATGAAAAAGACAACTTACAAAAACTTATGGGATGCAGCAAAAGTAGCTTTATGGGGGACATTCATAGAAATTCAAGTCTTCATCAATCCATGAGAATGGTCTCCAATAAACAACCTGACTTATGTGGTAAAGAAGTAGAAAATAAAACAACAAACAAAGACCCAAATTAGTAGAAATAAGGAAATAAAAAAAAGGAATGCATAAATAAATCCAACAGAGACTAAAAAGACCAAAAAAACAAAAACAATGAAATTGAAAGCTGCCTTTTTTGGAAAGATAATCAAAACTGAAAAACTTAGCTAGACTCACCCAGAAAGACAGAGGACTCGAATACAATCAGGAAAGAAAGATAATGGATTCCTGTATCATATCAAAATCAAAAGAACTCTTCAAACTTGGGCACAACAACTTCTTGCAAGCCACGTCTCTAAAGGCAAAGGAAATAAAAGCAAAAAATGAACTATTGGCACTTCATCAAGATAAAAAGCTTCTGCACGGCAAAGCAAACGATCAAGAAAACAAAAAGGCAACCTATGGAATCGAAGAAGATATCTGCAAATGATATTACAGATAAAGGGCTGGTATCCAAGATCTATAAAGAACTCCTCAAACTCAACACCCAAAAAATGGGCAGAAGACACAAAGAGATACATCTCCAGAGAAGACATACAAATGGCCAAGAGACAAATGAAAAAATGCTTCACATCACTTGCCATCAGGCAAATACAAATCAAAATGACAATGAGATACCACCTTACACCAGTTATAATGGTTAAAATTAACAAGGCAGGGGGCACCTGGGTGGCACAGTGGTTACGCATCTGCCTTCGGCTCAGGGCGTGATCCTGGCATTATGGGATCGAGCCCCACATCAGGCTCCTCCGTCATGACCCTGCTTCTTCCTCTCCCACTCCCCCTGCTTGTGTTCCTTCTCTCACTGGCTGTCTCAATCTCTGTGGAATAAATAAATAAAATCTTTAAAAAAAATTAACAAGACAGGAAATTACAAAAAGTCAGAGAGGATGTGGAGAAAGGGGAGCCCTCTTACACTACTCGTGAGAATTCAAGCTGGTATAGCCACTTTTGAACAATATGGAGGTTCCTCAAGACATTAAACAGAGAGCTATCCTACGACCCACCAATTGCACCACTGGGTATTTACCCCATAGACACAGAGTAATGAAAAAAGTGGCACCTGTATCCCAATGTTCATAGCAGCAATGTCCATAATAGCCAAACTGTGGAAGGAGCCAAGATGTCCTTCAGCAGATGAATGGACAAAGAAGTTGTGGTTCATCTATACAATGGAATATTACTCAGTCATCAGAAAGGATGAATGCCCCCCATTTGCACCAACGTGGATGGACCAGGAGGGGATTATGCTAAGTGACATTAAGTCAAGCAGAGAAAGACAATTATCATAAGGTTTGACTCCTATGTGGAATGGAAGGAATAGCATGGAGGACATTAGAAGAAGGAAGGGAAAAGTGAAGGGGGGGAATGAGAGGGGAAGATGAACCATGAGAGACTATTGACACTGGGAAACAAACTGAAGGTTGCAGAAAGGGAGGGTAGGGAAATGGGTTATCCTGGTGATGGGTATTAAGGAGGGCACGTGTCATAATGAGCACTAGGTGTTATATGGAAACAATGAATCATGGAACACTTCATCAAAAACAAATGAAGTACTGCAGGGTGACTAACATCATTTTAAAAAAAGAGAAAGATATGAAATCCATACAGGAAAACTGTCACTATTTGCAAATGACATGAAATCCAGAAAAATTCCACAAAAAAATTGTTAGTTTAAACAAATTCAAGAAAGCTGTAAGATATAAAATCAATATAAAGAGACCTGTTGTCTTTATTCTTTTTCAGATTTTATTTATTTATTTGAGAGGAAGAGAAAAAGCACATGCAGGGGGAGTTTGGAAAGAGGGAGAAGCAGACCCTCGCTAAGTGGGGAGCCCAACACGGGGCTCAATCCCAGAACTCTGGGATCATGACCTGAGCTGAAGGCAGACGCTTCACCTATGGGGCCACCCAGATGACCCAACTTCTTGCATTTCTGTATACTGATGACACACTTTCACAAAGAGAAATTAAAAAAGCAATGCCATTTACAATTGCATCAAAAAAAATCTAGGAATAAAAGTAACCAAAAATGAGAAAGACATAGTACACTCAACACATGGCAGAAAAGAAATGAAAAACATGTGAGTCGAGGGGGGCAGAATGTATGGGTCAAATATTTGGAAGGCAACGCAAACAAATGGAAGCATACGCCGTGCTCCTTAACTGGAAGAGTTAATTATGTGAACATGTCCATCGTACCCAAATCAATCGACAGATGTGATGAAATCCGTATCTGAATTCCAGTGGCATTATTCGAGCAAATAGAAAACAGTTCTCAAACTTGTATGGAATCACAAAATACCCCAAATACCCAAAGCAACCTGGAGAAAGAGGTGCAGTCAACACACTCCTGGATTTCAAGCTAGATTATAGAGCTGTTGTCATCAAAACAGGATGGTACTGGCATAAACACAGACACCAGGTCAGTGGAACAGTACAGAAAGCTCAGAAACTTACCCACACATAGATGATCCTAACTTACGACACAGCAGCAGAAGATATGCCATGAGGGAAGGACTGTCTCTTCAGTGAGCGGTAACAGGCAAACTGGACACTACATGCAGAAGAATATAACTGGGTCACTTTCTTACACCACACACAAAATTTTTAATGGATGAATGATTTGGACATAAGACCTGAATCCATAAACCTCCAAGAAGACACAGGTACTAAATCTCTCGACATTGGTTTTGGCAAAGAGTCTTCAGATCGGACACCAACTCCAAAGGCAACAAAAGCAAAAATAAACAAGTGGAACTACACCAAACTGAAATCTTCCCCTCGGCAAAAGACACCAGCAAAAACTTAAAAGGCCACTCACCCAATAAGAAAAAATATCTGCGAATCATATGTGTGAGAAGAGGCTAATATCCAAAGTACACACAACACTCATACAAATCAAAACAAACAAAAAAAAAACTGTATAAAAAATGGGAGGTAATATGTGAATAGATACTTTCCAAAGATGGCACACAGGTGCCCACAGACAGAAAAACTTGTTCGACATCACTAAATATCGTCAGGGAAACATCCGTCAAAACCACAATCGGCTATCCCCTCACAACTGTTGGAACAGCAATTGTCCAGAGACAGACACCAGGTGGGGTCAAGGGTGTGCAGACGAGGAGACACTGTGCACTGTTTGTGGGAATGGAAATTGGTGCAGCCACTGTGACAAACGGTATGTAGGTTCCTGAAAAAATAAAAGCAACTACCACATGACCCAGTAATGGCTCCATTGAGTATTGATTCGGAGAACACAAAAATATTGCCTCAACAGCCCACGGAATGGGAGAATATATTTGCAAATGACACTACAGATAAAGGACTGGTATCCAAGATCTACAAAAAACTTCTCAAACTCAGTACACGAGAAACAAATAAACAAATCAAAAAATGGGCAGAAGATGTGAACAGACACTTTTCCAATGAAGACATACAAAGGGCTAACAGACACATGAAAAAATGTTCAAAATCATTAGCCATCAAGGAAATTCAAATCAAAACCACACTGAGATACCACCTTACGCCAGTTAGAATGGCAAAAATAGACAAGGCAAGAAACAGCAATTGTTGGAGAGGATGTGGAGAAAGGGGATCCCTCCTACATTGTTGGTGGGAATGCAAGTTGGTACAGCCACTCTGGAAAACAGTGTGGAGGTCCCTTAAAAAGTTAAAAATTGAGCTACCCTACGATCCAGCCATTGCACTACTGGGTATTTACCCCAAAGATACAGACGTAGTGAAGAGAAGGGCCATATGCACCCCAATGTTCATAGCAGCAATGTCCACAATAGCTAAATTGTGGAAGGAGCCAAGATGCCCTTCAACAGATGACTGGATTAAGAAGTTGTGGTCCATATATACAATGGAATATTACTCAGCTATCAGAAAGTACGAGTTCTCAACATTTGCTACAACATGGACGGCACTGGAGGAGATAATGCTAAGTGAAATAAGTCAAGCAGAGAAAGACAACTATCATATGATTTCTCTCATCTATGGAACATAAGAACTAGGATGATCGGTAGGGGAAGAAAGGGATAAAGAAAGGGGGCATAATCAGAAGGGGGAATGAAACACGAGAGACTATGGACTATGAGAAACAAACTGAGGACTTCAAAGGGGAGGAGGGTGGGGGAATGGGATAGACCGGTGATGGGTAGTAAGGAGGGCACGTATTGCATGGTGAAGTGGGTGTTATACACAACTAATGAATCATCGAGCCTTACATCGGAAACCGGGGATGTACTGTATGGTGACTAACATAATATAATAAAAAATCATTAAAAAAAAATACTGCCTCAAAAAGACAGATGCACTCCCACGTTCATTGCAGCATTATTCACAAGAACCAGACATGGAAACACAGACCTTGGGGGGCTTATGCCAAGTAACTCAGACACAGAAAGACCAATACCAGATGCTCTCATGTACATTCCACGTGGAATAAACAAATACTGAATGCATAGATACTGAGAGCAGATTGGTAGGTGCCAGATTCGGGGATGGGGTGGTAGAAACGGGTGAAGGTGGTCAAAGTCTCAATGTTTGAGTGAGAAAATCCGACAGTCATGAAATGTTCTGTCCAGCATGGAGACTACAAGTAACCCCGCAGCATGGGGTATAGGTTTCCCTGCTCTTCGAAAGCACAGGGCTTCTGAGAAACCTTGCACAGCAGAAATGGTGTCAAGAAGGAATGGCCATTAATTTACACGGAACAATTAGACAGTGTGCTCAGACTCCAAAATTCCTTCTCTTTGGCTTTTCGTAGGCCTCAGGACACAAGTTTCTAACGGAGGCCCAGCATAAATGAAGATAAAGCACAGCAGAGGCTCACAGACACCATTCAAAGTGCTGGTGGCTGGATGAGGAGAGAGGTTCCCAGAGGAAGGAGCTGGTTGGGGTGCATGCAGCCTCTGTCGTGCTTCTTCCCAAAACAGATGCTGAATGCGATTCTCACTGTTCACCTTTTTTCATAAGAAGGAAATCCTCTTCAGGTCTCTTCCTCTTACTGAAGCTGGGTAATAACGTAGTTCTTTCAAGAAAACCAAGTGTCTTACTGTGAACGTTTAAAAAGTGGGGGATACTTGTACTTGAGCATTGCTGAGGGAGGAGATGTGAAAGGTTCTCCCAGACACAAACCTCAGCAGATCCACCAGGAAAGGCACCTTCCTCAGCATGCGGAACACGGAATACCTCCTACCCCCCGAGAAACCCTCTCCTTCCCCTTGATCAGGACAACCCACAACAGCTGGGAGTTACCCCAATTCCTCCTTTCCCCTGCTCCTAATAGCAAACCCATCAGCAAATCCTGTAAGCTCCATCTTCAAAATGGACCCAGAATAGGTCTAACCACTCCATCCAAGGCCACCTGTCTGGTCCACAGTGCCTGAGTTCCTGGAAAAGCTTCGTCATTGACCTGCCTTGCCATCTTCAACCCTTTGTCATCTGTTCTCAACACTGTAGCCAGGATGGCCCAGTGAAACAGGGCCTCATGGGGTTATAGCCCTGGAATGGCTTTCTGTAAACCTATGTCACCTCTCTGAGCTCATGTCCTAACTTGTCTCCTGTGGCCACAGGGCCTTCTTGCTGCTCCTGGACATACCTGGAATTCTCCTGCCCCAGAGCCTTTGAACATGCTTTCCCTTCTGTTCAGAATGCTCTTGATGTGTTCTCACTCACCTTCGGAGAAGTCTGAATTGGAGTGACAGAAACAGAGGATGAGGCTGTGTGTTGGGTGAGGCTGGTGGCCCAGAAGAAGGTTCTCTGCCAGCTCTCCGCCTGTGCCTCACTTGTCCTCAGCCAGGAACTTGCACACAGCCCTCACCTGTCACAACTCTCACCCAGGAGACCCACAGCCACCCCTGGAGCCCACCCTGCCCACACCCTGCTGCAGAATGCATTCAGCTCTCCTCTGGGACCCCTGTCAGCTTTACCCAGACCTGGAAGTCCCCCGTCTCCTGCAAAGCTCCCGGATTCCTCCTCTTCTACCAAAACCACACTGGCACAAGGCTTTCATGAGAAAGCTATAACGTTAATTACTGAAAGGTTCACACCTACTTCCCCCTTCTGTTGCCTATCTCTCCACATTCTTTCCTACCTGTGCAAACTGTAACATATCAGTGGAACATGAATATGCTCTGAGATCTGAATCTTTCATTGCAGCTTTCTGAGGACTCCTTATGTGATAAGAAACTAGTGTATCCTACAACAGGATGTTTTACATCTACCCTCTATAGAATAGTACAGCCCAAATCACTACAATTTTACCTCACTCTTCATGAAGCAGAACACTTTTTCCTTTCTTCTTTTACTTAAATTCCAGTTAGTTCACATGCCATGGAATATTCGCTTCAGGGGTAGGATTTATTGATTACTCACCTGCATACAGTACCCGGTGCTCATCACAAGTGCCCTCCTTAATACCCCTCACCCATTTAACTCTTCCCCCCATGCCCCTGTCCTGCAGCAACACTCAGTTTGTTCTCCAAGGTTGAGTCTATTTCCTTGTTTGCCTCTCTCATCACCCCTCAACTCTGTTCATCTGTTTTCTTTCTGATATTCCACCAGCGTGAGAGCATAGGATATTTGTCTTTCCTCACTGATTTTCCTTAGCTTAATACACTCTAGATCCATCCTATCCTTGCAAATGATAAGATTTCATTCTTTTTGAAGCTGGGTCATATTCCATTATATATATGTATCCCACATCTGCTTTATCCATTCATCAGTGCATGGACTTTGGGATTCTCTCCATAGTTTGGCTACTGTGGATATTGCTGCTATAAACAACATGGTGCATGTTCCCCCTTTGAATCTGCATTTCTGTATCCTTTGGGTAAATACCTAGGAGAGCAATTGCTGGATCATGGGGTTGTTCAAAGTTTAACTTTTTGAAGAACCCCCACACTGTTTCCCAGACTGGCTGCACCACTTTGCATTGCCACCAACAGGATGGGAGGGTTCCCCTTTAAGCAGAACATTATCTGCCGGCAACTTCATTAGAGGAAACAAAACCTCTGTGAGATGCACCCAGGGTCAGGCAAGCAGTTGCAGAATTCACCCCAAGGCTCCTGACGCCAAGCCTCTTGAAGCCACCAGCATGCCACTATCCAAAAGAATTCCCAGACACTCTTTCTGACTCCACCACCAAAGAAACTACAGAGAGAATATGGCATCTCAAAATATCGAGATAATACATTTAGTAAAACTAGAAAGTCAAGCTCAACTTTTAAACAGGAACAGGCCACTTTGGATAATTTTCAATTGTCCCTCCACCCTAATTTTAACTCTTCTGATGAATAAACTAATCAATGATGAAACATCACCTTTGTCAAATGACATCATCCAAGTCATTATCAGATGAATAAAGCCACCTAACTCTAGATGCTGGCCACTAAACTATATCTTAGGCTCAATTGAATAAACACTGTTAGATGAAGGAACAAATTAGATGTTACAAACAGGCACAGAGAGAATCTCACCTCCCCTTTCTAATAAAAGAGGGTTCCTAGGAAACAAATTGTCAAAATACATTTGTAAGCAATAAATGGACAGAGAAATTGTGATCCCCTGCAAAGTTCTACCAGCAGGGAAACTAAGTAAATCTTGCACCAAACCCAGAATGCTGACAGCTACTTCAATTTTACTTTGTGGCTCAACTAGAGATAAGAGAAAAGCCCAGGTGGTTTTGGGATAATGAGAGGTTTTACATCCAGCCCTGATATAGATAGGACATTTTGCCAAACATACCTGTGCTTTCTCTGAACACTGGCGTCCTGTGACAAGCTGCCTTGCTGACTCAGATGCTGACGTTCAAAACCTCGGGTGTCTTGGAGCCAGAGCAGAGAAATGTTGTCAGCTGTGGAGAAGAAGGCACCTCTGACCTAAAGCCCGCACACCTGCTTCGGTTTCTGGGTGAAGGGGCAACACATACTTGTTGTTTAGCAGTAATTATCTTCATTCTCAATAGACCAATGACCTTGCCTTTTCTGGAAAGCAGACTTACTCTTCTAAATAATCCCTCAATTCGTCTATTCCCAATGCAACTAGAGTGAAACATTTATTTCTCACTTAAATAGAAAACACTGTTATTGTCGACACTGTGTGAATTAACTTTTAAAAACATTTTAGAGAGAATGGAAGAGAACTTTATTCAAACCCAAGTCAGGACAGCTCTCTGGGAGACACAATCTTCACCAAGAAGGGAGTGTTCCGGGAAAGAAACATTTGGGGCAGGGTTATATATTTTTTCTGTTTTGTTTTACGTACAGAGTTACACACCACAATGAGGATCTTCTTAGATTCCAGAAAGTGACAGACTCTTTCTTATGTTTTCCGTATGTACATGTCAGTATGACTTTAATCTTATGGGAGCCAAAGAGGTTCTTTATTTTTTCTTATCTTTATGTTGGCATTTTTGGTTATTGTTTTCTTCTCGAAGCAGATGTACAACATGTGCTTGGGGCAGAAACAGGGCCCATGCTTTGAGGTTTTGCCCAGTCATTTTGAGCTGGGTAAAATGTTAAAGGATAGCTTCCCTGGGATCCCAGGATCAGGGCCCACAGATGATATAAGATAAAAATTTCTTTTATCATTATAATTACTCCTAAATGGAGGCATTTGAGACAAAAGCACCTTTCACAAGAGTACCAAGAAATCAAAATGATGCCCACAGAAGGCTACCTGCTCCATAGTCAGCACAGGTAACAGAAGTGTTCACAGTCTCTGGACTCCTGCCCTACTCCTGCACAAATCTCTGAAGCACACAGACCACTTAAAATCAGAATTGTAGAACTGCTAGACACCTTAGATATGTCTGGCACCATTCCCTTGGACTGCAGAATAAAACACAGTAGCTCTAGTCACAAACTAATTTCAACATGAAGTGCCCCCTGGATGCACTAAGTTCTTTCTCTGCAAATGTTGACTATTGTAAGTCACACTCTTACCCTATAAACACTAGGATGGCTGGGAAGTCATCGTAGGTAAGGGAATATTTTAGTCATGTTTATAAGCATTGGCTCACGTTGTAGAAGAGGTGAGCTGAGTGTTTTTAAATAGTATTTCAGACCTGTTTTAAAGCACCCTCTGAACATACCAGAGCCTGAATGGAATAAAAAACATAGTTGGTTTCAGTAACTTTAATACCAGGAAATATTATACTGTCTGTATTCCTTAGGATCTTTGAGTATCTTACCCAGAGGTCCTCCACTGAGATAATGATCTTAATGATCACCATGGCCAGAGGTGAAAGGCCAGCTGAATTCTTTCAAGTTGTCCACATGACAAGAAAATCCTGATACTTGATAGGTTTCCAGATTGAGAAGACCAGAGATAAGAGGGAAATAGTAGCCTGTATGGAACAACAAGGGATTTGGAGTCAATTTGGGGATCCCACTTCGGTTTCTGACACTAAAATCCTCTGTGACTCATATCATCTGAGTCCCTGTCTAACCACCTGAAAATGTGCCTAAAAATATCTACACCCTAGTTGAGAAGTTTAAGAGGCAGAAAGCTACAAAGAGCCAGTGTGATGTCTCTCAAGAACAGGTGCTCAGGAAGCCATAATTGCTATTGGGTCTAATTCTTTTCCAGAAGAAGAACACATGTTAAATCCGTATTCCTAATAGATGACTCACCAGATGATTTTCAAACCTGAAGGAAGGCCAAGAAGTCGCTCTTCTCTCATAGTTCACTCAGAAATCATGTTGTTGGACTGGTGAGGATGATACAATGGCAACGTCATCACTAAGAGTGGGGAGCTTCTAATTTCCATAGGGCCATGTTGACGCCCTTAGCTCAGAGCCACCAGAAAGGGGAGCTGGGGAGGGGGCACCGTCATCACTATGAGAGGGGAGCTTCCCATTTCCATATGGCCATGTTGACCCCCTTAGATCAGGGCCACCAGAAAGGACAGCTGAGGGGGACCACAGGCCAAGGCTGCCAGGTGTGGCTGGGGCAGGCAGAACTCTGACGTAAGGCTCAACTCCTGTCTAGGTTATTATAATGCTCTTCACAAATAAAGTGCCACTGTGTGTGGGCCCTCATGTAGAAAAGGTTCAGAATTTCCATTGAGATTCCCTCTCTGACCTTTAGGATATGTAGCAAAGTTCCATTTAATTTTTAAACATTGAAGGACTTCCTGGTTTTCTTTTCGCTACGACTGTGGCTCAATTCCCCTGAGGTCTAAGAAGAGAATCTAGTTAATTTCAGGGTTTAACATTTGTAGACTTGATTCGTGGCCCCACCTATCATCTATTTGGGTAAAGAGTCTATGACCACTTGAAAATAATGTATTCTGTACTTATTACGGAATGTTCCCTATATGTCAATTAGGTCACATTTGTTACCAATGTTTTGTCTGCTTTTTCTGTCAGATTTTGAGAAAGGTATATTAAAATCTTCAAACAATGCTGCTCTATTCAACGTGGCATCGGAGAATCTACCAGTGTTAGAAGGCAAGAGAAACAAAAAGTATAAGAATTGAGGGGATAATTGTGACTATTCACAGATAATACGATTGTGTACATAGAAAATCCAAAACAGTCTATAAATACCCTATTAGAATTAAAAATGCAATTTATAAATTTGAGATGGATTGTAGCTTCCCATTGGAAAGTTTCTGAAAGAAAACGTAGAACCTGTCAATCTTGGGGTAGGACATAGGGTGCACTAACCATTTAAAAGAATTCAGTGGGACTTCATAAAAATGTGACATTTCTCCTTATCTTATGACCATAAGAAAATGAAAAAGTGAACCGCAGGCTGGGAAGTAAAGATTTGCAATACACACACTGACAAAGACTTGTCAAGAAAGAATTCCTGCTCATCAACCATAAAAAGTCTATTTATAAACGAATACTTCACAAAAGATTGACGGATCGCCAATAAGAACAGGAAAGGGTGCTCTACAGTATTATTTTCAGGAACAGCAAGGCCTTTCCTAAAATGAAAACATACACACAAACCAGTATTCCCTAGATGGATGACGTCCTTATTTCTGAGGACAGCTTGAATAACAGACTAGCATCAAAGTAAAGTGATGGAATTCCTGACACTCAGAGGATGGACAATTGACCTCAAACTACAGTACAATTTCTAGGCATCATTCGGTCCTCTGAAGGCAGACAACTACCACACCCCTTCCTACACCACACAGGTTGCTTTCCAACCCCTACCATAAAAGAAGAAGATGAGAAACAGATAGGACTAGTAGGAAATAGCAAAAATCTCATGTGGGGATTATCCTGAAACACACTGATCACATAACTAGTGTAAGGAAGTGTGGGGAACTGACAAGGACAGAGACTCAAGAGGTACTTCTTTGGGAAATGCTGTCTGAAAATGTCACACGTTGGTACCTGCTAATGAGGGCTCTGAGCATACCTAGGGTTTGCTCACAAGGGTCTGCAACACCATCGATGAGGACTGAAACTCTTCAAGACCTCAAAGCTTGCCTGATTGACTATTGGACTAAGAGATCCCCATGTTCTGAAAACAGATACCAACTAATTGAAAGGTTCACCTGGGCTCTCTCAGAGGCCCTACAAGAAGCTGAACCATTCACTGAAAATCAATTACACACACACACACACACACACACACACACACACACACACACACCTGTCATTTCACCAATTACTTAAACATTCAAGGTTCTTCCTACCTTTTCTTTTTCACATTGATATTTATACTCACATGAAATGTCATTATTTCTAATGAACACTGATGTCAAAATAGAGATCCATTGACACAATATTCACAAAATGGAACTTCCCTGCTGTCATTTTCAATATAGCGTTTTTTAAAGTTCATACATATTTTAGGTGTTTGGTAACTTATACAGGAGAAGATCAGCACTGAAAACCTCTGAATACTGACAATGAGTTTTAAGCCTAGAGAACAAAAATTGTCCAATTTCATAGATAATAAGGAACCAAAGGGAAAGCATGGAAGCTGTAGTCGAATAATTTTACACATATGCATCCTCTCTTATTCTACTACTGAGGGACATGTTTTATTACCACTATGCATGCATCAATTGTCTTCCATGTGCACCTGCACAGGTATAATGAATTACTACAGTAGAATGAAATGTCTGGGGACTACTTGGCGGCATATATAATGAACAATGAAATTTCGATCTTATATTTAGTGAACTTCCACTGTCTGTCCCTTTAGACAATGGACCCTAAACAGAAGGGGGAATGAACCACGAGAGACTATGGACTCTGGGAAACAAACTGAGGGCTTCAGAGGGGAGAGGGGTGGGGGATTGGGATGGGCCAGTCATGGGTATTAAGGAAGGTACATATTGCATGGAGCACTGGGTGTTATATGCAAATAATGAATCACGGAACACTACATCAAAAACTAAGGAAATACTGTATAGTGACTAACATATCATAATAAACAATTATTATTAGAAAAAAATTAAAGGTAATAAAAAATCCAATACAGCTTTTCTGTTTCAAGAACAATCACAATTGAGAAAAAACTAACTTCCAATCCCTAAAGCAAAACACAGACCAAGTTCCATTTCACTCCCCTTTATTCACATTCTCTGTGGGTTCTAAGCTATTTCCCTACCTCCTTTCCTGGTGAGCAGGGAGCCCGGGCTCGATCCCAGAACCCTGGGATCATAACCTGAGCCAAAGGCACATGCTTAACTGGCTGAGCCAGCCAGGAGCCCCAGCCATGTTTTTTTAAGCAAAAGGACACTTTCTCACGATGCCTTCACATGACTTCACATGGTACCAGAGATCTGCATTTGCCTCTAGGAGGTTGCAGATGAAGGCAATTGCAAACTCTCACAGTGGTTTATCAAATACAATGACCTGCCTGGTGACAGTGAAACTCTTATGAGCCCACGACAGGGTGCTGTGACACTCAGCTGTGGCTGGGCTGGCACAGAGAACCAAATCCATTTCCCTGCCTGATGTCTGTGAGGAACAGATGCCCCCACTGTGAATGAGACCCTGCCACTGAGCTGTCCAGAGATGGCCATCCTCACGGAGCATGAGGATAAAGGACAATGCCTGAGGAGACCTCATCTGTCTCTTTTATCTTTTCATATTTTTGACAGTGGAGAAATCACTGCCAAGGAGTCCCCAACTACCTTAGTCTCATCTGTGAATGACCAAGACGTTTTACAAAACACTTCAGATTTTGACCTCACAAATGCCCACAACCACTTACCATAGGGATTCAACATTAAGCAAAGATACTGTTCGTTGGAAGAGAGGTCCTGCCCACTGTTGTTTCTCACTTATATGCTCATCTTCCTTACCTCATGGTAACACAACCACCTTGATTCCTGCTTCTGTCTTCAGGAAGGCTGAGGTGACTTGGAGGGCATTAACCTGACATCGTTCTTTCTTAGTAATAAGATGTGGATGTTTCCCTAGTCCTACACACCCAAAGTTGAATAGGAATCAGGATTGAGGAGGCTGATGAGAGTTGAAGGTGTTTTCCTGTACACGGTGGTTTATTACCAATAAGGATGGGTCAGAGTCCTCGAAATTCCAGAACCTTTTCATTAATGCTTCCTACTCGTGAAAGATGATGTACATTGGTCTTTCCCTGTATAGTGTGGTGACTCAGAGAAAAGTGCTTAGCCCTTTCGTCAGACTTCCACGACCACTTTGGGGCTGGCTTCCATATTCACAAAGGATGATGTTAGGGCTAAGAGGGTTCCTGTACACTATTATTTCTTACAGATAAGTGTATGGCATTTTTGTTACATTGCCAGAACCACTTAGTGCCGGGCTTGCCGGCCTCCTGGGGACAAACCCTAACCCTAGGTCGGCCCCCAAGTGGCACCTCCTAAGGGGCCTCGTGCCACAACGCTGGGGATTGGGGACCCCCGAGCCCAGCACCGGAGTCACCCTGCCGCCCCGCAGCAACCCGGGCTGCTAGGGGCGCCGCCAGTCTTTCAGGGCGAGAGAACGGGCAGGGCCTCCCAAGCCCCGGCAACCTTCGAAGGCCCCCACGCCAAAATGCATGGGTCCATGCTACCGCGCACCAGCACGCTCACCTCAGCCCGCCCCTCCACTGGCCGCAGACCCGGTGGATCGGGCCTGCCGGCCTCCCGGGGGCTAACACTAACCCTAGGTGGGCTCACGAGGGGCCCCTCTCAAGGGGCCTGGCGCCACCACGCCGGGGATTGGGGACCCGTGAGCACCAGTGCCTGACTCACCCTGCTGCCCCGCCGCGACCCGGAGGGCTAGGGGCGTCGCCGGTCATTCAGGGCAGGAGATCGGGCAGGGCCCTCAGAGCCCCAGGCGACCTTCGAAGGCCCCCTCACCAAAAAGCTTGGGCCCATGCTCCAGCTCGCCAGCGCCTTCACCTTGGCCAGCCCCTCCACACGCCACACAGCTGGCGGATCAGGCCTGTCGGCCTCCTGGGAGCTAACTCCATACCGTATGTCAGCTCCCGATGGGCCCCTCCCAAGGGGCCTGGTGTTGCCACGCCAGGGATAGGGGATGCCCGATCCCTAGTGCCGGACTCACCCTGCAGCCCCGCCGCCACCCTGGCCTCTATGGGTGCTGCTGGTCATTCAGGGCAGAAGAACGTGCAGTGCCCTCCGAGCCCCTCCAAACTTTGAAAGCCCCGCGCGAAAACTCTTGGGCTCACGCTCCCGCTCGCCAGCGCCCTCACCTCCGCTAGCCCCTCCGCATGTGGCAGAGCCGGCGGATCGGGCCTGTCGGCCTCCTGGGGGCTAACCCTAATGCTAGGTTGGCCCCAGAGGGGCCCCTCCCAAGGGCCTGGCACCACCACGCCTGGGATTCGGGATCCCCAAGCCCCACCGCTGAACGCATCCTGCCACGCCGCCGACACCCGGGCCGCTAGGAGCTCCGCTGGTCATTCAGGGAGGGGAACGGGCAAGGCCCTCCAAGCCCCCGCCGACATTCGAAGGCTCCTGGCGCCAAAACACTAGGGTCCATGCTCCCGCTCGCCAGTGCCCTGCCTCGGCCAGCCCCTCTGCATTCCATAGAGCTGGCGGATACGGCCTGCTGGCCTCCTGGGGGCTAACCCAAACCCTACATCAGCCCCCGAGGGGACCCTCCCAATGGGCCTGGTGCCGCCACACCAGAGCTTGGGGACCCCCGAGCCCCAGCTCTGGGCTAACCCTGCCACCCCGCCGCCACCCGGGCCGCTTGGGCGCCGCCGGTCATTCAGGGCGGAAGAACTTGCTGAGCCCTTCGAGCCCCTGGTGACTTTCAAAGTCCCCCCACGCCAAAACGCTTGGGCCCACGCTCCCGCTCACCAGCGCCCTCACCTAGGCCAGCCCCTCCGCACGCCGCATAGCCAGCGAACCAGGCCTGCCAGCCTCCTTTGGGCTAACGATAACCCTAGGTCGGCCCCCGAGGGACCCCTCCCAAGGGGACAGGCAGTGCCACGGTGGGTATTGGGGACCCCCGAGCCCCAGCTCCGGACTCACCCTGCCGCCCCTCCACCACCCTGGCCGCTAGGGCGCCGCCGGGCATTCAGGGTGGGAGAACAGGCAGGGTCCTCCGAGCCCTCAGCAACATTCGAAGGCCCCAAGTGCCAAAACGCTAGGGCCCACGCTCCCGCTCCCAGCGCCCTCACCTCGGCCCACCCCTCTGCTCCCCGCACAGCCGGCGGACCAGGCCTGCCGGCCTCCTGGGGTCTAACTCTAACCCTAGGACGGCTCACAAGGGGCCCTTCCCAAGGGGCCTGGTGCTGCCACGCCAGAGATTGGGGACCCACAAGTACCAGCGCCGGACTCACCCTGCTGCCTCACCATGACCCTACCCGCTGGGGTTGCTGTCCTATTTCAGGGCGGAAGAACGGGCAGGGCCCTCCGAGCCCCCGGCGACCTTTGAAGACCCACCACGCGAAAACGCTTGGGTTCAAGCTCCCGCTCGCCAGCGCCCTCACCTCGGCCCGTCCCTCCGCTCGCCGCACAGCCAGCGGATCGGGCCTGCTGACCTCCTTTGGGCTAACCATAACCATAGGTCAGCCCAGAGGGAACCCTCCCAAGGGGCCTGGCGATGCCACGCCGGGGATTGGGGACCCCCGAGCCCCAGCTCTGGACTCATCCTGCCACCCCGTTGTGATCCGGCCCGCTAGGGGCAACGTCCTCACAGGGTGGGAGAACAGGCAGGGCCCTCCTAAACCCCGGTGACTTTCGAACGCCCCCCGCACCAAAACGCTTGGGCCCACGCTCCCACTCGCCAGCGCATTGACATCGGCAAGCCCCTCCGCTCGCTGCACTGCTGGCAGATCCGGCCTGCCGGCCTCCTGGGGGCTAACCTTAAAGCTAGGTAGGCCCCAGAGGGGCCCCTCCCAAGGGGCCTGGCACCGCCATGCCAGGGATTGGGGACATCTGAGCCTCACCGCAAGATGAACCCTGCGGCCCTGCCACCACCCGGGCCGCTAGGGGCGCCGCCGGTCATTCAGGGCGGAGAAGGGCAGGGCCCTCTGAGCCCCCGGCTACATTCGAAGGCCACCAGTGCCAAAACTCTTGGGCCCACGCTCCCACTGGCCAGCGCCCTCATATAGGCCTGGCCCTCCACTCGCCGCACAGCCGGCGGTTCAGGCCTGCCGGCCTCCTTTAGGCTAAACCTAACCCTAGGTCGACCCTCGATGGACCCCTCCCAAGGGTCCTGGTGCCGCTACGCTAGGGATCAGGGACCCCAAGCCCCGGAGCCAGACTCACCCTGCCGCAATACCACCACCCGGGCTGCTAGGGGCGCCACCGGTCATTCAGGGCAGGAGAACGGACAGGGCCCTGGAGAAACCAGCAACATTTGAAGCCTCCCACGCCAAAATGCAGGGGCCCACGCTCCCGCTCACCAGAGCCTTTACCTCGGCCCACGCACCTCTCACCGCCCAGCCAGAGGATTTGGCCTGTCAGCTTCCTGGGTGCTAACTCTAACCCTAGGTCGGCCCATGAGGAGCCCCTCCCAAGGGGCCTGGCCCCACAATGCTGGGGATTGGGGATCCCCAAGCCACTGTGTGGGACTCACCCTGCCGCCCCACCACCAACGGATCCGGTAGGGGCGCCGCTGCTTATTCAGGGCAGGAGAACGGGCAGGGCCCTTTGAGCCATGGCAACATTCGAAGGCCCAGGGCGCCAAAACGGTGGGGACCACGCTCCCGCTCTGCATCGCCCTCAACTCGGCCTGCAGCTCCTCTCCTCACAGAGCCGGCGACTCGGGCCTGCCGGCCTCCTGGGCGCTAACCCTAACCCTAGGACGGCCCCTGAGGGTCCCTTCCTAAGGGGCCTGGCGCCACAACGCCGGGGATTGGGGACCCCAAGCCCCAGTGCTGGATGCACCCTGCCGCCCCGCCCCACATGTGCCGCTAGGGGCACCGCCATTCATTCAGGGTGGGAGAATGGGCAGGGCCCTTCGAACCCCCACCGACCTTCAAAGGTGCCCCGAACCAAAACGCTTGGGCCCAGGCTCATGTTCACCAGCACCCTCACCTCGGCCCAACTCTCCGCTCGATGCACAGGCGGTGTATTGGGCCTGCTGGCCTCCTGGGGGCTAACCCTAAATGTAGGTCGGCCCCGGAGGGGCCCTTCCCAAAGTGTCCTGGCACCACACTCCGGGAATGGGGACCCCAACCCATATGCCAGACTCACCCTGCTGCCCTTCAGGCACCGGAGCCTCTAGGGGCCCCGCCGGTCATTCAGAGCGGGAGAACGGGCAGGTCCCTCCGAGCCCCTGCCGAACTTCGAGGCCCCCCGCAATAAAACGCTCTTGCTCGCCAGCGCCCTCACCTCGGCCCAACCCTCCACGAACCGCACAGCCACTGATCGGGTCCACCGGCCTCCTGGGGGCTAACCTTAACCCTAGATTGACCCCTGAGGGGCCCCTACAAAGGGGTCTGGAGCCACAACGCCAGGGATTGGGGACCCCCGAGCCTTCAGCACTGGACTCACCCTGCCACCCAGCCACCACCCGGGTGCTTGGGGTGCTGCTGTTCATTCAGGGCGGGAGAACAGGCAGGGCCCTCTGAGACACAGCGACCTTCAAAGGCCCCCCGCGCCAAAACACCCGGGCCCACGCTCCTGCTCACCAGTGGCCTCACCTCGGTCCACCACTCCAGTCTCCACACAGCTGGTGAATAGGGCCTGCCGACATCCTAGGGGCTAAACCTAACCCTAGGTCAGCCTCCGAGTGGCCCCTCCCAAGGGGCCTGCCGCTGCAAGGCAGTGGACTGGGAACCCTGAGCCCTATGCCCGGATGCACATGCCGCCCCGCCGCCAACTGGGCTGCTAGGGGCGCCTCAGGTCATTCTGGGAGGAGAATGGGCAGGGCCCGCCGAGTCCCCGGAGACATTCGAAGGCCCCCGGTGCCAAAACGCTTGTGCCCACGCTCTTGCTCGCCAGCGCCCTCACCTCGGACCGCCCCTCCGCTCCACACACAGCAGGCGGAGACAGCCTGCCAGCATCCTGGGTGCTAACCCTAACCCTAGTTCGGCCACCCAGGGGCCCCTCCTAAGGGTCCTGGTGCCACTTTGCCGGGGATCGGGAACCTCAAGCCCCAGAGCCTCAATTACCCTACCACAATGCCGCCACCCGGGCCGCTAGGGGCACTGCCGTTAATTCAGGGCAAGTGAAGGGGCAGGGCCTTCCGAGACCCCGGTGGCCTTCAAAGGCTCCCCATGCCAAAACGCTTCAGCTCATGCTCAGGTTTGCCAGTGCCATCACCTCGGCCCAAACCTCTGCGTGCTGCACAGCCGCTGATCGGGTTCACCGGCCTCCTGGGGGGTGCGGTCGACTAGGGTCGACCCCGAGGCCGCTCGGGGTCGACCCTAGATCAACCCCGAGTGGCCTCTCCCAAGGGGCCTGGCGCCGCAACGCCGGGGATTGGGGACCCCGAGCCTCAGCACTGGACTCACGCTGCCGCCCAGCCACCACCCGGGGGCTTGGGGTGCTGCTGTTCATTCAGGGCAGAGAACGGGCAGGGTGCTCCGAGACATAGCGACCTTCAAAGGCCCACCGCGCCAAAATGCCCGGGCCCACGCTCCCGCTCGCCAGTGCCCTCACCTCGGACCGCTGCTCCGCACAACGCACAGCCAGCCGATTGGGCCTGCCGGCCTCCTGGGGGCTAACCCTAACCCTAGTTCAGTCCCCGAGGGGCACCTCCCAAGGGGCCTGGGGCCGCAACGCCGGGGATTGGGGACCCCCGAGCACCGGCGCCGGACTCAACCTGCCACCCCGCCGCCTCCTGGGCCGCTAGGGGCGCCGCCAGTAATTCAGGATGGGAGAATGGTCAGGGCCCTCCAAGCCCCGGCGACCTTTGAAGGCCCCCTGCGCCAAAAAGCTTGGGCCCACGCTCCCGCTCGCCAGCGCCCTCACCTCGGCCTGCCGATCAGCTCATTGCACAGCCGGTGAATAGGGCCTGCCAGCCTCCTGGGGGCTAACCCTAAGCCTAGGTCGGCCCCCGAGTGGCCTCTCCCAAGGGGCCTAGCTCCGCAAGCCAGGTTATGTGGACCCCCGAGCCGCAGTGCCGGACTCACCCTGCCACCTTGCCACACCCGGGCCGCTAAGGGCGCCGCCGGTTATTCATGGCGAAAGAAGGGGCAGGGCTTTCCGAGCCCCCAGAGACATTCGAAGGCGCCCCGCACCAAAACGCTTGGGCCTATGCTCCCGCTCGCCAGCGCCCTCACCTCGGACCACTGCTCCACAGACCGCACAGCCAGCCGATCGGGCCTGCCGGCCTCCTGGTGGCTAACCCTAAGCCTAGGTCTGCCCCCGAGGGGCCCATACCAAGGGGCCTGGGGCCGCAACGCTGGGTATTGGGGATCCCCGAGCCGCAGTGCGGGACTCCCCCCATCACCCCACCAGCAACGGAGCTGCTAGGGGCGCCGCTGTTTATTCAGCCAGAAGGGGCAGGGCCCTCCAAGCCATGGAAACATTCAAAGGCCCAGGGCGCCAAAACGCTGGTGCCCACGCTCCCACTCCCCAGCGCCCTCACCTTGGCCCGCCCCTCCGCTCACCGCACAGTGGGAGGATCTGGCCTGCTGGCCTCCTGAGGGCTAACCCAAACCCTAGGTCGGCCCCCCAGGGGCCCCTCCCAAGTGGCCTGGGGCTGCAACGCTGGGGATGGGGACCCCGAGCCCAAGTGCCGGACTCACCCTGCTGCCCTTCAGCCACCCGAGCCGCGAGGGGCCCCGCCGGTCATTCAGAGCGGGAGAACAGGCAGGTCCCTCCGAGCCCCCGCCGACCTTCGAAGGCCCCCCACGCTAAAACGCTTGGGCTCATGCTCAGTCTCGCCAGCGCCCTCACCTTGGCCAAACCCTCCACGTGCCGAACAGGTGCTGATCGGGTCTACCGGCCTCCTGGGGGCTAACCGTAACGCTAGATCGACCCCGAGTCACTTCTCCCAAGGGGCCTGGCACCACAACGCTGGGGATTGGGGATCCCGAGCCTCAGCACCTGACTCACCCTGCTGCCCAGCCGCCACGCGGGGGCTTGGAGTGGTGCTGTTCATTCAGGGCGGGAGAAGGGGCAGGGCCCTCCGAGACATGGCGACCTTCGAAGACCCCTTGCGCCAAAACGCCCAGGCCCACCCCTCCACTCACCAGCGCCCTCACCTTGGTCCGCCACTCCGCTCTCCACACAGCTGGCGAATAAGGCCCGCCGGCCTTCTACGGGCTAAACCTAACCCTAGGTTGGCCCCCGAGGGGCCCCTTCCAAGGGGCCTGGCACCACAAGTCCGGGATTGGGGACCCCCAAGCCCCAGCACCTGATGCAACTTGCCGCCCCGCCCCACCCGGGCCGCTAGGGGAGCCGACGTTCATTCAGGGAGGGAGAAAGGGCAGGGCCCTCCGAACCCTCGCAGACCTACGAAGCCACCCCAAATCAAAACGCTTGGGCCCAGGCTCATGTTCACCAGCACCCTCACCTCGGCCCTACTCTCCGCTCGATGCACAGGCGCTGTTTCCGGCCTGCCAGAATCCTGGGGGCTAACCCGAACTGTAGGTCGGCCCCCGAGAGGCACTTCCCAAGTGCCTTGCGCCGCAGCGCCTGGGATGGGGACTCCGAGCCCAAGTGCCTGACTCACCCTGCTGCCCTTCAGCCACCCGAGCCGCGAGGGGCCCCGCCGGTCATTCAGAGCGGGAGAACGGGCAGGTCCCTCCAAGCCACTGCTGACCTTCGAAGGCCCCCCGCGCTAAAAAGCTTGGGCTCATGCTCAGTCTCTCCAGCGCCCTCACCTAGGCTGAACCCTCCGCATGCCCCACATCCGCTGATCAGGTCCACCGGCTTCCTGGGGGCTAACTGTAACCCTAGATCGGCCCCCGAGGGCCCCTCCCAAGGGGCCTGGTGCCGCAATGCCAGGGATTGGGGACCCCGAGCCTCAGCACCTGACTCACCCTGCCGCCCAGCCACCACCCCGGGGGCTTGGGGTGCTGCCGTTCATTCAGGGCGGTAGAACGGGCAGGGTCCTCCGAGACATGGTGACCTTCGAAGGCCCCCCACACCAAAACGCCCAGGCCCATGCTCCCAATCACCAGCGCCATCACCTCGGTCCGCCACTTCACTCTCCACACAGGTTGCGAAAAGGGCCTGCCGGCCTCCTGGGGGCTAAACCTAACCCTAGGTTGGCTCCTGAGGGGCTTGTCCCAAGGGACCTGGCATCGCAACGCTGGGGATGGGGACCCGGAGCCGCAGCGCCAGACTCACCCTGCCGCCCAAACGCCAACAGAGCCGCTAGGGGTGCCGCTCTTTATTCAGGGCAGGAAAATGGGCAGGTCCTTCCGAGCCATGGCAACATTCCAAGGCCCAGCGTGCCAAAACGCTGGGGCCCACGCTCCCGCTCGCCATCGCCCTCAACTTGGCCCACAACTCCGCTCTTCTCACAGCTGGTGGATCGGGCCTGCCGGCCTCCTGGGCGCTAGCCCTAACCCTAGGATGGCCCCTGAGGGTCCCTTCCTAAGAGTCCTGGTGCCACAATGCCGAGGATTGGGGACCCCCAAGCCCCAGCGCCAGATGCACCCTGCCACCCCGCCCCCCACGGGCCGCTAGGGGCGCCGCCATTCATTCAGGGTGGGAGAACCAGCAGGGCCCTCCGAGCCCCCGCCGACCTTCGAAGGCCCCCCGCGCTAAAACGCTTGGGGTCATGCTCAGGCTCACCAGCACCCTCACCTCGGGGCAATCCTCCACGTGTTGCACAGCCGCTGATCGGGTCCACCGGCCTTCTGGGGGCTAACCGTAACCCTAGATTGACCCCTGAGCGGCCCCTCCCAATAGGCCTGGTGCCGCAACACCAGCGACAGGGGACTCCCGAGCCCCAGCGCCGGACTCACCCTGCCGCTCAGCTGCCACCCGGGGTCTTGGGGTGCTGCCATTATTCAGGGAGGGAGAAAGGGCAGGGTCCTCTGAGACAAGGTGACCTTCAAAGGCCCCCCGCACCAAAACACCGGGGCCCACGCTCCCGCTCCACAGAGACCTCACCTCGACCCACCACTCCTTTCGCCGCAAAGCTGGCGGATTGAGCCTGCTGGTGTCCTGGGGTCTGACCCTAACCCTGGGTCAGCCCCCGAGGGGCCCCTCCCAAGGGGCCTGGTGCCGCAACGCGATGGATTGGGGACCGCCGAACCCCAGCGCTGGACTCACCTGCCGCCCTGCCGCCACCCGGGCCGCTAGGGGCGCCGTGGGTCATTCAGGTGGGAGAACTGGCAGGGCCTTCCGTTTCCCCTGTGACCTTCGAAGGCCCCCCGCTCAAAAAAGTTGGCTCCCACGCTCCTGCTCGCCAGCGCCCTCACTTCGGCCCAACCCTCTGCATGCCGCACAGCCGCTGATTGGGTTCACCGGCCTCCTGTTGGCTAACCGTAACCCTAGATCGACACCCGAGGGTCCCCTCCCAAGGGGCCAGGCGCCGCAACGCCGGGGTTTGGGGATCCCGAGCCTCAGCACCTGACTCACCCTGCCACCCAGGTGCCACCCGGGGGCTTGGGGTGCTGCCGTTCATTCAGGGCGATAGAACGGGCAGGGCCCTCTGAGACATGGCGACCTTCAAAGGCCCCCCATGCCAAAACACCCGAGCCCACGCTCCTGCTCACCAGCGCCCTCACCTCGGTCCGCCACTCCAGTCTCCACACAGCTGGCGAATAGGGCCTGCCGGCCTCCTATGGGCTAAACCTAACCCTAGGTTTGCCCCCGAGGGGCCCCTCCCAAGGGGCCTGGCGCCGCAACACCGGGGAATGGGGACTCCCAAGCCCCAGCGCTGGACTCACACTGCTGCCCCGCCGCCAGCTGGGCTGCTAGGGTCGCCGCCGTTCATTCAGGGCAGGAGAACGTGCAGGGCCTTCTGAGCCACCTGCGACCATCGAAGACCCCCGCGCCAATGTGCCTGGTCCCACGGCCCTGCACTCCAGCGCGCTCATCTCGAACCACCCCTCCGCTCCTCGCAGAGCCAGTGGATCGGTCCTGCCAGCCTCCTGGGTGCTAACTCAAACCCTAGGTCGGACCCCAAGGGACCCATCCCAAGGGGCATGGCGCCGCAATGCCAGGGATTGGGGACCCCCGAGAACAAGTGCTGACTCACCCTTCCGCCCCGCTGCCACACAGTCCGCTACGGGCGCCTCAGTACATTCAGTGCAGGAGAACGGGCAGAGCCCTCCTAGCCCGTCATCCTTCAAAGGCCCACCACGCCAAAACGCTTGGGCCCACACTCCCGCTCGCCTGCGCCCTCACCTGGGCCTTCCCCTCCACTCGCTGCACAGCTGGCGGATCGGGCCTGCCGGCCTCCTGGGGGCTAAGCCTAACCCTAGGTCAGCCCCCGAGGAGCCCCTCCCAAGGGGTCTGGCGCCGCAAAGTGGGGATCGGGGACCCCTGAGCCCCAGCTCCGAACACACCCTGCCGCCCCGCCGCCACCCGGGCTGCTAAGGTCGTCGCCGGTCATTCAGGGTTGGAGAACGGGTAGGGACCTCCGAGCCACCGGAGACCTTTGAAGGCCCCCCACGCCAAAAAGCTTGGGCCCACGCTCCCGATCGCCAGCGCCCATACCTCGGCCCGCCCCTCCTCTCCACGCACTGCCAGAGGATCGGGCCTCCCGGCATCATGGGGACTCACCCTAACACTAGGTCGGGCCCCGAGGCGCCCCTCCCAAGTGGCCTAGAGCCGCAATGCCGGGGATTGGGGACCCCCAGCCCCAGCGCCAGACTCACCCTGCCAGACCACCACCCCCCAGGCCGCTAACACCACCGGTCACTCAGCGTGGGAGAACTTGCAGGGCCCTCCACCCCCCGGCGACCTTCGAAGGCCTCCCGCAACAAAACGCTTGAGCCCACGCTCCCGCTCACCAGCGTCCTCACCTCGGCCTGCCCCGCTGCACACCGCACAGCCAGCGGATTGGGCCTGCCAGCCTCCTGGGGGCTAACACTAACCCTAGGGCGGCCCCCGAGGGGACCCTCCCAAGGGGCCTGGGACCGCAACGCCGGGTTGGGGACCCCCAAGCCCCAGCACCGGACTCACCCTGCCGCCCCACTACCACCCGGGCTGCTTGGGGCGCCGCCGGTCATTCAGGGCGGAAGAACGGGCAGGGCCCTCCGAGTCTTCAGCAACTTTCGAAGGCCCCCCACGCCAAAATGCTTGGGCCCACGCTCCCGCTCGAAGCGCCCTCACCTCGGGCCGCCCTTCCACTCGCCGCACAGCGGGCGGATCGGGCCTGCTGGCATCCTGGGTGCTAACCCTAAACCTAGGTCGAACCCCGAGGGGCCCCTCCTAAGTGGCCTTGCACCGCAACGACAGGGATTGAGGACCCATGAAACCCAGCATCGGACTCACCGTGCCTCCCCATCGCCACCCGGGCCGCTATGGGCGCCGTTGGTCTTTCAGGACGGGAGGACGGGCAGGGCCCTCCGAGCCCCTGGCGACCTTGAAGGCCCCTCACGCCAATACGCTTGGGTGCATGCTCTCGCTCGCCAGCGACCTCACCTCAGCTCGCCCCTCCACTCACCGCACAGCCAGCGGATTGGGCCTGCAGGCCTCCTGGGGGCTAACACTAACCTAAGGTCGGCCCCAGAGGGGCCTCTACCAAAACGCCTGACGCCGGAACGCCCGTGATTTTGGACCACCAAGCCCCAGCGCCGGACTCACCCTGCCACCCTGCCTCCACCTGGGCCGCTAGAGGAGCCACTGGTCATTCAGGGCGGGAGAACGGGCAGGGCCCTCCGAGGCCCCTGCGACATTCGAAGGCCCCCCGCCCCAAAACGCTTAGGCCCATGCTCCTTCTCGCCAGCGCCCTCACCTCGGCCCGCGCCTCCCCTCACGGCACAGTCGGTGGATCGGGCCTGCTGGCCTCCTGGGGGTTAACCCTAACCATAGGTCCGCCCACGAGGGCCCCTCCCAAGGGGCTTGGCGCCGCAACGTGGGGATTGGGGACCCCCGAGCCCCTGAGCCTGACTCAATGTGCCGCCCCGCCTCCACCCTGGCCAATAGGGGCGCCGCCGGTCATTCAGGGCGGGAGAACAGGCAGGGCCCTCAGAGCACCCGGAGACCTTCGAAGGCTCCCCGCTCCAAAACACTTGGGCCCACGCTCCCGCTCTCCAGCAGCCTCAACTCGGCCCGCCCCTCCGCTCACCACACAGCTGGCTGATCGGGCCTGACGGCCTCCTAGGAGCTAACCCAAATCATACGTCGGCCCCCGAGGGGCCCCTCCCAAGGGGTCTGGCACCACCACGCAGGGGCTTGGGGACCCCCAAGCACCAGCACAAGACTCACCCTGCCGCCTCGCCGCGACCCGGCCCGCTAGGAGCGTCGTCCTCATTCAGGGCGGGAGAACGGGCGGGGACCTCCAAGACACCAGCTTCCTTCGAAGCCCCCCCGTGCCAAAATGCTTGGGCCCAAGCTCCCGATCCCCAGTGCCCTCACCTCGGCCCACCACTCCGCTCGCCGCACAGCTGGCAGATCGGGCCTGCCAGCCTCCTTTGGGCTAACCCTACCCTAGGTCGGCCCCTGAGGGACCACTCCCAAGTGCCCAGCGCCGCCACGCCGGGGATTGGGGAACCCCCCAGTGCCGGACTCACCTTGCCGCCCCGTCGCCAACCGGGCCGCTATGGGCGCCGCCGGCCATTCAGGGTGGGAGAACGGGCAGCACCCTCCGATCCTCTGGTGACTATGAAGGCCATCCGCGCCAAAACGCTTGGGCCGACGCTCACGGTCGCCAGCGCCCTCACCTCAGCAAGCCACTTCAATTGCTGCAGGGCTGGCGGATCGGGCCTGCCGCCCTCCTGGGGGCTAACCCTAAGCCAAGCTGGGCACCAGAGGGACCCCTCCCAAGGGGACTGGCGCCGCAACGCCGGGGATTGGGGAACCCAAGCCCCGACTGTGGTCTCACCCTGCCCCCGCGCCACCACCCGGGCTGCTGGGGCGCCCCCGGTCATTCAGGGCAGGAGAATGGGCAGGGCCCTTTGAGCCATGGCAACATTCGAAAGCCCAGGGCGCCAAAACGCTGGGGACCACGCTCCCGCTCTGCATCGCCCTTACCTCGGCCCAACCCTCTGCGTGCCGCACAGCCACTGATAGGGTCCACCGGCCTCCTGGGGGCTAACTGTAAACCTAGATCAACCCCCGAGCGGCCCCTCCCAAGGGGTCTGGAGCCACAACGCTGGGGATTGGGGACCCCCGAGCCTCAACACTGGATTCACCCTGCCACCCAGCCGCCACATGGGGGCTTGGGGTGCTGCCGTTTATTCAGGGCGGGAGAACGGTCAGGGCCCTCAACACACGGCGACCTTCAAAGGCCCCCCGCACCAAAACACCCGGGCCCACGCTCCTGCTCACCAGTGCCCTCACCTCGGTCCGCCACTCCAGTCTCCACACAGCTGGCGAATAGGGCCTGCCGGCATCCTAGGGGCTAAACCTAACCCTAGGTCAGCCTCCGAGGGGCCCCTCCCAAGGGGCCTGGCTCCGCAACGCGGTGGACTGGGGACCCCCGAGCCCTATGCCTGGACTTACATGCCACCCCGCTGCCACCTGGGCTGCTAGGGGCACCGCCGGTCATTCAGGGATGAGAATGGGCAGGGCCCGCCGAGTCCTCGGAGACATTCGAAGGCCCCCGGTGCCAAAACGCTTGTGCCCACGCTCTTGCTCGCCAGCGCCCTCACCTCGGCCCGCCCTTCCGCTCCACACACAGCAGGCGGATCTCGCCTGCCAGCCTTCTGGGTGCTAACCCTAACCCTAGGTTGGCCACCCAGGGGCCCCTCCCAAGGGTCCTGGTGCCGCTTCGCCAGGAATCGGGAACCTCAAGCCCCAGAGCCACACTCAACCTACCACAATGCCGCCACCTGGGCTGCTAGGAGCACTGCCGGTCATTCAGGGCGAAAGAAGGGGCAGGGCCTTCCGAGGCCCCGGTGGCCTTCAAAGTCTCCCCGTGCCAAAACGCTGGTGCCCATGCTCCCGCTCCCCAACGCCCTCACCTCGGCCCCACCCTCCGCTCCCCAGACAGTGGGCGGATCCCACCTGCTGACCTCCTGGGGGCTAACCCTAACCCTAGGTCAGCCACCCAGGGGCCCCTCCCAAGGGTCCTGGTGCCGCTTCGCCGGGGATCAGGGACCCCAAGCCCCAGAGCGAGACTCACCCTGCCGCAACGCCACCACCCGGCCCGCTAGGGCCGCCGCCGGTCATTCAGGGCTGGAGAATGGACATGGCCCTGGAGAAACCGGTGACATTTGAAGCCTCCTGCGCCAAAATACAGGGGCCCACGCTCCCACTCGCCAGCGCCTTTACCTCGGCCCGCCCACCTCTCGCCGCCCAGACAGAGGATTGGGCCTGCTGGGTTCCTGGGGGCTAACCGAAACCTTAGGTCGGCCCCGTGGGGCACATCCCAAGGGGCCTGGCTCTGCAACACTTGGGATTGGTGACTCAGAGCCCCAGAGCAGGACTCACCCTGGTGCACTGTCGCCACCCGGGCCGCTAGGGGCGCTGACGGTCATTCAGGGTGGGAGAACAGGTAGGGCCCTCCGAACCCCCGCCGACCTTTGAAGGTGCCCCGAACCAAAACACTTTGGCCCAGGCTCATGTTCACCAGCACCCTCACCTTGGCCAAACTCTCTGCTCGATGCACAGGTGGTGTATCGGGCCTGCCGGCCTCCTGGGTGCTAACTCTAACCATAGGTTGCCCCCCGAGGGGCCTTCCCAAGGGGCCTGGCGTCGGAACGCTGGGCATGGGGACCCCGAGTCCAAGTGCCGGACTCACCCTGCTGCCCTTCAGCCACCTGAGCCGTTAGGGGCCCACCGGTCAATCGGGGCAGGAGAATGGGCAGGGCCCTCTGAGACGTCGCTGACCTTTGAAGGCCCCCCGTGCTAAAACGCTTCGGCTCATGCTCAGGTTTGCCAGTGCCATCACCTCGGCCCTACCCTCCGCATGCTGCACAGCCGCTGATCGGGTCCACCGGCCTCCTGGAGGCCAACCGTAACCCTAGATTGACCCTGAGCGGCCCCTCCCAAGGGGTCTGGCACCGCAACACTGGGGATTGGGGACCCCGAGCCTCAGCACTGGACTCACCCTGATGCCGAGCCACCGCCCGGGGGCTTGGGGTGCTGCCGTTCATTCAGGGCAGGAGAACGGGCAGGGCGCTCCGAGACACGGCGACCTTCAAAGGCCCACCACGCCAAAACGCCCGGGCCCACGCTTCCGCTAGCCAGCGCCCTCACCTCGGACGGCTGCTCCGCACACCGCACAGCCAGTGGATCTGGCCTGCCAGCCTCCTGGGGATAACCCTAACCCGTGGTCGGGCCCCAAGGGGCCCCTCCGAAGAGGCCTGGTGCTGCAACGCTGGGCATTGGGGACCCCTGAACCCCAGCGCCGGACTCACCCTGCTGCCCCTATGCCACCCGGGCCTTGAGTGGCGCCACCGGTCATTCAGGGAAGAACAGGCAGGACCCTCCGAACCCACGGCAACTTTCGAAGGCCCAACACGTCAAAACGCTTGGGCCCACGCTCCTACTCGCCAGCGCCCTCACCTCGGCCCTCCGCTCCACACCACACAGCCCGTGGATCTGGCCTGCCGGCCTCCTGCGGTCTAACCCTATCCCTAGGTCAGCTCACGAGGGGCCCCTCCGAATGGGACTGGGGCCACCAGACCGGGGAATGGGGACCCCCGGGCACCAGCGCCGAACTCACCCTGCCACCCCACCGCGACCCGGCCCACTAGGAGCGCTGTCCTCATTCCAGGCGGGAGACGGGCAGGGCCCTCTGAGCCCCCCAGCGGACTTCGATGGCTGGCCATGCCAAAACGCTTGGGCCCACGTTCCCGCTCGCAAGCGCCCTCCCCTGGCCTGCCCCTCCGCTCACGCACAGCCCACGGATCAGGCCTGCCAGCCTCTTGTGGGCTAACCCTAAACCTAGGTCGGCCCCCTAGGGGCCACTCCCAAGATGCCTGGGGCCACCTCGCCAGGGATTGGACACCCCCGAACCCATCGCCAGACTCACCCTGCCGCCGTGCCACGACCAGGCCCGCTAGGGGCGCTGTCCTCATTCAGGGCGGGAGAATGGGCAGGGACCTCTGAACCCACGGTGACCTTTGAAGGCCCGCCGCGCCAAAACGCTTGGGCTCACGCTCCCGCTCGCCAGTGCCCTCACCTCGACCCGCCCCTATGCTCGACTCACAGCTGGCGGATCGGACCTGCCGGCCTCCTGGGGGTTAACCCTAACCCTAGGTCCGCTCAAGAGGTTCCCCTCCCAAGGGGCCTGGCGCCGCCATGCCTGGGATTGGGGACCCCTGAGCTCAAGCTCCGGACTCATACTGCCGACCCGCTGCCACCCTGGCCGCTAGGGGCGCCACCGGTCATTCAGGGCGGGAGAACGGTCAGGGCCCTTCCGAGCCCCTGGCGACCTTTGAAGGCCCCCTTGCCAAAACGCTTGGGCCCACGCTCCCGCTCGCCAGCGCCCTGACCTCGGCCTGCCACTCCCCTCACTCCACAGCTGGTGTATCGGGCCTGCCGGCCTCCTTTGAGCTAACCCTAACCCTAGGTCAGCCCCTGAGGTTCCCCTCCCAAGTGCCTGGAGCCGCCACACCGGGGATTGGGGACCCCTGGGCCCCAGCTCCAGACTCACCCTGCGCCCTGCTGCTACCGTGGCCGCTAGGGGTGCCGCCGGTCATTCAGGGCGGGAGAACTGGCAGGGCCCTCTGAGCCCTGGGCGAACATCCAAGGCCTCCGGCGCCAAAACGCTTGGGCCAACGCTACCACTCACCAGCGCCCTCACGTGGGCCTGCCCCTCCACTCTCTGAACAGCTGGCGGATCGGGCCTGCAATCCTACTGGGGGCTAACCCTAAACATAGGTCGGCCCCAGAGGGGCCCGTCCCAAGGGGCCTGGCGCTGCCACGCAGGGATTGGGCCCCCTGAGCCGCAACACCAGACGCACCCTGCCGCCCCACCACCACCAGGGCCGCTAGGGGCGCCGCTGGTCATTCCGGGCTGGAGAACATGCAGAGCCTTCCAAGCCACCCTCGATCTTCGAAGGCCCCCACGCCAAAATGCCTGGGCCCATGCTCCTGCTCTCCAGCACCTTTACCTCAGCCTGCCCCTGGCAGATCGGGCCTGCTGGCCTCCTGGGGGCTAACACAAACCCTATGTCAGCCCCCGAGGGGCCCCTCCCAAGGGGCCTGGAGATGCCACGCCCCTGCTTGGGACCCCCAAGCACCAGCGCCGAACTCACCCTGACGCCCCGCAGCCACCCGGGCTGCTAGGGGCGCCGACGCTCATTCAGGGCGGGAGAACAGGCAGGGCCCTCTGAGCCCCCGGCGACCTTGGAAGGCCCCCCGCGCAAAAACACTTGGGCCCACGCTCCCGCTCGCCAGATCCCGCACCTTGGCCCGCCACTCCATAATCTGCACAGCCGGTGGATGGGGCCTGCCGGCCTCCTTTGACCTAACCCTAACGCTAGGTCGGCACCCGAGGGACCACACCCAAGTGCCCGGCCTTGCCACGCCGGGGATTGGGGACCCCCGAGCCCCAGCTCTGGACTCACCCTGCCGGCCCGCCACCACACCGGCCACTAGGGGCGCCACCGGTCATTCAGGGCGGGAGAATGGGTAGGGCCTTCCGAGCCCCTGGTGACATTCCAAGGCCCCCCGCGCCAAAATGCTTCGGCCCACGCTTCTGCTCACCAGTGTCCTCACCTTGGCCAGCCCCTCCGCAAGCCGCACAACCAGCGGATCAGGCCTGGCGGCCTCCTGGGGTCTAACCCTAACCCTAGGTTGGCTGTCGAGGGGCCCCTCCCAAGGGGTCTGGCACCACCATGCTGGGGATTGGGGACCCCCGAGCACCAGCGCCAGACTCACCCTGCTGCCCTGCTGAGACCCGGCCCGCTAGGGTCGCCGTCCTCATTCAGAGTGGGAGAACTTGCAGGGCCCTCCGCACCCCCTGCAACCTTTGAAGGCAACCCGCGCCAAAAACGATAGGGCCCACGCTCCGGCTCACCATTGCCCTCACCTGGGCCCCACCCTCCGCTTGCCACACAGCGAGCAGATCCGGCCTGCCAGCCTCCTGGGGGCTAACCCTAACCCTAGTTCAGCCCCTGAGGAGCCCCTCCCAAGGGGACTGGCGCCATCACGCCGGGGATTGGGGACAATCGAGCACCAGCACCGGACTTTCACCCGGGCTGCTAGGGGCACCACCGGTCATTCAGGGCGGGAGAACGGGCAGGGCCCTTCCGAGCCCCTCGCGACCTTCGAAGGCCCCCTGCGCCAAAACGCTTGGGCCCACCCTCCCGCTCCCAGCGCGCTCACCTCAGCCCGCCCCTCCACTTGCCACACAGCTGGTGGATCAGGCCTGCCGGGCTCCTGGGGGCTAACCCTAAACCTAGGTCGGCCCCCGAGGGTCCCTTCCCAAGGGTCCTGGCTCCGCCACGCCGGGGATTGGGGACCCATGAACATGAGCGCCAGACTCACCCAGCCACCCCGCTGCCACCCGGGCTGCTAGGGGTGCTGCCAGTCATTCAGGGCGGGAGAAGGGGCATGGATCTCTAAGCCCCCAGCGACTTTCGAAGGCCCCCCGCGCCAAAACACTTGGGCCCACGCTCCCGCTCGCCAGCGCCCTCACCTTGGCCCACCACTCCTCTCGCCGCACAGCCAGCGGAATGGGCCTGCCACCTCCTTTGGGCTAACCCTAACCCTAGGGAGGCCCCAGAGGGACCACTCCCAAGTGCCTGGCGCCGCCACGCTGGGGATTGGGGACCCACGAGCCCTAGCTCCAGACTCACCCTGCCGCCCCACCATGACCCGGCCCCCTAGGGGCAACGTCCTCACAGGGCAAGAGAATGGGCAGGGCCCTCTGAGCCCCTGGTGACTTTCAAAGTCCCCCCGCGCCAAAACTCTTGGGCCCACGCTCCTGCTCCCCAGCGCATTCACGTCGGCCCGCCCCTCCGCTCGACGCAAAGCCATCGGATCAGGCCGCCGGACTCCTGGGGGTAACCCTAAAGCTAGGCAGGCCCCAGAGGGGCCCCTCCCAAGGGGCCTGGCGCCACAAAGCCTGGGACTAGGACCACAGGCCCCATCGCCAGACTCACCCTGCCTCCCTGCTGCCACTCAGGCCACTAGGGGCGCCACCGGTCATTCAAGGCACAAGAACAGACAGGGTCCTCCGAGCCACTGCTGACCTTCGAAGGCTCCCCGCGCCAAAACCCTGGTGCCCACGCTCCCGCTCCCCAGCGCCCTCACCTCGGCCCGCCCCTCCGCTCCCTGCACAGAGGGCGGATCGGGCCTGCCGGCCTTGTGTGGGCTAACCCTAACCGTAGGTCGACCCTCCATGGTCCCTTCCAAGGATTCTGGTGCCTATACGCCGGGGATCAGGGACCCCAAGCCCCAGAACCAGACTCACGCTGCCACAACACCGCCACCCGGGCCTCTAGGGCGCCGCCGGTCATTCACAGCGAAAGAAGGGCAGGGCCTTCCCAGTGCCCGGTGACCTTCAAAGGCTCCCTGCGCCAAAACGCTGGTGCCCACGCTCCCGCTTGCCAGCGCCCTCACCTCGGCCCACCCCTCCGTTTGCTGCAGAGCCAGTGGATAGTGCCTGCCATGCTCCTGGGGGCTAACTGAAACCCTAGGTCCACCCCGTGGGGCACATCTCAAGGGCTCTGACTCTGCAATGCTTGGGATTGGTGACTCAGAGCCCCAGAGCCAGACTCACCCTGCTACACTGTCACCACCCAGGCAGCTAGGGGCGCCGCTGGTCATTCAGGTCGAGAGAAGTGGCAGGTCCTTCCGAGTCCCCGGTGACCTTCAAAAGCTCCCCGTGCCAAAACGCTGGTGCCCAGGCTTCCACTCCCCAGCGCCCTCACCTCGGCCCGCCCCTCTTCTCCCCACACAGCGGGCAGATAGGGTCTGCTGGCCTCCTGGGGGCTAATCCTAACCCTAGGTCGGCCCCCGAGGGGCCCCTCCCAAGGGGCCTGGCACCACAACACCGGGGATTGGGGACCCCGAGCCTCAGCACCTGACTCACCTGCCGCCCAGCCGCCACTCGGGGCTTGGGGTGCTGCCGTTCATTCAGGGCGGGAGAACGGGCAGGGCCCTCTGAGACACGGCGACCTTCGAAGGCCCCCCCGCGCCAAAACGCCCAGGCCCACCCTCCCACTCACCAGCGCCCTCACCTAGGTCTGCCACTCTGCTCTCCACACAGCTGGCGAATAGGGCCTGCCGGCCTCCTAGGGGCTAAACCTAACCCTAGGTTGGCCCCCGAAGGGCCCCTCCCAAGGGGCCTGATGCTGCAACGCCGGGGATTGGGGACCCCCAAGCCCCAGCGCTGGATGCACCCTGCCGCCCCTCCCCACCTGGGCCGCTAGGGGCGCCGCCGTTCATTCACGGTGGGAGGGTGGACAGGGCCCTCCGAATCCCCGCCAACTTTCGAAGGCGCCCTGAACCAAAACGCTTGGGCCCAGGCTCATATTCACCAGCACCCTCACCTCAGCCCAACTCTCCACTTGACGCCCAGGTGGTGTATCGGGCTTGCCGGCCTCCTGGGGGCTAACCCTAACCATAGTTCGGCCCCCGAGGGGCACTTCCCAGGGTCCTGGCATCACAACGCTGGGGATGGGGACCCCGAGCCCAAGTGCCGGACTCACCCTGCTGCCCTTCAGCCACCTGAGCCGCTGGAGACCACTGGTCAATCAGGGCGGGAGAATGGGCAGGGCCCTCTGAGCCCCCGCTGACCTTCGAAGGCCCCCCATGCAAAAACATTGGCTCCCATCTTCCTGCTCGCCAGCGCCCTCACCTCGGCCTGGCCCTCCGCTTGCTGCAGAGCCAGTGGATAGTGCCTGCCAGGCTCCTGGGGGCTAACTGAAATCCTAGGTTGGCCCCATGGGGCACAACCCAAGGGGCCTGGGTCTGCAACGCTGGGGATTGGTGACTCAGAGCCCCAGAGCCAGACTCACCCTGCCGCACTGTCGCCACCCAGGCCGCTAGGGGCGCCGCCGCTCATTCAGGGCGGGAGAATGGACAGGGTCCTGGAGAAACAGGCGACATTTGAAGCCTCCCACGCCAAAATGCAGGGGCCCACGCTCCCGCTCGCCAGAGCCTTTACCTCGGCCCGTGTACCTCTCGCTGCCCAGCCAGAGGACTGGGCCTGCCGGCCTCCTGGGTGCTAACTCTAACCCTAGGTCGGCCTATGAGGAGCCCCTCCCAAGGGGCCTGACCTCTCAACGCTGGGGATTGGGGATCCCTGAGCTGCAGCGCGGGACTCACCCTGCTGCCCCACCACCAACGGAGCCGCAAAGCGCACCGCTGGTTATTCAGGGCAGGAGAACGGGCAGGGCCCTTGGAGACATGGCAACATTCGAAGGCCCAGGGCAACAAAACGCTGGGGACCACGCTCCCGCTCTGCATCACCCTCAACTCGGCCCGCACCTCTGCTCTTCGCAGAGCCAGCGACTCGGGCCTGCCGGCCTCCTGGGCGCTAACCATACCCTAGGACAGCCCCTGAAGGTCCCTTCCTAAGGGGCCTGGCGCCACAACACCAGGGATTGGGGACCCCCAAACCCCAGGGCCAGATTCACGCTGCTGCCCCGCCCCACACGGGCCGCTAGGGGCGCCGCCATTCATTCAGGGTGGGAGAACTGGAGGGCCCTCTGAACCCCTGCCGACATTCGAAGGCGCACCGAACCAAAACGCTTGGGCCCAGGCTCATGTTCACCAGCACCCTCACCTCGCCCGAACTCTCCGCTCGATGCACAGGTGGTGTATCAGGCCTGTGGTGCTCCTGGAGGCTAACCCTAACCATAGGTCGGCCCCCAAGGGGCCCTTCCCAAGGGGCCTGGCGTCGCAACGCTGGGGATGGGGACCCCAAGCCCATGTGCCGGACTCACCCTGCTGCCCTTCAGCCACCTAGCCGCTAGAGGCCCCGCCGGTCAATCAGGGCAGGAGATCGGGCAGGGCCCTCCGAGCCCACGCTGACCTTTGAAGGCTCCCCGCGCAAAAACGTTGGCTCCCAGGATCCTGCTCGCCAGCGCCCTCTCCTCGGCCAACCCCTCCACTTGCTTCAGAGCTGGTGGATAGGGCCTGCCGGGCTCCTGTCAGCTAACCAAAACCCTAGGTCAGCCCTGTGGGGATATCCCAAGCGGCCTGGCTCTGCAATGCTGGGGATTGGTGACTCAGAGCCCCAGAGCCAGACTCACCCTGCCGCACTGTACCCTCCCGGGCCGCTAGGGGCGCCGCTGGTCATAGAGGGTGAGAGAAGGGCAGGGCCTTCTGAGCCACTGGTGACCTTCAAAGGCTCCCCGCGCCAAAATGCTGGTGCCCATGCTCCCGCTCCCCAGCGCCCTCACCTTGGCCCGCACTTCCGCTCGCCGCACATTGTGGGGATTGGGCCTGTTGGCCTCCTGGGGGCTAACCCTAACCCTAGGTCGGCCCCCGAAGGGCACTCCCAAAGGGCCTGGTGCCGCGACGCTGGAGATTGGGGACCCCCAAGCCCCAGCGATGTACTCAACCTGCCCCTCCACCGCCACCCGGGCCACTTTGGGTGCCGCCGGTCATTCAGGGTGGGGGAACGGGCAGGGCCCTCCGAGCCCCCGGGGACATTCGTAGGTCCCCTGCGCCAAAATGCTGAGGCTCACACTCCAACTCTACAGCGCACTCACCTCGGCCCGCCCCCCCTCTAGCGACACAGCTGGCGGATCCGGCCTCCTGGGCTCCTCGGGGCTAACCGTACCCTAGGTGGGCCCCAGAGTGGCCCCTCCCAAGAGGCTTGGTGCCCCAACGGCAGGGATTGGGGACCCGCAAGCCCCAGCGCCTGGCTCACCCTGCCGCCCCGCCGCCACATGGGCCGCTAGGGTCGCTGCCGAGCATTCAGGGCGGGATAATCGGCAGGGCCTTCCAAGGCTTTGGTGAAATAAGAAGGCCCCCCACGCCTAAACGCTGGGTACCACGCTAACGCTCGACTGCGCCCTACCACGGTCAATCCCTCCACTCACTGCACAGCCAGCGGATAGGGACTGCTGGCCTCCTGGGGGTTAACATAACCCTAGGACAGTTCCCAAGAGGCCCCTCCCAAAGAGCCTGGCGCCTCAACGCTGGGGATTTGGGAAACCCAAGCACCAGTGCCAGACTGAACCTGCCACCCCGCTGTCACCCGGGGAGCTAGGGGAGTCGCTTGTCCTTCATGGCGGGAGAACGAGCAGGGTCCTCCGAGCCCCCTGCGACATTCGAAGGCCCACCGAGCCAAAATGTTGGGGTCCACGCTTCCGCTCACCAGCGACCTCACCTTGGCTCACCCCTCCATTAGCCACAGAGCCGGTGGATCGAGCCTGTCAGCCTCCTGGGGGCTAACCCTAACCCTAGGTCGGCCTGCAAGGGGCCCCTCCCAAAGGGACTGCCGCCGAACGCCAGGGATTGGGGATGCCCGAGGCGCAACGCTGGACTCACCCTTCCGCCCCGCCCACACCCAGGCCTCTAGGGCACCGCCGATCATTCAGGGCGGGAGAACGGGCAGGGCCCTCCCTGCCCCGGTGACCTTCGAAGGCACCCAGCGCCAAAACGCTGGGGCCCACTCTCCTGCTCACCTGCGCCCTGATCTTCGACCGCGCCTCCATTCGCCCCAGATGGCGCATCAAGCCTGCCGGCCTCCAGGAGCTAACCTTTACCCTAGGTCGGCCCCCAAGGGGCCCCTCCCCAGGGGCCTGGTGCCGCAACGCCTGGCATTGGGGACCCCCGAGCCTCAGCGCCAGACCCACACTGCCGCCCCGCCACCACTCGGGCTGCTAGGGGAGCCGCCACTCATTCAGGGCGGGAGAACGGGCAGGGCCCTCCAAGTCCCTGGCGACATTCAAGGGCCCCCGGCGCCAAAACATTGGGTACCACCTTCCAGCTCGCCAGTGCCCGCACCATGGCCCACCCGTCTGCTCGCTGCACAGCTGGCGTATGGGGCCTGCCGGCCTCCTGGGGGCTAACCCTAACCCTAGGTTGGCCCCAGAGGGGCCCCTCCCAAGGGGACTGGTGACCAAAGCCGGGGATTGGGGAAACCCGAGCTGCAGAGCCGGACTCACCCTGCCGCCCCTTCGACATCGGGCCCGCTGGGGCGTCACTTGTCCTTCAGGGTGGGAGAATGGGCAGGGTCCTCGAGACTCCGGTGACTTTTGAAGGCCATCTGCGCCAAAACGCTGGGGCCCACGCTGGAGCTCGCCAGCGCCCTCACCTCAGCCCGCCCCTCCACTCTCTGCACAGCTGGCGGATCAGGCCTGCCGGCCTCCTGGGGGCTAACTCTAATCCTAGGTTGGCCCCAGAGGGGCCCCTCTGAAGGGGCCTGCCGCCACAATGCCTGGGATTAGGGACCATCGAGTTGTAATGCCGGACTCACCCTGCTGCCCCGCTGACACAAGTGGTGCTAGGGCGCCACTGGTCATTTTGGGCGGGAGAACGGGCAGGGCCCTCTGAGCCCCGGTGAACTTTGAAGGCCCCCAGCACCAAAATGCTGGGGCCCATGCTCCACTCGCCAGCGCCCTCACCTCGGACCATGAATCCATTCGCCTCAAGATGGTGGGTCGGGCCTGCCGGCCTCCTGAGGGCTAACTCTAACCCTACATCGGCCCCAGAGGGGCCCTTCCCAAGGGGCCTGGCACTGCAACGTCGGGTATAGGGAAGCCCTAGCCTCAGCACCGGACTCATCCTGCCGCCCCGCCATCACCCGGGCCGCTAGGGGCGCCGCCGGTCATTCAGGCGAGAGAACTGGCAGGGCCCCCCGAGCCCCCGGTGACCTTTGAAGGCCCCCCCGCTCCAAAACGCTTGGGCCCACGCTCCCACTCGCCAGCGCACTCACCTCGGCCTGGTCTTCTACTCGCTGCTCAGCAGGCGGATCGGGCCTGCCGGGCTCCTGGGGGTTAACCTAACTCTAGGACAGTCCCCGAGGGGCCCCTCCCAAGGGGCCTGTCGCCCCAACACCGGGGATTGATGACCCCCAAGCCCCAGCGTCGGACTCACACTGCCGCCCCGCTGGCACCCAGGTAACTAGGGGCGCCGCCGGTCATTCAGGGCGGGAGAATGGGCAGGGCCCTCCGAGTCCCGGTGAACATCTAAGGGCCCATGCACCAAAATGCTTGGGCCCATGCTCCCGCTCACCAGCGCCCTCACCTCGACCCGCCCCTCTACTCGCCGCACAGCCAGCAGATCGGGCCTGCCAGCCTCCTGGGGGCTAACCGTAACCTTAGGTTGGCCCCCAAGGGGAACCTCCCAAGGGGCCTGGCACAACAACGCCAGGGATTGGGGACCCCCGAGCCCCAGCGCCATACTCACTGTGCCGCCCCGCTACCACCCGGGCCCCTAGGGGTGCCACTGGCCATTCAGGGCGGGAGAATGGGCAGGGCCCTTCGAGCCTCTAATGACGTTCAAAGGCCCCCTGCGCCAAAATGCTGGATACCATACTCCTGCTCGCCAGTGCCCTCACCTCGTCCCACTCTTCCGCTCCCTGCAGTGCCGGCGCATCGGTCCTGCTGGCCTACTGGGGTCCAACCGTAACCCTAAACCTTAACCCCTAACCTTAAACACTTAACCCCTAACCCTAACCCTAACCCTAAACCCTAACCCTTACCCTAACCCTAACCCTACCATAAACGTAACCCTAAACCCTAATCCTTAAACCCTAAATCATAACATTAACACTAAACCCTAAACCCTAACCCCTAACCCTAATCCCAAAACCCTAAACACTAAACACTAACTTAAACCACTAACCACAAACCCCGAACCCTAACCCTAAACCCTACCCCTACCCCGACCCCTACCATACCCCTAACACTACCCCTAACCCTACCCCTTCAGCAAACCCTACCCCTAACCCGTAACCTAACCCTAAACCGTACCCTAAACCGTACCCTAACCCTTACTCTACCCGTACCCTAACCCTAACCCACACCTCTACCCTAACCCTAACCATAACCCTAACACGTACTCTAACCCATACCCTAACCCGTACCCTAACCCTAACCCTAAACTGTACCCTAACCCGTAACTTAAACTGTACCCTAAACCTAACTGTAACCCTAACAAGTACCCTAAACCATACCCTAACTTTAACCCTAAACCCTAAACCCTGACCCTAACCCATACCCTAACTCGTACCATAACCCGTACCCTAACCCTACCCATATCCTAACGCTAACCCATACCTTAACCATAACCCTAAACCCTAAACCGTAACCCGTACCCTAACCCTAACCAGTACCCTTACCTTAACCTTAACCCATACCCTAACCCGTACCCTAACCCACACCCTAACCTGTCCCTATCTCTAACCTGGACCCTAACCCATACCCTAACCCATACCTAACCCTAACCTGTACCCTGACCCGTACCCTAACCCACACCCTAACCCTAAACCGTACCCAATCCCTATCCCTAACCCGTTCCCTAACCCGTACCCAAATCCTAACCCGTACCCTAAACCTAACCCGTACTCCAACACTAACCCTAAACCTAACCCCAAACCCTAAACCCTAACCCGTACCCTAAACCCTAATCTGTACCCTAACCCATAACCTCTAACCTGTAACCCCTAAACCCAACCCTAACCCGTACCCTCTCCTTCCCCTAACCCTAACCCCTACCCTCACCCATAACCTAACCTTAACCCATACCCAACCTTAACCCATACCCTAATCCGTACCCTAAGCCGGGGATTGGGTACACCTGAGCCCCACCACGGGACTCAGCCTGCCACGCCTCAGGAAACCATGCCCCTTGGGGTGCCACAGAGCATCCCGTGCAGGAGAACTGGTAGGGACCCCCTGAGCACCCAGCGATCCTCGGCGGCCCCCTACACCCCAACCATGAGGCCCACTCTCATCCCGCCCCACGCCTTCCCTTCAGCTTGCAACCGAGCTCGTCGCAGAGCCGGCAGATCAGGCCTGCCAGGTTTCTGGGGCCTAGACCTGACCCTAGGTCAGCTGGGTAGGGCCCCTCCCTTGGGGCCCGGTGCCGCAGCCCCAAGGACTGGGGACACCTGAGCCCCACTGCAGGAAAAAGCCTGCCAGCCCGCAGGAAACCGTGCCCCTTGGGAGGCTGTAGAGCATCCAGGGCAGGAGAACCAGGAGGGCCCCCAGAGCCCCCGGCAAACTTCAGCGATCCCTAAACCCAACCTTGAAGCCCACGCTCACCCCACCCCGCACCCTCACCTCAGCCCGTGGTGGAGCTCACCACATAGTGGGCAGATCTGGCCTGCGGGGTTCCTGGGCCCCAACCCTAACCCTAGTTCATCTGTGGAGGGGCCCCTCCCCAGGAGCCTGGAGCTGCAGCTGCGGGGATTCAGGGCACCTGAGCCCCACAGCAGGAAGCAGTCTGCCACCCCGCAGGAAACCGTGTGCCTTGGGAGGCCATAGAGCATTCAGGGCGGGAGAACCAGGAGGGCCCTCCTGAGCCACCAGCGAACGTCGGCGACCTCCCGCACCCCTACACTGAGGCCCACGCTCACCCTCCCCGCACCCTCACCTCAGCCCGTGTAGCTAGCCATACAGCCAGCAGATCGGGCCTGCGGGGCTCCTGGGCCTAACCCTAGCCCTAGGTCGGCCGTGAGTGTGGGGGCCTCCCCAGGAGCCTTACACCGCAGCCCTGGGGAACTGGGATACCTGTGCCCCACCGCAGAACTCAGCTTGCTACCTGAAAGGAAACCGTGCCCCTTGGGGCTCTACGGAGCCTACAGGGCACGAGAACTTGGGGAGTCCCCTGGAGCCCATCCCCATCCTTTGGCAGCCCCCTGTGCCCCAACCCTGAGGCCCATGCTCACCCTCCCCCATGGCCTCCTCTCAGCCCTCCACAGAGCTCGCCGCACAGCCTGCAGATTGTCCCTGCTGATCTCCTGGATCCTAACCCTTACCCTAGGTTGGACACAGAGGGGCCCCTCACCAGGGTCCTGGCACCAAACTCCAGGGGATTGGGGAAACCCAAGCCCCACCGTAGGACTCAGCCTGCAGCCCACAGGAAACTGTACCATTTGGGGGAACAATAGAGCATTCAGGGCAAGAGAATTGGGGCACCCCCTGAGAGCCCCTTCTGGTGATCCCCGACCTTTGAGCCCTTCCGGATGAAACCCCAAGGCTCACACTCACCCGCCCTTGTGCCTTCATCTCACTCGGCCTGGGAGTTCTCTGAGCACTGGGCAGTTCAGACCTGCTGTCTCCTGAGGCCTAACCTAACCCTGGGTCTTCTGCTGAGGGTCCCTCCCCGTTTGCCTGCCTCCAAGGCACCAGGCATTGGGCTCACCTCTGCACGACTAGAGGACTCAGCCTGCCCCACAGCAGGAAACTGTCCATTTGGGGCTGCAGCAAGGATTCATAGGAAAATTGGAGGGCACCCCTCAGCCCATCCCAGGCAACCCCCACTTTCAGAGACCTCCCCGGATCCAATTAGTACCTTCACACTGACATTTAAACTTGCTCCCCACGGGGATCTTTTGAAATTCTCCACACTTCTAACCGATGGCATCATCCAGCTTCAGTGCCTTCCCCAGCTTTAGGTCTTGAGATGGATTAAAATGGGAAGTCATTAGACTGATGACGACGTACTGGTGACCAAAAGATACATGCATAATTCCTTCATATCACTTGGCTTCAGGGAAATGCAAATCTGAACCCCTATAGATGCCATATCACATGAGGCCGAATATCTAAAAATAAGAAGACATGAAACTATACATGTTCGAGAGGATGTGGAGAGACGGGAACCCTCTTACACCCCTGTACGAATGCAGTCTGGTACAGCCACTCTTGAAAATGGTATGGAGTTTCCTCAAGAAGTTATAAATAAAGTTACCCTATGTCCCAGCAATTGCACTACTGGGTATTGACCCCAAAGAGATAGAGGTAGTGAAGACGGGACACATGCTCCCCAGTGTTCATAGCAGCAATATCCATAATAGAGAAGCTGTGGAAGGAGTGCAGATGACCATGGATAGATGAATTGATAAAGCAGATGTGGATCATATATATAATGGAATATTACTCAGCCATCAGATAGGATGAATACTTACCATCACACCGACCTGGGTGGAGCTGGAGGGTATTATGCTGAGTGGAATAAGTCAATGAAAGAAAGACAATGATCATATGCTTTCACTCCTATGTGGAATATCAGAAACAAGGAAGAAGACCATAAGGGAAGGAAGGGAAAATAGAATGGGAAGTCATCAGAGAGGGAGAAAACCCATGATGGACTCTTAACTATCGCAAGAAACTGATGATTGTTGGAGGAGAAGTTGGGGGGGGGGGTTAACTGGGTGAGTAGCATTAAGGAGGCCACACGATACAATGAGCACTGGGTGTTACACACGACTGAAAATTTATTGAAGACTACATCTGAAACTAATGATGTACTGTAAGTTGGCTAATTGAATTTAAATTAAAGAATAAAAGACCTCAAATAAACAATCCTATACATTTGTATGGAACCACTAAAGATACTGAACACCAGTGCAATGTGGAAAAGAAAAACAAAGCTGGAGGACTCACCATTTCAGATTTCAGGTTATACTACAAAGCTACAGTCATCCTAACAAGAGAGTACGGCACAAAAATAGACACAGCGACCAAAGGAACAGGATACAAGTTCAGACAGAAACCCACAATTATGTGGTCCATGAATCTTCCACAAAGCAAGCAATGATATCAAAAGGGAAAAGGTCAGTATCTACAACAAATGGTGTTGGGAAAACTAGATAGCTACGCACAAAAGAATGAAATTAGACTGCTTTATTACACAATAAAGACAAACACAAAACAGTTTCAAGACCTCAATATGAGACCTGAATCCATAAATATGCTACAGGAGGGAAGACAGTAATTTCTTGACATGGACCATACCAACGTTTTTCTAGACTGTCTCCTGAGGCAAAGGAAATGAAAGCAAAAATAAACTATTGGGAATACAGCAAAATAAAGTTTCCACACGGCAGAAGAACAATGAAAACGTAAAAATAATAAGACAACCTACTCAAAGGGAAAAGATAATTGCAAAGATCATATGCAATAAAGGGATAGTGTTCAAAACATATACAACTGATACAACTCGACCCCCAAAAAACAAATAATCCAGTTAAAAAATAGGCAGAAGACATGGACAGACATTTCTCCAAAGAAGAATTACAAATGGCCAACAGTCCCGTGAAAAGATGTTCACCATCACGCATCATCAGGAAAATGTAAATCCAAAGGACAATGAGGTAATACCTCAAACCTGTCAGAATGGCTAACATCAAAAGCACAACAAAGAGCAGGTGTTGGGAGGATGTGGATAAAGGGGAATCCTCGCGAACTGTGGGTGGGAATGCAAACTGTGGTGGCCACCGTGGAAAACAGTATGAAGGTTCCTCAAAAAATTAAATATAGAACTACCCTACGATCCAACAATCACACTACTCGTATTTACCCAAAGAATAGGAAAACAGTAACATAAAATGATACGTGCACCACTATGTTTCTTCCACCATTATTTACAATATCACAATATGGAAGCAACCCAAGTGTCTGTAGAAAAATTGACAAATGAGATGATAGATGTGTGTATTCACACACACACACAATGGAGTATTACTCGGCTTGAAAAAGAATGAAACCTTGCCATTTGCAGCCACATGGATGGAGCTAGAGAGAATTATCCTAAATAAAATCAGTCAGTCAGAGAAAGACAAATCCCATACGATGTCACTCTAATGGGGAATTTAAAAAACAAACAAAAATAAATAACTAAAAGAGAAAAAGGAGACACACCAAAATAAAAACTCTCAACAAGAGAGAACAAATGGATGGTTACCAGAGAGGAGGTGAATAGAGGGATGAGTGAAATAGATGAAGGGGATTAAGACGACACTTTTCTTGATGACCACTGAGTAATATATAGAATTACTGAATCGCTCTAGTGTACACCTGAAACGAATGTAATACTATATGTTAGCTCTACTGGAATAAAAATAAATTAAAAAAATATTTTTCTTTCAGGAACCTCTTTGAAAAAGCTTTTCCTGTGCAATGTGCATAAGCCCTACTTGGGAGGATTCAATCTACAATAATTATTCACTTCATGCCACAGATTCAGATTTCACTGAGTTCTTACCGTGGATCCCAGCCCACGGGAACCATGGTCCTTTTCTGTCCAGGCTCAGCACCTATGCATTCAAGATTGGAAGTAGAGACACATGTCACTTCACAGTCCAGAAAGCTATTATTGTTTCTGTTACAATGTGAGAGAGTCACAGACTTTGGGACAGGTTTCAGAGCAGGTTTATTATGGATCCTGGATCTCTACTTCAATGTTCATTACGTGTATCCATTTGGCTAATACGTTCCCTGTGGATGGGTTTGCTTCCAAGCACATACATGGAAGATGCAAAGGTGGGTGGGCTTGGTGCAGAACAGGAAGAAGACCAAAAGTAGAAAAGGTCCGACCCCTCCCCTGATCCAGGAACTGCTATGGGAGAGGGTACGGAGGTAGAATCCATGCGAAACTCCAAGGTCACCAGCTGAACACAGGAGGCATAGGTCAAGGGATCTTTAGATGCAGGGGTTGAGGCTGCTCTGAGCTACCTCTGGGAGGAAGGGAGAGAAGGAATGAGAAGGAGACACTGCCTCCCCCTGGCACATGCCAGCTGCCTACCACTCCGACACACATCAGTCTATGAGCTGACACAGCCTGGGCTCAGGATGGGCTGGCTCGGATCCCTCAATCCTCAGTGGGAGAGCTGGCCCCAGGGCTCAGAGACATGCTGAGGGAGATGAGAGGGAAAGCTGCCCCACCCAGGTCATCCCCTCCTTGAGCAGACAGCCCTTCAGAACTGCTGAAAAAAAAAAAAAAAACCCACCAACGGGTTTGAAAGACATGCCATGGATGAACTAAGGCATAGAGATATGTAAAATAACATTCATTTTTAAGTTCAGAGCTGTCATCTCAGGAAGTGGGGAGAGCTTCCCTGAAGAAGACTGAGGGGAGGGCAGGCCATACTGAAAAGGGAGACATGGCTCTCCTGATTGGGGACCTGCAGCCCCCTTCCAGGGCAGGGCATCATCCTCGCATCACACGAGATCCATGGAAGTGTTCCATCAGGCCAGATGTTTGTCTCGAGAAGGCTACCGTGGCATCGGACTGCACAGGGCAACAGGGACGAGGGCCAGATGGAGGACGGACAATACCCCGGAGGCCGTGGGGCAAGAGCAGAGGCACATGACCTTGAAGATGATGATGAAAAGCAGGAGCTGGCAGCATGGAGCCAGGCCAAAAGTGCCATGGGAGCAGTGCCCACAGCTACACTGACTGGGTGCCTTCTGTGCCAGGTGTGGCTGACTTCAGTGTGCTCCAGACTAGTCCTGACCACAAGTCTAGGAAATGTGCACCACCCCCGGCCTCCTCTCCCCTTGCAGCTGCTAGGAATCATGGTCACAGACCCAGGTCAGCTTTCTTGGAAACCAAGCAGTGGCTCCCCCACACGCTGCACCACTGGTGGTGGCCCAGTGCGACCCTCGTACCTGGCCAGACACTGATGTCTACCTGTCTCCACACAAATCCACAGACAGGAGGGTGTCCCTGAATTCCACAGCACCTGATGAGACAGATCCACAGAACCCATCACCCAGTGGGTCACTCGGGACCTCACCTATGGTCATGGAGCTCACCATACCCTATTTCTGTCACTTCCCACAGAAAGCCTGCTTCTGATCCCCCACAATACCATACATCCTGGTTGCTGACCTGGGGTCATTGCATGAACCCACATGGCACCTTTCTTTAAGTGAAGGCTATGCCTACACCTCCTAGAAAATATTTCTAATGAAGTACAAGTCCATCAGGACTATGGTGTGAACAGTAGCACACAGCCTGCATGGTAGTAGTCAGTAATTCTAACAAGGGTTATCCCCACCCCCTATCTCACAAAAACTTCCTCCATCCCACGGAACTCATGCTCTGCCCTCAGAAAACCCTCCAGGAAACAAACCTTTCATCTGAATGCTCTCTTCACCTTCTGCTACAAATCTTGTCCAACCACAATGATATGAAACTAGAAATCAGTCTCAAGAAAAAATTGGGACAGTCAAAAATAGGGGGACATTTATGGGGCCTGGGTGGCTCAGTTGTTAAGGATCTGCTTTCAGCTCAGGTCTTGATTCCAGGATCCTGGGATCTAGCCCCCAATCAGGCTCCTTTTTCCTTGGGAAGCCCGCTTCTCCCTCTCCCACCCCCCGCTTGTGTTCCCTTTCTCGCTGTCTCACTCTCTGTCAGATACTTAAATAATCTTAAAAAAAATATGTGGGGATTTAACAACATGCTACTGAACAACCAACAGTCAAAGTAGAAATCAAAAAAAATTTAGAAGTACCTTGACACTTATGAAAAAGACAACCTACAAAAACTTATGGGATGCAGCAAAAGTAGCTTTAAGGGGGACATTCATAGAAATTCAAGTGTTCATCAATCCACGAGAATGCTCTCCAATAAACAACCTGATTTATGTGGTAAAGAAGTAGAAAAAAAAAACAACAAACAAAGCCCCAAATTAGTACAAATAAGGAAATAACAAAAAGGAATGCATAAATAAATCCAACGGAGACTAAAAAGACAAACAAAACAAAACAAAAGAAAACAAAACAATGAAAATGAGAGCGGCTTTTTTTGGAAAGATAAACAAAACTGACTCACCAAGAAAGACAGAGGACTCGAATACAATCAGGAAAGAAAGACAATGGATTCCTGTATCATATCAAAATCAAAAGAACTCTTCAACCTTGGACACAACAACTTCTTGCAAGCCACGTCTCTAAAGGCAAAGGAAATAAAAGCAAAAATGAACTATTGGCACTTCATCAGGATAAAAAGCTCTGCTTGGCAAAGCAAATGATCAAAAAACAAAAAGGCAACCTATGGAATTGAAGAAGATATCTGCAAATGATATTACAGATAAAGGGCTGGTATTCAAGATCTATAAAGAACTCTTCAAACTCGACACCCCAAAAATGGACAGAAAACACAAAGAGACACTTCTCCAGAGAAGACATACAAATGGCCAACGAACATATGAAAAAATGCTCCACATCACTTGCCATCAGGCAAATACAAATCAAAACGACAATGAGATACCACCTTACACCAGTTAGAAAGGTTAAAATTAACAAGGCAGGGGGCACCTGGGTGGCACAGTGGTTAAGCGTCTGCGTTCGGCTCAGGGTGTGATCCTGGCATTATGGGATGGAGCGCCACATCAGGCTCCTCCGCTATGAGCATGCTTCTCCCTCTCCCACTCCCCCTGCTTGTGTTCCCTCTCTCCCTGGCTGTCTCTATCTCTGTGGAATAAATAAATAAAATATTGAAAAAAAATTAACAAGAAAGAAATAAAAAAAAGTCAGAGAGGATGTGAAGAAAGGGGAGCCCTCTTACACTACTCGTGAGAATTCAAGCTGCTACAGCCACTTTTGAAAACAATATGGAGTTTCCTCAAGACGTTAACACAGAGCTATCCTACGACCCACCAACTGCACTACTGGGTATTTACCCCATAGACACAGAGTAATGAAAATAAGGGACACCTGTATCCCAATGTTCATAGCAGCAATGTCCATAAAAGCCAAACTGTGGAAGGAGCCAAGATGTCCTTCAGCAGATGAATAGACAAAGAAGATGTGGTTCATCTACACAATGGAATATTACTCACTCATCAGAAAGGATGAATACCCACCATTTGCACCAACGTGGATGGACCAGGAGGGGATTATGCTAAGTGAAATTAATTCAAGCAGAGAAAGGCAATTATCATATGGTTTGACTCCTATGTGGAAAGGAAGGAATAGCATGGAGGACATTAGAAGAAGGAAGGGAAAAGTGAAGGGGGGGAATGAGAGGAGGAGGTGAACCATGAGAGACTACTGACACTGGGAAACAAACTGAAGGTTGCAGAAAGGGAGGGGTAGGGGAATGGGTTATCCTGGTGATGGGTATTAAGGGGGGCACGTGTTGGGGCGCCTGGGTGAAACAGCAGTTAAGTGTCTGCCTTCGGCTCAGGGCTTGATTCCGGGGTTATTGGATCGAACCCCACAACAGGCTCCTCTGCTGTGAGCCTGCCTCTTCCTCTCCCAACCCCCTGCTTGTGTTCCCTCTCTTGCTGGCTGTCTCTATCTCTGTCGAATAAATAAATAAATTCTTTAAAAAAAAAGGAGGGCACGTGTCATAATGAGCACTAGGTGTTATATGCAAATAATGAATCATGGAACACTACATCAAAAACAAATTAAGTAATGTAGGGTGAATAACAATTTAAAAAAAAAAGAGAGATATGAAATCCATACAGGAAAACTGTCACTATTTGCAAATGACATGAAATCCCGAAAGATTCCACAAAAAAAAAAAAAACTGTTAGAATAAACAAATTCAAGAAAGCTGCAGGATATAAAGTCAATATACAGACCTGTTGTCTTTTTTTTTTTTTCAGATTTTATTTATTTATTTGAGAGGAAGAGAAAAAGCACGAGCAGGGGGAGTGTCAGAAAGAGGGAAAAGCAGACCCTCGCTAAGCGGGGAGCCCAACACTGGGCTCGAACCCAGAACTCTGGGATCATGACCTGAGCTGAAGGTAGACGCTTCACTTATGGAGCCACCCAGATGACCAAACTTCTTGCATTTCTGTATACTGATGACACACTTTCACAAAGAAAAATTAAAAAGTAACGACATTTACAATTGCATAATGAATCTAGAAATGAAAGTAACCAAGAATGAGAAAGACATAGTACACTCAACACATAGCAGAAAAGAAATGAAAAATATGTGTGTCGAGGGGGGCAGAATGTATGGGTCAAAGATTTGGAAGGCAACACAAACAAATGGAAGCATACGCCATGCCCCTTAACTGGAAGAGTTAATTATGTGAACATGTCCATCGTACCAAATCAATCGACAGATGTGATGAAATGCCTATCTGAATTCCAGTGGCATTATTTGAGGAAATAGAAAACAGTCCTCAAACTTGTATGGAATCACAAAACACCCCAAATACCCAAAGCAACCTGGAGAAAGAGGTGCAGTCAACACACTCCTGGATTTCAAGCTAGATTACAAAGCTGTTATCATCAAAACAGGATGGTACTGGCAGAAACACAGAAACCAGGTCAGTGGAGCAGAAGAGAAAGCTCAGAAACTTAACCACAAGTAGATGATCCTAACTTACGACACAGCAGCAGAAGATATGCCATTAGGAAGGACTGTGTCTTCAGTGAGCGGTAACAGGCAAACTGCACACTAAATGCAGAAGAATATAACTGGGCCACTTTCTTACTCCACACACAAAATTTTTAATGGATGAATGATTTGAAAATAAGACCTGAATCCATAAACCTCCAGGAAGACACAGGTACTAAGTCTCTCGACATTGGTGTTGGCAAAGAGTCTTCAGATCGGACACCAAATGAAAGGGAACAAAAGCAAAAATAAACAAGTGGAACATCAAACTGAAATCTTCCACACGGCAAAGAAACCAGCAAAAACTTGAAAGGCCACTGACCCAATAAGAAAAAAAATATCTGCGAATCATATGTGTGAGAAGAGGCTAATATCCAAAATACACACAACACTCATTCAAATCAAAACAAAAAAAAAAACTGTATAAAAAATGGGGGAATATGTGAATAGATACTTTCCAAAGATGGCACACAGGTGCCAACAGACAGAAAACGTTGTTCAATTTCACTAATCATCGTCAGGGAAACATCAGTCAAACCCACATTCGGCTATCCTCTCACAACTGTTGGAACAGCAATTGTCCCAGAGACAGACACCAAGTGGGGTCAAGGGTGTGCAGACGAGGAGACACTGTACACTGTTGGTGGGAATGGAAATTTGTGCAGCCACTGTGAAAAACGGTATGGAGGTTCCTGAAAAAATAAATACAACTACCCCATGACCCAGTAATGGCTCTACTGAGTATTGATTCGGAGAACACAAAAATACTGCCTCAAAAAGACAGATGCACTGCCACGTTCACTGCAGCATTATTCACAAGAACCAGACATGGAAACACAGACCTTGGGGACCTTATGCCAAGTAACTCAGACACAGAGAGACCAATACCAGATGCTCTCATGTACATTCCACGTGGAATAAACAAATACTGAATGCATAGATACTGAGAGCAGATTGGCAGGTGCCAGATTCGGGGATGGGGTGGTAGAAATGGGTGAATGTGGTCAAAGTCTCAATGTTTGAGTGAGAAAATCCGACAGTCATGAAATGTTCTGTCTAGCAGGAAGACTAAAACTAACCCCGCAGCATGGGGTATAAGTTTCCCTGCTCTTATAAAGTACAGGGCTTCTGAGAAACCTTGCACAGCAGAAATGGTGTCAAGAAGGAATGGCCATTAATTTACACAGAACAATTAGACAGTGTGCTCAGACTTCAAAATTCCTTCTCTTTGGCTTTTCTTAGGCTTCAGGACATACGTTTCTAACGGAGGCCCAGCATAAATGAAGATAAAGCACAGCAGAGGCTCACAGACATCATTCAAAGTGCTGGTGGCTGGATGTGGAGAGAGGTTCCCAACAGAAGGAGCTGGTTGGGGTGCACGCCGCCTCTGTCGGGCTTCTCCCCAAAACAGATGCTGAACGCCATTCTCACTGTTCACCTTTTTTCATAAGAGGGAAATCCTCTTCAGGTCTCTTCCTCTTACTGAAGCTGGGTAATAACGTAGTTCTTTCATGAAAGCCCAGTGTCTTACTGAGAACGTTTAAAAAGTGGGGGATACTTGTACTTGAGCATTGCTGAGGGAGGAGATGTGAAAAGTTCTCCCAGACACAAACCTCAGCAGATCCACCGGGAAAGGCACCTTCCTCAGCATGCGGAACAAGGACTATCTCCTACCCCCAAAAACCCTCTCCTTCCCCTCGATCAGGACAACCCACAACAGCTGGGAGGTACACCAATTCCTCCATTCTACTACTCCCATTAGCTAACCCATCAGCAAATCCTGTGAGCTCCATCTTCAAAATGGACCCAGAATAGGTCTAACCACTCCATCCAAGGCCACCTGTCTGGTCCACAGTGCCTGAGTTCCTGGAAAAGCTTCGTCATTGACCTGCCTTGCCATCTTCAATGCTCTCTCATCTGTTCTCAACACTGTAGCCAGGATGGCCCAGTGAAACAGGGTCTCATGGGGTTATAGCCCTGAAATGGCTTTCTGTCACCCTCTGCCACCTCTCTGAGCTCATGTCCTAACTTGTCTCCTGTGGCCACAGGGCCTTCTTGCTGCTCCTGGACATACCTGGAATTCTCCTGCCCCAGAGCCTTTGTGCATGCTTTCCCTTCTGTTCAGAATGCTCTTGATGTGTTCTCACTCACCTTCGGAAAAGTCTGAATTGGAGTGACAGGAACAGAAGATGAGGCTGTGTGTTGGGTGAGGCTGGTGGCCCAGAAGAAGGTTCTCTGCCAGCTGTCTGCCTGTGCCTCACTTGTCCTCAGCCAGGAACTTGCACACAGCCCTCACCTGTCACAACTCTCACCCAGGATACTCACAGTCACCCCTGGAGCCCACCCTGCCCACAGCCTGCTGCTGAATGCATTCAACTCTCCTCTGGGACCCTGTCAGCTTTACCCAGACCTGGAACTCCCCCGTCTCCTGCAAAGCTTCCGGATTCCCCCTCTGGTTCCAAAATCACACTGGCGCAAGGCTTTCATGAGAAAGCTATAACGCTAACTAATGAAAGGTTCACACCTACTATCCCCTTCTGTTGCCTTTCTCTCCACCTTCTTTCCTACCTGTGCAAACTGTAACATATCAGTGGAACATGAACATGCTCTGAGACCTGAATCTTTCATTGCGGCTTTCGCAAGACTCCTTATGTGATATGCAACAAGTGTATCCTACATCAGGGTGTTTTACAACTATCATCTATAGAATAGTACAGCCAAAATCACTACAATTTTACCTCACTCTTCATGAAGCAGAACACTTTTTCCTTTCTTCTTTTACTTAAATTCCAGTTAGTTCACATGCCATGGAATATTCACTTCAGGGGTAAGATTTAGTGATTACTCTCCTGCCTACAGAACCTGGTGCTCATCACAAGTGCCCTCCTTAATACCCCTCACCCACTTAACCCTTCCCCCCACACACCTGTCCTGCAGCAACACTCAGTTTGTTCTCCAAGGTTAAGTCTATTTCCTTGTTTGCCTCTCTCATCACCCCTCCACTCTGTTCATCTGTTTTCTTTCTGAAATTCCACAAGCATGAGAGTATAGGATATTTGTCTTTCCTCAATGATTTTGCTTAGCTTAATACAGTCTAGGTCCATCCACATCCTTGCAAATGGTAAGATTTCATTCTTTTTGAAGCTGGGTCATATTCCATTATATATATATGTATGTATCCCACATCTTCTTTATTCATTCATCAGTGCATGGACTTTGGGATTCTCTCCATAGTTTGGCTACTGTCGACATTGCTGCTATAAACATCATGGTGCATGTACCACATTCGAATCTGCATTTTTGTATCCTTTGGGTAAATACCTAGGACAGCAATTGCTGGATCATGTGGTTGTTCAATGTTTAACTTTTGAGGAACCCCTACACTGCTCCCAGACTGGCTGCGCCACTTTGCATTCCCACCAACAGGATGGGAGGGTTCCCCTTTAAGCAGAGCATTATCTGCCAGCAATTTCATAAGAGGAAACAAAACCTCTGGGAGATGCACCCAGGGTCAGGCCAGCAGTTGCAGAATTCACCCCAAGGCTCCTGACGCCAAGCCCCTTGAAGCCACCAGCATGCCACTATCCAAAAGAATTCCCAGACTCTCCTTCTGACTTCACCACCAAAGAAACTACAGAGAGAATATGGCACCTCAAAATATCGAGATAATACTTTTAGTAAAACTAGAAAGTCAAGCTCAACTTTTAAACAGGAACAGGCCGCTTTGGATAATTTTCAATTTTCCCTCCACCCTAATTTTAACTCTTCTGATGAATAAACTAATCAATGATGAAACATCACCTTTGTCAAATGACATCATCCAAGTCTGTATCAGATGAAAAAAGCCACCTAACTCTAGATGCTGGCCACTCAAGTATATCGTAGGCCCAATTGAATAAACACTGTTAGATGAAGGAACAAATTAGATGTTACAAACAGGCACAGAGTGAATCTCACCTTCCCTTTCTAATAAAAGAGGGTTCCTAGGAAACAGATGGTCAAAATACATTTGTAAGCAATAAATGGACAGAGAAATTGTGATCCCCTGCAAAGATCTACCTGCAGGGAAACTAAGTAATTCTTGCACCAAACCCAGAATGCTGACAGCTACTTCAATTTTACTTTGTGGCTCAACTAGAGAAAAGAGAAAAGCCCAGGAGGTTTTGGGATAATGAGAGGTTTTACCTAAAGCCCTGACATAGTTAGGACATTTTGCCAAACATACCTGTGCTTTCTCTGAACACTGGCGTCCTGTGACAAGCTTCCTCGCTGACTCAGATGCTGACGTTCAAAACCTCGGGTGTCTTGGAGTCAGAGCAGAGAAGTGCTGTCAGCTGTGGAGAAGAAGGCACCTCTGACCTAAAGCCCACACACCTGCTTCGGTTTCTGGGTAAAGGGGCAACACATACTTGTTGTTTAGCAGTAATTATCTTCATTCTCAATAGACCAATGACCTTGCCTTTTCTGGAAAGCAAGACTTACTCTTCTAAAGAAACCCTCAATTCGTGTATTCCCAATGCAACTAGAGTGGGGTCTGGTTTACGCTCACCTCCAGGCCCCCACCTGGAGGATTTTCCTGCATGATTCTACCAGCCAATTACCACTAACCTGGGGGCACACGGGGCATAATGCTGAAGTTGGGAGATGGCTCTGGGGCTTGCTACTGCCACACCTGTGCCTGGGGGACCAGGGCACACCCTGCTGAACTCGGGGTACTGCTCAAGATGCATCACCTGCTCTGTGTCAGAGAACCGGGGGACACCTCACTGAAGGTGGGGACTCTGTGAGGTCCTTACCTGCCCTCTTCCCAGGGAACAGGGGAAACCGTGAAATTCTGCAACCCATCCCAGAAAAGCTCAGGTGAGTGGGCGCCCTGGAGTTCACGGTTATGGGGAATAAGGCCAGTTGAGGACATGGGGCAGAAGAGACTTTAAAGAGGAAAAGAAAACTCACCTGAGTCCCCACAATGAACCCTCTCCAAGTGCCCTTCCAGAACCCTGCCTCCAACCTGGGGTGCACCCTACCCCCGGACCCCCCCACCACTGGTGCTTGCTGCTCACTCACCAGCCGGGACCTCCGCAGGGCAACTCTCTCTCTCCCAGTGCCCTTCTTCTGCCCCAGGTCTGCACCCCACTGCAACTCTGGAACAGCCCACAGAGACGTAGCTCAACCCCCAAGCAGTGATTGGTCAGGGAGGGTGGTGCCCCAGCCCCTGGGATGCCAGGCAACCCGCCCTCAAGCCCCTGGAACCCTGAAAGTGCAGGGGGTCCAAGAGGTGCCTCTTCTACCCAACATCCAGCACAGACATGGGTGGGGTCCTGGGCCAGGCTCCCCACACACACCTGGCCCCTTCCAGGGACCCCTCTTGCTGCAGACCACCCTCAGAGTCCTGCCCCTTCCCTTTCTGCACCAGGCCTCCCTGCTGGGGTGTGTCTGGTTCTGGGCAAGTTCAGTGGCTCTCAGACCCTCCAAGGCTTGGGCTTTAGGAAATGCAATGATTTCATGCATTTTCAGTATGTACATGTCAGTATGACTTTAATCTTATGGGAGCCAAAGAGGTTCTTTATCTTTTCTTATCTTCATGTTGGCATTTTTGGTTATTGTTTTCTTCTCGAAGCAGATGTACAACATGTGATTGGGGCAGAAATAGGGCCCATGCTTTGAGTTTTTGCCCAATCATTTTGAGCCGGGTAAAATGTTAAAGGATAGCTTCCCTGGGATCCCAGGATCAGGGCCCACAGATGATATAAGATAAAAATTACTTTCATCATTATAATTACTACTAAATGGAGGAATTTGAGACAAAACCACCTTTCACAAGAGTACCAAGAAATCAAAATGATGCCCACAGTAGGCTACCTGCTCCATGGTCAGCACAAGTAACAGAAGTGTTCACAGTCTCTGGACTCCTGCCCTTCTCCTGCCCAAATCTCTGAAGCACACAGACCACTTAAAATCAGAATTGTAGAACTGCTAGACACCTTAGAGATGTCTGGCACCATTCCCATGGACTGCAGAATAAAACACAGTAGCTCATTGTCACAAACTAATTTCAACATGAAGTGCCCCCTGGATGCACTAAGTTCTTTCTCTGCAAATGTTGACTAATGTAAGTCACAGTCATACCATTTAAACACTAGGATGGCTGGGAAGTCATTCTAGGTAAGGCAATATTTTAGCCATGTTTATAAGCATTGGCTCACTTTGTAGAAGAGGCTGAGCTGAGTGTTTTTAAATACTATTTCAGGTACAAGAGAGGAGTTAAGATGGCGGAGGAGTAGGGGATCCCTTTTTCAGCAGGTCCCCTGAGTCCAGCTGGATAGGTACCAGACCAGACTAAACAACCACGGAATCAGCCTGAGAGGTAGGAAGATATATCTGGATCTCTACAAATGAACATCTCCAGCGCTGAGTATTGAGGTAGGAAGGGGGGAGTCCTGAAACCTAGCACAGATGCTGGAAGATAAAAGGAAGCGGGAGGGAGCCGCCACATTCGGGCGCCAGGAAGTAGCAGCGACCTGCACAGGGGAGCGGGCAAACTCAAGGAAGGCACCCCCAGAGAGCAGACTGAGACTGGTGAGCCATGAGAGCGCACCACCAGGCATCTCTCGGAACACAGGAATCCCAGTGTCCTCATGGCATCCAGAATGAGATTGGGAGCTCCTGGATCGCATGCGGTCCACTGAATGCTGGCAGGCCACCTGCACAGGGGAGCAGGCAGATTCATGGTCAGAACCCTGGAAACAGCAGACTGAGACCCTGAACCAGGTGCACCCACCACCAGGCTTCTCACGGAACTCAGGAATCCCGGTGTGCTCACCGGGCATAGACAGACCCAGAGACCCGGGAGCACGCGGGGAGGCTGGTGGCTGGTGGTTGGTGGGCCACCTGCATGTGTGAGCGGGGGGACTCACGGTTGGTACCCGGGAAAGAGCGGACTGAGACCCTGAAGGAGGTGGCATGCCACCAGGCTTCTCAGGAAACTCTGTAATCCTGGTGTGCTCACGGGATCCAGACTGAGACCTGGAGATCTGGAAGCTCATGGGGTGGCTGGTGGCTGGTGGCCTTAGAAACACAAAGGACAGAGATGCGCCTGCCCTGGAAGTGTGGGCATTGACACCGGGTGTGGGGCACACATCCACGGACGCTATGGGGTTGAGCAGCACCAACAGTAATGGAGTTAAAGTGGCCAGAACATCCGTGGACAACAGGCTGCAATCCCTCTGTTCTGTGACAATTCAGTCTCTGCTGCTCTGACTCTCAGAAGAGGCACAGCAGACCAGCAGAGAAAGCCGCCAGGGAACAAAAGCCTGGAAATACTGGCTCACAGCTTGCCCACACTCATCACCCCTCGCAGGGGACAGGGCAACTCTACCCCAACAGGGTTGCCTGAGTATGGGTGCAGCAAAATACAAACTCTTAACAATAGAGAACAAAGGGATGGATACCAGAGAGGAGGTGGATAGAGGGATGAGTCAAATAGATGAAGCAGATTAAGAGGGCACTTTTCTTGATGACCACTGAGTAATATATAGAATTACTGAATCACTCTATTGTACACCTGAAACGAATGTAACACTGTATGTTAGCTCTACTGGAATTAAAATAAATTTTTTTAAAAGATTTTTCTTTCCACAACCTCTTGGAAAAAGCTTTTCCTGTGCACTGTGAATAAGCCCTATTGGGAGGATTCACTCTACAATAATTATTCACTCTATGCCTTGAATTCAGATTTCACTGATCTTACTGTGGATCCCAGCCAACGGAAGCCATGGTCCTTTTCAGTCCAGGCTCAGCAGCTATGCATTCAAGATTGGAAGTAGAGACACATGTCACTTCACAGTCCAGAAAGCTATTATTGTTTCTGTTACAGAGTGAGAGAGTCACAGACTTTGGGACAAGTTTCAGAGCAGGTTTATTATGGATCCTGGATCTCTACTTCAATGTTCTTTGCCTGGATCCATTTGGCTAATAGGTTCCCTGTGGATGGGCTAGCTTCCAAGCACATACATGGAAGATGCAAAGGTGGGTGGGCTTGGTGCGGGACAGGAAGAAGACCAAAAGCAGACAAGAGCCCGACCCCTCCCCTGATTCAGGAACTGCTACAGGAGAGGGTACGGGAGGTAGAATCCATGAGAAACTCAAAGGTCACCAGCTGAACACGGGAGGCATAGGTTAAGGGATATGGAGATGTTGGGTTGAAGGCTGCTCTGAGCTACCTCTGGGAGGAAGGGAGGGAAGAAATGAGGAGTCACTGCCTGCCGCTGGCTCATGCCAGCTGCCCACTGCTCTGACACGCATCCGTCTACACAGCTGACACAACCTGGGCTCAGGATGGGCTGGCTCGGGTCCCTCAATCCTCAGTGGGACAGCTGGCCCCAGGGCTCAGAGACATGCTGAGGGAGATGAGAGGGAAAGCTGCCCCACCCAGGTCATCGCCTCCTTGAGCAGACAGCCCTTCAGAACTGCTAAAAAAAAAAAAAACCCCACTAACGGGGTTGAAAGACATGCCATGGATGAACTAAGGCATAGAGATATGTAAAATAACATTCATTTTTAAGTTCAGAGCTGTCATCTCAGGAAGTGGGGAGAGCTTCCCTGAAGAAGTCTGAGGGGAGGGCAGGCCATGCTGAAAAGGGAGACATGGCTCTTCTGATTGGGGACCTGCAGCCCCCTTCCAGGGCAGGGCATCATCCTCGCATCACACGAGATCTATGGAAGTGTTCCATCAGGGCCAGATGTTTGTCTTGAGAAGGGTACCCTGGCATTGGACTGCACAGGGCAGCTGGGACGAGGGCCAGATGGAGGACGGCCAATACCCCGGAGGCCATGGGGCAAGAGCTGAGGCACATGACCTTGAAGATGATGAGGAAAAGCAGGAGGGAGGTGGCAGCATGGAGCCGGCCCGAAAGTGCCATGGAGCAGTGCCCACAGCTACACTGACTGGGTGCCTTCTGGGCCCGGTGTGGCTGACTTCAGTGTGCTCCAGACTAGTCCTGACCACACGTCTAGGAAGTGTGCACCACCCCCGGCCTCCTCTCCCCTTGCAGCTGCTAGGAATCATGGTCACAGACCCTGGTCAGCTTTTGTGGAAACCAAGCAGTGGCTCCCCCGCACGCTGCACCTCTGGTGGTGGTCCAGTGCGACCCTCGTGCCTGGCCAGACACTGATGTCTACCTGTCTCCACACAAATCCACAGACAGGAGGGTGTCCCTGAATTCCACAGCACCTGATGAGACAGATCCACAGAACCCATCACCCAGTGGGTCACTCGGGACCTCACCTATGGTCTTAGAGCTCACCATACCCTATTTCTGTCACTTCCCACAGAAAGCCTGTTTCTGATCCCCCACAATAACATACATCCTGGTTGCTGACCTGCGGGCATGCCATAAACCCACATGGCACCTTTCTTTAAGTGAAGGCTATGCCTACACCTCCTAGAAAATATTTCTAATGAAGTACAAGTCCATCAGGACTACGTTGTGAACCGTAGCACACAGCCTGCATGGTAGTAGTCAGTAATTCTAACAAGTGTTAACCCCAACCCCCGTCTCACAAAACCTTCCTCCGTCCCACGGAACTCGTGGTCTGCCCTCAGAAAACCCTCCAGGAAACAAACCTTTCATCTGAATCCTCTATTCAACTTCTGATTCAAATCTTGTCCAACCACAATGATATGAAACTAGAAATCAGTCTCAAGAAAAAAATGGGACAGTGAAAAATAGGTGGAGATTGGGGGGCCTGGGTGGCTCAGTTGTTAAGGATCTGCCTTCAGCTCAGGTCCTGATCCCAGGATCCTGGGATTTAGCCTGGAATCAGGCTCCTTGCTCAGTGGGAAGCCCGCTTCTCCTCTCCCACCCCCCTGCTTGCGTTCCCTCTCTCACTCTCTCACTCTCTGTTAGATACTTAAATAATCTTTAAAAAATATGTGGAGATTTAACAACATGCTACTGAACAACCAACAGTCAAAGACGAAATCAAAAAAAAATTTAGAAGTACCTTGACACTGATGAAAAAGACAACTTGCAAAAACTTATGAGATGCAGCGAAAGTAGCTCAACGGGGGACATTCATAGAAACTCAAGTCTTCATCAATCCATGAGAATGGTCTCCAATAAACAACCTGATTTATGTGGTAAAGAAGTAGAAAAAAAAACAACAAACAAAGCCCAAAATTAGTAGAAATAAGGAAATAAAAAAAGGAATGCATAAATAAATCCAACAGAGACTAAAAAGACAAAAAAACAATGAAAATGAGAGCTGCCTTTTTTGGAAAGATAAAGAAAACTGACAAACTTAGCTAGACTCACCAAGAAAGACAGAGGACTCGAATACAATCAGGAAAGAAAGATAATGGATTCCTGCATCATATCAAAATCAAAAGAACTCTTCAAACTTGGACACAACAACTTCTTGCAAGCCACGTCTCTAAAGGCAAAGGAAATAAAAGCAAAAATGAACTATTGGCACTTCATCAAGATAAAAAGCTTCTGCACAGCAAAGCAAACGATCAACAAAACAAAAAGGCAACCTATGGAATTGAAGAAGATATCTGAAAATGATATTACAGATAAAGGGCTGGTATCCAAGATCTATAAAGAACTCCTCAAACTCGACACCCAAAAAATGGGCAGAAGACACAAAGAGATACTTCACCAGAGAAGACATACAAATGGCCAACAGACACATGAAAAAATGCTCCACATCACTTGCCATCAGGCAAATACAAATCAAAACGACAATGAGATACCACCTTACACCAGTTAGAATGGTTAAAATTAACAAGGCAGGGGGCACCTGGGTGGCACAGAGGTTAAGCGTCTGCCTTCGGCTCAGGGCGTGATCATGGCATTATGGGATCGAGCCCCACATCAGGCTCCTCCGCTATGAGCATGCTTCTTCCTCTCCCACTCCCCCTGCTTGTGTTCCCTCTCTCCCTGGCTGTCTCTATCTCTGTGGAATAAATAAATAAAATCTTTAAAAAAAATTAACAAGACAGGAAATTACAAAAAGTCAGAGAGGATGTGCAGAAAGGGGAGCCCTCTTACACTACTCATGAGAATACAAGCTGGTATAGCCACTTTTGAACAATATGGAGTTTCCTCAAGACATTAAACACAGAGCTATCCTATGACCCACCAATTGCACTACTGGGTATTTCCTCCATAGACGCAGAGTAATGAAAAGAAGGGGCACCTGTATCCCAATGTTCATAGCAGCAATGTCCATAATAGCCAAACTGTGGAAGGAGCCAAGATGTCCTTCAGCAGATGAATGGACGAAGAAGATGTGGTTCATCTATACAGTGATATATTACTCAGTCATCAGAAAGGATGAATACCCACCATTTGCACCAACGTGGATGGACCAGGAGGGGATTATGCTAAGTGAAATTAAGTCAAGCAGAGAAAGACAATTATCATATGGTTTCACTCCTATGTGGAATGGAAGGAATAGCATGGAGGACATTAGGAGAAGGAAGGGAAAAGTGAAGGGGGGGAATGAGAGTGGGAGATGAACCATGAGAGCCTATTGACACTGGGAAACAAACTGAAGGTTGCAGAAATGGAGGGTAGGGGAATGGGTTATCCTGGTGATGGGTATTAAGGAGGGCACGTGTCATAATGAGCACTAAGTGTTATATGCAAACAATGAATCATGGAACACTTCATCAAAAACAAATGAAGTACTGTAGGTTGAATAACATCATTTTAAAAAAAGAGAAATATATGAAATCCATACAGAAAAACTGTCACTATTTGCAAATGACATGAAATCCTGAAAAATTCCACAAAAAAACTGTTAGAATAAATAAATTCAAGAAAGCTGCAGGATAAAAAGTCAACATACAGAGACCTGTTGTCTTTTTTTTCAGATTTTATTTATTTATTTGAGAGGAAGAGAAAAAGCACATGCAGGGGAGTGTCAGAAAGAGGGAGAAGCAGACCCTCGCTAAGCGGGGAGCCGAACAGGGTGCTCAATCCCAGAACTCTGGGATCATGACCTGAGCTGAAGGCAGACGCTTCACCTATGGGGCCACCCAGATGACCCAACTTCTTGCATTTCTGTATACTGATGACACACTTTCGCAAAGAGAAATTAAAAAAGCAATGCAATTTACAATTGCATCAAAAAAAATCTAGGAATAAAAGTAACCAAAAATGAGAAAGACATAGTACACTCAACACATGGCAGAAAAGAAATGAAAAACATGTGTGTCGAGGGGGGCAGAATGTATGGGTCAAAGATTTGGAAGGCAACACAAACAAATGGAAGCATACGCCATGCTCCTTAACTGGAAGAGTTAATTATGTGAACATGTCCATCGTACCCAAAGCAATCGACTATCTACGAAATCCGTATCTGAATTCCAGTGGCATTGTTCGAGGAAATACAAAACAGTCCTCAAACTTGTATGGAATCACAAAAGACCCCAAATACCCAAAGGAACCTGGACAAAGAAAGGTGCAGTCAACACACTCCTGGATTTCAAGCTAGATTACAAAGCTCTTGTCATCAAAACAGGATGGTACTGGCATAAACACAGACACCAGGTCAGTGGAACAGAACAGAAAGCTCAGACACTTACCCACACGTAGTTGATCCTAACTTACGACACAGCAGCAGAAGATATGCCATGAGGGAAGGACAGTCTCTTCAGTGAGCAGTAACAGGCAAACTGGACACTAAATGCAGAAGAATATAACTGGGTCACTTTCTTACACCACACACAAAATTTTTAATGGAAAAATGATTTGAACATAAGACCCGAATTCATAAACCTCCAAGAAGACACAGGCACTAAGTCTCTCAACATTGGTTTTGGCAAAGTGTCTTCAGATCGGACACCAAATGCAAAGACAACAAAAGCAAAAATAAACAAGTGGAACAACATCAAACTGAAATCTTCCACACGGCAAAAGACACCAGCAAAAACTTAAAAGGCCACGGACCCAATAAGAAAAAATATCTGCGAATCATATGTGGCTAATATCCAAAATACACACAACACTAATACAAATCAAAAAAAAAACTGTATAAAAAAATGGGGGGAATAGTGAATAGATACTTTCGAAAGATGGCACACAGGTGCCAACAGACAGAAAACGTTGTTCAACATCACTAATCATTGTCAGGGAAACATCAGTCAAACCCACAATTGGCTATCCCCTCACAACTGTTGGAACAGCAATTGTCCTAGAGACAGACACCAGGTGGGGTCAAGGGTGTGCAGACGAGGGGACACTGTGCACTGTTGGTGGGAATGGAATTTGCTGCAGCCACTGTGACAAATGGTATGGAGGTTCCTGAAAAAATAAATACAACTACCACATGACCCAGTAATGGCTCTACAGAGTATTGATTTGCAGAACAGAAAAATACAGCCTCAAAAAGACAGATGCACTGCCACATTCACTGCAGCATTATTCAAAAGAACCAGACATGGAAACACAGAACTTGGGGGCTTTATGCCAAGTAACTCAGAGACAGAAAGACCAATACCAGATGCTCTCATGTACATTCCACGTGGAATAAACAAATACTGAATGCATGGATAGTGAGAGCAGATTGGCAGGTGCCAGATTCGGGGATGGGGTGGTAGAAATGGGTGAAGGTGGTCAAAGTCTCAATGTTTGAATGAGAAAATCCGACAATCATGAAATGTTCTGTCCAGCATGGAGACTAAAACTAACCCCGCAGCATGGGGTATAGGTTTCCCTGCTCTTTGAAAGTACAGGGCTTCTGAGAAACCTTGCACAGCAGAAATGGTGTCAAGAAGGAATGGCCATTAATTTACACGGAACAATTAGACAGTGTGCTCAGACTCCAAAATTCCTTCTCTTTGGCTTTTCTTAGGCTTCAGGACACAAGTTTCTAATGGAGGCCCAGCATAAAAGAAGATAAAGCACAGCAGAGACTCACAGACACAATTCAAAGTGCTGGTGGCTGGATGCGGAGAGCGGTTCCCAGAGGAAGGAGCTAGTTAGGGTGTACGCCGCCTCTGTCGTGCTTCTCCCCAAAACAGATGCTGAACGCCATTCTCACTGTTCACCTTTTTTCATAAGAGGGAAATCCTCTTCAGGTCTCACCCTCTTACTGAAGCTGGGTAATAACGTAGTTCTTTCATGAAGACCAAGTGTCTCACTGTGAACGTTTAAAAAGTGGGGGATACTTGTACTTGAGCATTGTTGAGGGAGGAGATGTGAAAGGTTCTCCCAGACACAAACCTCAGCAGATACACCAGGAAAGGCACCTTCCTCAGCGTGCGGAACATGGACTACCTCCTACCCCCCGAGAAACCCTCTCCTTCCCCTCGATCAGGAAAACCCACAACAGCTGGGAGTTACCCCAATTCCTCCATTCTCCTGCTCCTAATAGCTAACCCATCAGCAAATCCTGTGAGCTCCATCTTCAAAATGGACCCAGAATAGGTCTAACCCCTCCATCCAAGGCCACCTGTCTGGTCCACAGTGCCTGAGTTCCTGGAAAAGCTTCATCATTGACCTGCCTTACCATCTTCAACCCTCTGTCATCTGTTCTCAACACTGTAGCCAGGATGGCCCAGTGAAACAGGGTCTCATGGGGTTATAGCCCTGAAATGGCTTTCTATCACCCTCTGTCACCTCTCCGAGTTCATGTCCTAAGCTGTCTCCTGTGGCCACAGGGCCTTCTTGCTGCTCCTGGACATACCTGGAATTCTCCTGCCCCAGAGCCTTTGCACATGCTTTCCCTTCTGTTTCGAATGCTCTTGATGTGTTCTCACTCACCTTTGGAGAAGTCTGAATTGGAGTGACAGGGACAGAAGATGACGCTGTGTGTGTTGGGTGAGGCTGGTGGCCCAGAAGAAGGTTCTCTGCCAGCTCTCCACATGTGCCTCACTTGTCCTCAGCCAGGAACTTGCACACAGCCCTCACCAGTCACAACTCTCACCCAGGAGACCCACAGCCACCCCTGGAGCCCACCCCGCCCACACCCTGCAGCAGAATGCATTCGGCTCTCCTCTGGGACCCTGTCAGCTTTAGCCAGACCTGGAACGCCCCCGTCTCCTGCAAAACTCCCGGATTCCTCCTCTTCTTCCAAAATCACACTGGCACAAGGCTTTCATGAGAAAGCTATAACACTAACTAATGAAAGGTTCACACCTACTTTCCCCCTCTGTTGCCTTTCTCTCCACCTTCTTTCCTACCTGTGCAAACTGTAACATATCAGTGGAACATGAATCTTTCATTGCAGCTTTCTGAGGACTCCTTATGTGATAAGCAACTAGTGTATCCTACAACAGGGTGTTTTACAACTCTCATCTATAGAAGACTACAGCCCAATTCACTACAATTTTACCTCATTCTTCATGAAGCAGAACACTTTTTCCTTTCTTCTCTTACTTAAATTCCAGTTAGTTCACATGCCATGGAATATTCGCTTCAGGGGTAGGATTTAGTGATTCCTCACCTGCATACAGTACCTGGTGCTCATCACAAGTGCCTTCCTTAATACCCCTCACCCATTTAACTCTTCCCCCCACGCCCCTGTCCTGCAGCAACACTCAGTTTGTTCTCCAAGTTTGAGTCTATTTCCTTGTTTGCCTCTCTCATCACCCCTCCACTCTGTTCATCTGTTTTCTTTCTGAAATTCCACAAGCGTGAGAGCATAGGATATTTATCTTTCCTCAGTGATTTTGCTTAGCTTAATACACACTATATCCATCCACATCCTTGCAAATGGTAAGATTTCATTCTTTTTGAAGCTGGGTCATATTCCATTATATATATATGTATCCCACATCTGCTTTATCCATTCATCAGTGCATGGACTTTGGGATTCTCTCCATAGTTTGGCTACTGTCGACATTGCTGCTATAAACATCATGGTGCATATTCCCTCTTTGAATCTGCATTTTTGTATCCTTTGGGTAAATACCTAGGACAGCAATTGCTGGATCATGCAGTTGTTCAATGTTTAACTTTTTGAGGAACCCCACACTGTTTCCCAGACTGGCTGCACCACTTTGCATTGCCACCAACTGGATGGGAGGGTTCCCCTTTAAGCAGAACATTATCTGCCGGCAATTTCATAAGAGGAAACAAAACCTCTGGGAGATGCACCCAGGGTCAGGCAAGCAGGTGCAGACTTCACCCCAAGGCTCCTGACGTCAAGCCCCTTGAAGCAACCAGCATGCCACTATCCAAAAGAATTCCCAGACTCTCCTTCTGACTACACCACCAAAGAAACTACAGAGAGAATATGGCACCTCAAAATGTCGAGATAATACATTTAGTAAAACTAGAAAGTCAAGCTCAAATTTTTTTTTTAAGATTTCATTTATTTGACAGAGAGAGAGAGAGAACCAGCGATAGAGGGAACACAAGCAGGGGGAGTGGGAGAGGAAGAAGCAGGCTCACAGCAGAGGAGCCAGATGTGGGTCTCGATCCCAGGACTCCGGGATCACGCCCTCAGCTGAAGGCAGACGCTTAACCACTGTGCCACCCAGGCGCCCCTCAAGCTCAACTTTTAAACAGGAACAGGCCGCTTTGGATAATTTTCAATTTTCCCTCCACCCTAATTTTAACTCTTCTGATAAATAAACTAATCAATGATGAAACATCACCTTTGTCAAATGACATCATCCAAGTCTGTATCAGATGAAAAAAAACCACCTAACTCTAGAGGCTGGCCACTCAACCATATCGTAGGCCCAATTGAATAAACACTGTTAGATGAAGGAACAAATTAGATGTTACAAACAGGCACAGAGTGAATCTCACCTCCCCTTTCTAATAAAAGAGGGTTCCTAGGAAACAAATTGTCAAAATACATTTGTAATCAATAAATGGACAGAGAAATTGTGATCCCCTGCAAAGTTCTACCAGCAGAGAAACTAAGTAATTCTTGCACCAAACCCAGAATGCTGACAGCTACTTCAATTTTACTTTGTGGCTCAACTAGAGAAAAGACAAAAGCCCAGGAGGTTTTGGGATAATGAGAGGTTTTACCTCCAGCTCTGACATAGATAGGACATTTTGCCAAACATACCTGTGCTTTCTCTGAACACTGGCGTCCTGTGACAAGCTGTCTCGCTGACTCAGATGCTGACGTTCAAAATCTTGGGTGTCTTGGAGCCAGAGCAGAGAAGTGCTGTCAGCTGGGGAGAAGAAGGCACCTCTGACCTAAAGCCTGCACACCTGCTTCGGTTTCTGGGCAAACGGGCAACACATACTTGTTGTTTAGCAGTAATTATCTTCATTCTCAATAGACCAATGACCTTGCCTTTTATGGATAGCAGACTTACTCTTCTAAAGAAACCCTCAATTCGTCTATTCCCAATGCAACTAGAGTGGAACATTTATTTCTCACTTAAATAGAAAACACCGTTATTGTCGACATTGCGTGAATGAACTTTTAAAAGCATTTTAGAGAGAAAGGAAGAGACCTTTATTCAAACCCAAGTCAGGACAGCTGCCTGGGAGACACAATCTTCACCAAGAAGGGAGTTCTCCGGGGAAGGAACATTTGGGGCAGGTTTATATATTTTTTTCTGTTTTGTTTTACGTACAGAGTTACACACCACAATGAGGATCTTCTTAGATTCCAGAAAGTGACAGACTCTTTCTTATGTTTTCAGTATGTACATGTCAGTATGATTTTAATCTTATGGGAGCCAAAGAGGTTCTTTATATTTTCTTATCTTTATGTTGGCATTTTTGGTTATTGTTTTCTTCTCGAAGCAGATGTACAACATGTGATTGGGGCAGAAATAGGGCCCAGGCTTTGAGGTTTTGCCCAGTCATTCTGAGCCGGGTAAAATGTTAAAGGATAGCTTCCCTGGGAGCCCAGGATCAGGGCCCACAGATGATATAAGATAAAAATTCCATTTATCATTATAATTACTCCTAAATGGAGGAATTTGAGACAAAAGCACCTTTCACAAGAGTACCAAGAAATCAAAATGATGCCCACAGTAGGCTACCTGCTCCATGGTCAGCACAGGTAACAGAAGTGTTCACAGTCTCTGGACTCCTGCCCAAATCTCTGAAGCACACAGACCACTTAAAATCAGAATTGTAGAACTGCTAGACACCTTAGAGATGTCTGGCACCATTCCCTTGGACTGCAGAATGAAACACAGTAGCTCGTTGTCACAAACTAATTTCAACATGAAGTGCCCCCTGGATGCACTAAGTTCTTTCTCTGCAAATGTTGACTAATGTAAGTCACAGTCATACCATATAAACACTACGATGGCTGGGAAGCCATCGTAGGTAAGGGAATATTTTAGCCATGTTTATAAGCATTGGCTCACTTTGTGGAAGAGGCTGAGCTGAGTGTTTTTAAATACTATTTCAGACCTGTTTTTCAGCACCCTCTGAACACACCAGAGCCTGAATGGACTAAAAATGATAGTTGCCTTCAGTAACTTTAATACCAGAAAAATATTATACTGTCTCTATTCCTAAGGATCTTTGAGTATCTTACCCAGAGGTCCTCCACTGAGATAATGATCTTAATGATCACCATGGGCAGAGGTGAAAAGGCCCGCTGAATTAGTTCCAGTTGTCCACATGACAAGAAAATCCTGATACTTGATAGGTTTCCAGATCGAGAAGACCAGAGATAAGAGGGAAATAGTACCCGGTGTGGAACAACAAGGGATTTGGAGTCAATTTGGGGATCCCGCTTAGGTTTCTGACACTAAAATCCTCTGTGACTCATATCATCTGAGTCCCTGTCTAACCACCTGAAAATATGCCTAAAAATATCTACACCCTAGTTGAGAAGTTTAAGAGGCAAAATGCTACAAAGAGCCATATGATGTCTCTCAAGAACAGGTGCTCAGGAAGCCATAATTGCTACTGGGTCTATTTCTTTTCCAGAAGAAAGAACACATGTTGAATCCATATTTCTAATAGATGACTCACCAGATGATTTTCAAACCTGAAGGAAGGCTAAGAAGTCGCTCTTGTGTCATATTTCACTCAGAAATCATGTTGTTGGACTGGTGAGGATGATACGATAGCAACGTCATCACTAAGAGTAGGGAGCTTCTAATTTCCATATGGCCATGTTGACCCCCTTAGCTCAGAGCACCAGAAAGGGCAGCTGGGGAGGGGGCACCGCCATCACTATGAGTGGGGAGCTTCCCATTTCCATATGACCATGTTGACCCCCTTAGCTCAGGGCCACCAGATAGGACAGCTGAGGGGGACCACAGGCCAAGGCTGCCAGGTGTGGCTGGGGCAGGCAGAACTCTGACTTAAGGCTCAACTCCTGTCTAGGTTATTATAATGCTCTTCACAAAGAAAGTGCCATTGTGTGTGAGCCCTCATGTAGAAAAGGTTCAGAATTTCCACTGAGATTCCCTCTCTGACCTTTAGGATATGTAGCAAAGTTCCATTTAATTTTTAAACACTGAAGGACTTCCTGGTTTTCTTTTCGCTATGACTGTGGCTCAATTCTCCTGTGGTCTAAGAATAGAATCTAGTTAATTTCAGGGTTTAACATTTGTAGACTTGATTCGTGGCCCCACCTATCATCTATTTGGGTAAAGAGTCTATGACCACTTGAAAATAATGTATTCTGCACTTATTATGGAATGTTCCCTATATGTCAATTAGGTCACATTTGTTACCAATGTTTTGTCTGCTTTTTCTGTCAGATATTGAGAAAGGTATATTAAAATCTTCAAACAATGCTGCTCTATTCAACGTGGCATCAGAGAATCTACCAGTGTTAGAAGGCAAGAGAAACAAAAAGTATAAGAATTGAGGGGATAATTGTGCCTATTCACAGATAATACGATTGTGTACATAGAAAATCCAAAACAGTCTATAAACACCCTATTAGAATTAAAAATGCAATTTATAAATTTGAGATGGATTGTAGCTTCCCATTGGACAGTTTCTGAAAGAAAACGTAGAACCTGTCAATCTTGGGGTAGGACATAGTGTGCACTAACCATTTAAAAGAATTCAGCAGGACTTCATAAAAATGTGACATTTCTCCTTATCTTATGACCATAAGAAAATGAAAAAGTGAAGCGCAGGCTGCGAAGTAAAGATTTGCAAAACACACACTGACAAAGACTTGTCAATAAAGAATCCCTGCTCATCAACCATAAAAAGTCTATTTATAAACGAATACTTCACAAAAGATTGACTGATGGCCAATAAGAACAGGAAAGGGTGCTCTACAGTATTATTTTCAGGAACAGCAAGGCCTTTCCTAAAATGAAAACATACACACAAACCAGTATTCCCTAGATGGATGACGTCCTTATTCCTGAGGACAGCTTGAAGAACAGACTAGCATCAAATTAAAGTGATGGAATTCCTGACACTCAGAGGATGGACAATTGACCTGAAATTACAGTACAATTTCTAGGCATCATTCGGTCCTCTGAAGGCAGACAACTACCACACCCCTTCCTACACCACACACGTTGCTTCCCAACACCTACCATAAAAGAAGAAGATGAGAAACAGATAGGACTAGTAGGAAATAGCAAAAATCACATGTGGGGATTACCCTGAAACACACTGTTCACATAAGTAGTGTAAGGAAGTGTAGGGAACTGACAAGGACAGAGACTCAAGAGGTACTTCTTTGGGAAATGCTGTCTGAAATCGTCACACATTGGTACCAGCTAATGCGCGCTCTGAGCATACCCTAGGGTTAGCTCACAAGGGTCTGCAACACCATCGCTGAGGACTGAAACTCTTCAAGACCTCAAAGCTTGCCTGATTGACTATTGGACTAAGAGATTCCCATGTTCTGAAAACAGATACCAACTAATTGAAAGGTTCACCTGGGCTCTCTCGGAGGCCCTACAAGTAGCTGAACCATTCACTGAAAATCAATCACACACACACACACACACACACACACACACACACACACACACACACACCTGTCATTTCACCAATTACTTAAACATTCAAGGTTCTTCCTACCTTTTCTTTTTCACATTGATATTTATACTCACATGAAATGTCATCATTTCTAATGAACACTGATGTCAAAATAGAGATCCATTGACACAATATTCACAAAATGGAACTTCCCTGCTGTCATTTTCAATATAGCATTTTTTTAAAGTTCATACATATTTTGGGTGTTTGGTAACTTATACAGGAGAAGATCAGCATTGAAAACTCTAAATACTGACTATGAGTTTTAAGCCTAGAGAAGAAAAATTGTCCAATTTCATAGATAATAAGGAACCAAAGGGAAAGCATGGAAGCTGTAGTCGAATAATTTTACACATATGCATCCTCTCTTATTCTACTACTGAGGGGCGTGTTTTATTACCACTCTACATGCATCAATTGTCTTCCACGTGCACCTGCAGAGGTATAATGAATTACTACAGTAGAATGAAATGTCTGGGAACTACTTGGCGGCATCTATAATGAACAATGAAATTTCGATCTTATATTTGGTGAACTTCCACTGTATGTCCCTTTAGACAATGGACCCCAAACAGAAGGGGGAATGAACCACGAGAGACTATGGACTCTGGGAAAGAAACTGAGGGCTTCAGAGGGGAGAGGGGTGGGGGATTGGGATGGGCCAGTGATGGGTATTAAGGAAGGTACATATTGCACGGAGCACTGGGTGTTATATGCAAATAATGAATCACGGAACACTACATCAAAAACTAAGGAAATACTGTACAGTGACTAACATATCATAATAAAAAATTATTTTTAGAAAAAAAAATAAAGGTAAAAAAAAAAAACAATACAGCTTTCCTGTTTGAAAAACAATCACAATTGAGAAAAAACTAACTTCCAATCCCTAAAGCAAAACACAGACCAAGTTCCATTTCACTCCCCTTTATTCACATTCTCTGTGGGTTCTAAGCTATTTCCCTACCTCCTTTCCTGCTGAGCAGGGAGCCTGGGCTCGATTCCAGAACCCTGGGATCATAACCTGAGCAAAAGGCATATGCTTAACTGGCTGAGCTAGCCAGGAACCCCAGCCATGTTTTTCTTAAGCAAAAGGACACTTTCTCACAATGCCTTCACATGACTTCACATGGTACCAGATCCCTGCATTTGCCTCTACGAGGTTGCAGATGAAGGCAATTGCAAACTCTCACAGTGGTTTATCAAATACAATGACCTGCCTGGTGACAGTGAAACTCTTATGAGCCCACCAGAGGGTGCTGTGACACTCAGCTGTGGCTGGGCTGGCACAGAGAACCAAGTCCATTTCCCTGCCTGATGTCTGTGAGGAACAGATGCCCCCACTGTGAATGAGACCCTGCCACTGAGCTGTCCAGAGATGGCCATCCTCACGGAGGATGAGGATAAAGGACAATGCCTGAGGAGACCTCATCTGTCTCTTTTTTCATATTTTTGACAGTGGACAAATCACTGCCTAGGAGTCCCCAAATACCTTAGTCTCATCTGTGAATGACCAAGAGGTTTTACAAAACACTTAAGATTTTGACCCCACAAATGCCCACCACCACTTACCATAGGGATTCAACATTAAGCAAAGATATTGTTCGTTGAAAGAGAGGTCCTGCCCACTGTTGTTTCTCACTTACACGCTCATCTTCCTTACCTCATGGTAACATAACCACCTAGATTCCTGCTTCCATCTTCAGGAAGGCTGATGTGACTTGAAGGGCATTACCCTGACATTGTTCTTTCTTAGCAATAAGATGTGGACGTTTCTCTAGTCCTACACACCCAAAGTTGAATCGGAATCAGGATTGAGGAGGCTGATGAGAGTTGAAGGTGTTTTCCTGTACAGGGTGGTTTATTACCAATAAGGATGGGTCAGAGTCCTCAAATTTCCAGAACCTTTTCATTAATGCTTCCTACTCGTGAAAGATGATATACATTGGTCTTTCCCTGTATAGTGTGGTGACTCAGAGAAAAGTGCTCAGCCTTTTCGTCAGACTTCCACGACCACTTTGGGGCTGGCTTCCATATTCACAAAGGATGATGTTAGGGCTAAGAGGGTTCCTGTACACTGTTATTTCTTACAGATAAGTGTATGGCATTTTTGTTACATTGCCAGAACCACTTAGCGCCGGGCTTGCTTGACTCCTGAGGACAAACCCTAACCCTAGGTCGGCCCCCGGGGGGCCCCTCCCAAGTGGCCTGGCGCCACAACGCTGTGGATTGGGGACACCCGAGCCCAGCGCCGGAGTCACCCTCCCGCCTCGCAGCAACCCAGGCTGGTAGGGCCGCCGCCAGTCTTTCAGGGCAAGAGAATGGGCAGGGCCCTCCAAGCCCCCGGTGACTTTCGAAGGCCCCCCACGCCAAAACGCATGGGCCTACACTCCCTCTCACCAGCGCCCTCACCTCGGCCTGCCCCTCTGCCTGCCGCAGAGCTGGTGGATCGGGACTGCTGGCTTCCTGGGGGCTAACCCTATCCCTTGGTTGCCCCCGAGAGGCTCCTCACAAGGGGCCTGGTGCCGCATGCCAGGGATTGGGGACCCCCAAGTCCCAGCGCCAGACACACCCTGCCGCCCCACCACCACATGGGGCACTAGGGGCGTCGCCAGTCCTTCAGGGCAACAGAATGGGCAGGACACTCCGAGCCACCTGCAACCTTCGAAGGCATCCCGAGCCAAAGCCAAAATGCTCTGGCCCACACTCCCGCTCCCCAGCTACCTCACCTCGACCCACACCTCCATTCACCGCACATGGGCGGAACTAGCCTGCCAGCCTCCTGGGGGCTAACCATAACCCTAGGTCGGCCCACGAGGGGCCCGTCCCAAGGGGCCTGGTGCCGCAACGCCAGGTGTTAGGGACCCCCGAGCCCCAGCGCCGGACTCACCCTGCCGCCCCGCCACCACCCGGGCCGCTAGGGGTGCCGCTGGTCATTCAGGGTGGGAGAACGGGCAGGGCCCTCCGAGCCCAAGGCGACCTTCGAAGGCGCCCTCATTCAAAACACTTGAGCCCATGCTCCTGCTCCTCAGCGCCCTCACCTCGGCCCGCCCCTCCGCTCACTGCAGAGCTGGTGGATGAGGCCTGCCCTCCTCCTGGGGGCTACCCATAACGCTAGGTTGGGCGCTGAGGGGCCCCTCTAAAGTGGCCTGGCATGCAATGCCTCGGATTGGGGACCCCCGAGCCCCAGCGCCGGACTCACCGCGTCGCCCCACGACCACCACCCGGGCTGCTAGTAGCACTGTCGGTGATTCAGGGAGGGAGAACGGGCAGATCCCTCCGAGCCCCTGGTGACCTTCGAAGGCCCCCCGCGCCAAAATGCTTGGGCCCATGCTCCCGCTCGCCTGCGCCCTCACCTCGGTCCGCCCCTCCGCTCGCTACACAGCCATTGGATGGGGACTGCCAGCCTCCTGGGTGTTAATCTAACCGTTGGTGGGCCCCCGAAGGGCCCATCCCAGGTTCCTATTGCCGCAACACCAGGGATTGGGGACTCCCGAGCCCCAGCGCCCAACTCACCCTCATGCCCTACCGCCACCTGGGCCGCTAGGGGCACCGCTGGTCATTCAGGAAGGGAGAAGGGGCTGGGCACTCCAAGTCACCAGCGAACTTCGAAGGCCCCTGGCACCAAAACGCTTGGGCCCATGCTCCTGCTCGCCAGCACCCTTACCTCGGCCCTCCCCTCCGCTCGCCGCACAGCTGGCGGATCGGGCATGTGGGCCTTCTGGGAGCTAACCCGAACCCTAGGTCGGCCCCCGAGGGGCCCGTCCCAAGGGGCCTGGCGAAGCAACGCCGGGGATTGGGGACCCCCAAGCCGCAGCGCCGGTCTCACTTTGCCGCTCCACCTCAACCGAGGCCGCTAGGGACTCCTATGGTCATTTAGGTGGGAGAACAGGCAGGGTCCTCCGAGCCTCTGTCGTACTTCAAACACCCACCACGCCAAAACGCTTGGGCCCATGCTCCCGCTCACCAGCGCTCTCACCTCAGCCCGCCTCTCCGCTCGCCGCACAACCGGCGGATCTGGCCTGCCAGCCTTCTGGGGGCTATCATTAACCCTAGGTCCGCCCCCGAGGGGCCCCTCCCAAGGGGCCTGGCGCTGCCATGTCGGGGATTGGGGAACCCTGAGCCCCAGCTCCGGACTCACCCTGCCGCCCCGCTGCCACCCTGGCTTCTAGGTGCGCCACCGGTCATTCAGGGCGGGGGAACAGGCAGGACCCTCTGAGCCCCCAGTGACAATCGAAGGCCCCCCACGCCAAAACGCTTTGGTCCACGCCCCGCTCGCCAGTGCCCTCACCTCGGGCCGCCCCACTGCTCACCGCACAGCTGGCGGATCGGACCTGCCAGCCTCCTGCCGGCTAACCCTAACCCTAGGTCGGCTCACGAGGGGCCCATCACAAGGGGCCAGGCACCACCACGCTGGGGTTTGGGGACCCCCGAGCCCCAGGGCCAGACTCACCCTGCCGCCCTGCTGTGACCCGGCCTTCTAGGGGCCCCGCCGTTCATTCAGGGTGGGAGAACGGGCAGGGCCCTCCAGGTTCCCGGAGACCTTCAATGGCCGGCCATGCCAAAACGCTTGGGCCCACGCTCCCGCTCGCCAGCGCCCTCACCTGGCCTGCCCCTCCGCTCACCACACAGCCAGTGGATCGGTCCTGCCGGCCTCTTTTCGGCTAACCCTAAACCTAGGTCTGACCCCAAGGGACCCCTCCCAAGGGACCTGGTGCCGCCAGGCCAGAGATTGGGGATACCAGAGCCCCAGCTCCGGACTCACCCTGTGGCCCCGCGTCCACCCAGTCTGCTAGGGGAGCAGCCAGTCATTAAGGGCGGGAGAACGGGCAGGGCCCTCAGAGCCCCTGGCTACCTTCGAAGGCCACCCGCGCCAAAACTCTTGGGCCCACAATCCCGCTCGCCAGCGCCCTCACCTCGGCCCGCCCCACTGAAGTCGCAGTGCTGATGGATCAGGAGTGACAGCTTCCTGGGGGCTAACCCTAACCATAGGTCGGCCGCCGAGGAGCCCCTCCCATGGGGCCAGGTGTCGCCAAACCAGGGATTGGGGACTCCCGAGCCCCAGCGCTGGACTCACCCTGCTGCCCCTCTGCCACCCGGGCCGCTAGGGTCGCCGCCGTTCATTCAGGGCGGGAGAATGGGCAGGGACTTCTGAGCCACCGGCGACCTTAAAAGGCCCCCCACGCCGATGTGCCTAGTCCCACGGCCCTGGTCTCCAGCGCGCTCATCTCGAACCACCCCTCCTCTCGTCGCAGAGCCAGCGGATCGGTCCTGCCAGCCTCCTGGGTGCTAACTCAAACCCTAGGTCAGAACCCAAGGGACCCATCCCAAGGGGCATGGTGCCGCAATGCCAGGGATTGGGGACCCCTGAAAACAAGCGCCGAATCACCCTTCCGCCCCGCCGCCACACGGTCCGCTACGGGCGCCTCAGTACATTCAGTGCGGGAGAACGGGGAGGGCCCTCCGAGCCTCTGTTGTCCTTCAAAGGCCCACCGCGCCAAAACGATTGGGCCCACACTCCCGCTCGCTTGTGCCCTCACCTCGGCCTTCCCCTCTGCTCGCTGCACAGCTGGCGGATCTGGCCTGCTGGCCTCCGGGGGCTAACCCTAACCCTAGGTCGGCCCCCGAGGAACCCCTCCCAAGGGGCTTGGCGCCGCAACGCGGGGATCAGGGACCCCCGAGCCCTAGCTCCGAATACACCCTGCCGCCCCACCGCCATCCGGGCTGCTAAGGTCGCCGCTGGTCATTCAGGGCGGGAGAACGTGTAGGGCCCTCCGAGCCACTGGAGACCTTCGAAGGAGACCATCGCCAGCGCCTTTACCTCGGCCCGCCCCTCCTCTCCACACACAGCCGGAGGATCGGGCCTCCCGGCGTCATGGGGTCTCTCCCTAACACTAGGTTGGGCCTCGAGGGGCCCCTCCCAAGGGGCCTAGCGCCGCAACGCCGGGGATTGGGGACCCCCAGCCCCAACGCTGGACTCACCCTTCCGCCCCGCAGCCACACGGGCGCTATGGGCGCCACAGAACATTCAGTGTGGGAGAACGGGCAGGGCCCTCGGAGCCCCCGTCATCCTTCGAAGGCCCACCGCCCCAGAACGCTTGGGCCCTCGCTCCCACTAGCCAGCGCCCTCACCTCCGCCCGCCCCTCCGCACGCTGCACAACCGACAGATTGGGCCTGATGGTCTCCTGGGGGCTATACTAACCCTAGGTCGGCCCCCGAGGGCCCCCTCCCAAGGGGACTGGCACCGCAACGCCTGGGATTGGGGACCCCCGAGCCCCAGCCAGGACTCACCTTGTCGTCCCGCTGCCACCCGGGCCACTAGGGGCGCCACTGGTCATTCAGTGCAGGAGAACAGGCAGGGCCCTCCGAGCCCACGGCAACATTCAAAGGTGCCCCGCGCCAAAATGCTTGGTCCGACAGTCCCGCTCCCCTGCGCCCTCATCTCGAACCGCCCCTCCGCTCATTGCAGAGCTGGCGGATCGGTCCTGCTGACCTCCTGGGGGCTAACTCAAACCCTAGATCAGACCCCGAGGGACCCATCTGAAGAGGCCTATCGCGGCAAACTGGGATTGAGGACCCCCGAGCCCGAGCACCAGAGTCACCCTGCCGCCCCGCCACCATCCGGGCCGCTAGGGGCGCCGCCGGTCACTCAGGGTGGGAGAACGGGTAGGGCCTTCCGAGCCACCGGAGACCTTCGAAGGCCCCCCACGCCAAAAAGCTTGGGACCACGCTCCCGTTCACCAGCGCCCTTACCTTGGCCCGCCCCTACGCTTGCCGCACAGCCGGCAGATCAGACTGCTGGCCTCCTGGGGCTAACCCTAACCCTAGGTAGGCCCCCGAGGAGCCCATCCCAAGGGGCCTGGGGCAGCAAAGCGGTGATGGGGACCCCTGAGCCCCAGCGCCGGACTCACCCTGCCGGACCACCGCCACCCAGGCAGCTCCGGGTGCCGCCGGTCATTCAGGGCGGGACAACGAGTAGGGCCTTCCGAGCCACCAACGACCTTCGAAGGCCCCCCGCACCAAAGCGCTTGGGCTCACGCTCCCGCTTGTCAGCACCCACACCTCGGCCTGCCCCTCCGCTCGCTGCACAGCCGGCGGTTCGGGCCTCTGGCCTCCTGGGGGCTAGCCCTAAACCTATGTCGGCCCCCGAGGGGCTCGTCCAATGGGGCCTGGCGCCACGTCTCTGATTGCTGAACCCTGAGCCACAGCACCAGAACCACCGTGCCACCCCACCGACACCTGGGGAGCTAGCGGCACCGCCAGTCATTCAGGGCGGGAGAACGGGCAGGGCCCTCCAAGCCCCCAGCGACTTTCGAAGGCCCCCCGCGCCAAAACCCTTCGGCCCACACTCCTGCTCGCCAGCGCCCTCACCTCGGCCCGCCCCTCCGCTCACCGCACAGCTGCTGGATCGGACCTGCCGGCTTCCTGGGGGCTCACCCTTACCCTAGGACGGGCCCGGAGCTGCCCCTCCCAACGGGCCTTGCGCCACAACGCCCGGGGATTGGGGACCCCCGAGCCCCAGCGCCGGACTCACCCTTCCGCCCCGCCGCCACCCGGGCCACTAGGGGCACCGCCGTTCATTCAGGGCGGGAGAATGGGCAGGGCCCTCCAAGCCCCCAGCGACCTTCAAAGGCCCCCCGCGCCAAAGTGATTGGGACCACGCTCCTGCTCGCCATCGCCCTTACCTCGGCCTGCCCCTCCACTCGCCGCACAGCCGGCGGATCGGGCCTCCCAGCCTCCTGGGGGCTAACCCGAACCCTAGGTAGGTCCCCTAGGGGCCCATCCCAAGGGGCCTGGCGCTGCAACGCCGGGGATTGGGGACCCCCGAGCCCCAGCGCCGGACTCACCCTGCCGCCCCACCGCCACCCGGTCCACTAGGGGTGCCACTGGTCATTCAGGGCGGGAGAAGGACAGGGCCCTCCGAGCCCGCGGCGACCTTTGAAGGCCTCCCCATCCAAAACGCTTGAGCCCACGTTCTGGCTCCTCAGCGCCCTCACCTCGGCCCGCCCCTCCACTCGCCGCACAGCTGGCGGATCGGGCCTAACAGGCTCTTGGGGGATAACCCTAACCCTAGGTCGGCCCCCAAGGGAATCTCCCAAGGGGCCTGGCTGCCCAACTCTGGGGATTGGGACCCCCAAGCCCCAGCGCCGGACTCACACAGCTGCCGCGATGCCACTGGGCTGCTGGGTGCGCCGCCGGTCATTCAGGGTGGCAGAACGGGCAGGCCCTTCCGAGCCCCCTGCGACCTTCGAAGGACCCCCGCGCCAAAACGCTTGGGTCCACGCTCCCGCTCGCCAGCGCCCTCACCTCGGCCCGCCCCTCCACTAGTCGCACAGCGGGTGGATCGGGCCTGCCGGCCTCCTAGGTGCTAACCCTAACCCTTGGTCAGCCCCCGATGGGCCCCTCCCAAGGGGCCTGGTGCCACAATACAGGGATTGGGGACACCGAGCCCCAGAGCCAAACTCATGCTGCTGCCCCGCCGCCATCCAGGCCGCTAGGGGTGCCGCAGGTCATTCAGAGTGGGAGAACGGGTAGGGCCCTCCGAGCCCCCGGCGAAATTCGAAGGCCCCCCGCGCCAAAACGCTTAAGACCACGCTCCCGCTCTCTAGCGCCCGCCCCTCTGCCCGCCCCTCCGCTCACAGCACAGCTGGCGGATTGGGCCTGCCGGGCTCCTGGGGGCTAATCCTAACCCTAGGTCGGACCTGAGGGGCACCTCCCAAGGGGCTTGGCGCCGCAATGTCGGGGATTGGGGACCCCCGAGCCACAGCACCCGACTCAACCTACAGCCCCTTCGCCACCCGGGCTGCTTGGGGCAGCACTGCTCATTCAGGGCGGGAGAATGGGCAGGGCCCTCCGAGCCCCCAGCGACCTTCAAAGGCCATCTGCACCAAAACGCTTGGGCCCACACTCCCGCTTGCCAGCGCCCTCCCTTTGGCCTGCCACTCCACTGGCCCTACAGCTGGCGATTCGAGCCCACCCCACCCCTGGGGGCTAACAATATCCCTTGGTCGGCCCCCTCAGGGCCAATCCCAAGGGGCGTGGCGCCGCAACCACGGGGATTGGGGACTCGGGCCGCTAGGTGCACCTTCCGGCATTCAGCGCGGTACAACGGGAAGGGAGCTCTGAGCCCCCGGCGACTTTCGAATGCCCCCCACACCAAAACGCGTGGGCCCACGCTCCCGCTCTCCAGCGCCCTCACCTCGGCCCATACCTCTGCTCCCCACACAGCCGGCAGATCGGGTCTGCCGGCCTCCTGGGGGTAACACTAACTCTCGGTTGGCCCCTGAGAGCCCTTCCGAAGGGGCCTGGCACCCCAACGCCGAGGATTGGGAACCCCCGAGCCCCAGCGCCCGACGCACCCTAATGCCCCTCCTCCACCAGGGCCACTAGGGGAGCCGCCCGTCATTCAGGGCGGGAGAACGGGTAGGGGCCTCCGAACCCCTGGCAAACTTCGAAGGGCCCCCGCACCAAAACGACTGGGCCCACTCTCCTGATCGCCAGCGGCCTTACCTCCGACCGCCCCTCCGCTCGCCGCATAGCTGGCAGATCAGGCCTGCGGGCCTCCTGGGGGCCAACCCTAACCATAGGTCGGCCCCCAAGGGGCCCCTAGCAAGGGCCCTGGAGCCGCAACGCTGGGGATTGGGGAACCCCAAGCCCCAGCGACAGACTCACCTGGCCATCCCGCCACCACCTGCTCTGCTAGGGGCGCCGCCGGTCATTCAGTGCGGGAGAATGGGCAGGACCCTCTGAGCCCCCGGTGACCTTTGAAGGCCCATCGCGAAAAAACACTTGGGCTCACGCTCCGGCTCGCCAGCACCCTCATCTCGGCCAGCCCCTCCTCTTGCCGCACAGCTGGCGGATTGGGCCTACAGACCTCCTGGGGACTAACCCTAACCCTATGTCAGCTCACAATGGGCTCCTCCCAAGGGGCCTGGCTCCGCCACACGAGGGATTGGGGACACCGGAGCCCCAGCTCTGGGCTCACCCTGCCGCCCCGCCGCCACCCGGGCCACTAGGGCGCTGCTGGACATTCAGGGAGGGAGAACTTGCTGGGCCCTCCGAACCCCCGGTGAGCTTTGAAGGCTCCCCCAGTGCCAAAACGCTTGGGCCCACGCTCCCGCTCGCCAGGCGCATTTATGTCGGCCCACCCCTCTGCTCGCTGCACAGCTGGCAGCTCGGGCCTGCCGGCCTCCTTTGGGCTAATCCTAACCCTAGGTCGGACCCTGAGGGACCACTCCCAAGTGCCTGGCGCCACCACGCCGGGGATTGGGGACCCCCGAGCACCATCGTCGGACTCACCCTTCCACCGCACCGCGACCCAGCCCGCTAGGGGTGCCGTCCTCATTCAAGGCGGAAGAAAGTTCAGGGCCCTCCGAGCCCCCGGTGACCTTAATAGGACCCCTGCTCCAAAACGCTTGGGCCCACGCTCCTGCTTGCCAGCACCCTGACCTTGGCCCGCCACCCCCTCACCGCACAGCCAGTGTATCGGGCCTGCCGGCCTCCTTTGAGCTAACACTAACCCTAGGTCAGCCCCTGAGGGACCCCTCCCAAGTGCCTGGAGCCGCCACGCTGGGGATTGGGGACCCCCAAGCCCCAGCTCCAGATTCACCCTGCCGCTAGCCGCCACCATGGCCGCTAGGGGTGCCGCCAGTCATTCAGGGCCGGAGAACAGGCAGGGCCCTCTGAGCCCCTGGCGACCTTCAAAGGTCCCCTGCGCCAAAACACTTGGGCCCACACTCCCACTCGTCAGCGCCCTCACCTCGCCCACCCCTCCGGTCTCCGCACATCCGGCAGATCGGGCCTCCCATCAACCTGGGAGCTAACTCCAAACCCTACTTCGGGCCCGAGGGCCCCTCCCAAGGGGCCTGGCGCCGCCACACCCGGGCTTGGGGACCCCCGAGCACCAGCGCCAGACTCACCCTGTTGCCCACTAGGGGCGCCGTTCTCATTCAGGGTGGGAGAACTGGCAGGACTCTCTGAGCCCCCAGCGACCTTTGAAGGCCCCCTGCGCCAAAACGCTTGGGCCCACGGTCCTGCGCGCCAGCGCGCTCACCTCAGCCCACCCCCCCTTTCGCCATATAGCCAGCGGATCGGTTCTGCCGGCCTCCTGGGGACTAACCCTAACCCAAGGTCTGCTCACGAGGGGCCACTCCCAAGGGGCCCTGCACCGCCACACTGGGAATTGGGGACCCTCGAGCCCCAGCGCATTACTTACCCTGCCACCCCGCTGCCACCCGGGCTGCTAGGGGCGCCGCCGGTCATTTAGGGTGGGAGAATGGGCAGGGCCCTCCGAACCCCCAGTGACCTTCGAAGTCCCCCCGCACCAAAATGCTTGGGCTTACGCTCCTGCTCGCCAGCACCCTCTCCTCAGCCCGCCCCTCTGCTTGCCGCACAGCCGGCGGATCTGGCCTGCCGGCCTCCTTGGGGCTAACCCTAACCCTAGGTAGGCCCCCGAGGGACCACTCCCAAGTGCCTGGCGCCGCCACGCCGGGGATTGGGGACCCGCGAGCACTTGCTGTGGGCTCACCCTGCCGCCTGGCCATGACCCAGCCCACTAGGGGCAATGTCCTCACGGGGCGGGAGAACGAGCAGGGCCTTCTGAGCCCCCGGCGAACATCCAAGGCCTCCTGCACCAAAACGCTTGGGCCAACACTACCACTCACCAGCGCCCTCACGTCGGCCCACCCCTCCACTCTCTGCACAGCTGGCGGATCGGACCTGCCATCCTCCTGGGGGCTAACCTTAACCCTAGGTCGGTCCCAAAGGGGACCGTCCCAAGGGGCCTGGCGCTGCCATGCCAGGGATTGGGGATCCCTGAGCCACAACGCCAGACGCACCCTGCCACCCCACCACCACCCGGGCCACTAGGGGGGCCGCCGGTCATTCCCAGCTGGAGAACATGCAGAGCCTTTCAAGCCACCCTCGAAATTCGAAGGCCCCTGCGCCAAAATGCCTGGGCCCACACTCCCATTCGCCAGCGCCCTCACCTTGGCCCGCCACTCCGTAATCCGCACAGCCGGTGGATGAGGCCTGCCGGCCTCCTTTGGGCTAACCCTAACCCTAGGTCGGCTCAAGAGGGGCCCCTCCCAAGGGGCCTGGTGCTGCCACGCCAGGGATTGGGGACCCCCGAGCACCAGCGCCGAACTCACCCTGCCGCCCCGCTGCGACCCGGCCCGCTAGGGGCGCTGTCTTCATTCAGGGCGGGAGATCGGGCAGGGCCCTCCGAGCCCCCGGTGACCTTCGAAGTCCCCCCATGCCAAAACGCTTGGGCCCAAGCTCCCGTTCGCCAGCGCCCTTGCCTCGGCCCATCCTCTGCTCGCCACACAGCTGGCGGATCAGGCCTGCCGGCTTCCTGGGTGCTAACCCTAAACCTAGGTTGGCCCCCAAGGGGCCCCTCCAAGGTGCCTGGCGCCACCACTCCTGGGATTGTGGTCCCCCAAGCCCCATCGCCTGACTCACCCTGCCGCCCTGCCACCACCCGGGCCGCTAGGGGCGCCGCCAGTCATTCAAGGCGTTAGAATGGGCAGGGCTCTCCGAGCCGCCGGCAAACTTCGAATGCCCACTCGCCAAAATGCTTGGGCCCACGCTCCCGCTCGCCAGTGCATTCACGTCGACCTGCCCCTCCGCTCGCTGTACAGCCTACGGATAGGTCCTGCCGGCCTCCTGGAGCTAACACAATCCCTACGTCGGCGCCCGAGGGGCCCCTCCCAAGGGGCCTGGCTCTGCCACGCTGGGGCTTGGGGACCCCCGAGCACCGGTGGCAGTCTCACTCTGCCTCCACGCCGTGACCCGGCCCGCTCGGGGCGCTGTCCTCATTCAGGCGGGAGAACGGGCAGGGCCCTCCGAGGCCCCGGTGACATTCAAACGACCCCGGGCCAAAACACTTGGGCCCACGCTCCCGTTTGCCACCGCCCTCACCTCGGCCCACCGCTCCTCTCGCCGCACAGCTGGCAGTCGGGCCTGCCGGCCTCCTTTGGGCTAACCATAACCCTAGGTCGGCCCCCGAGGGGCCCCTCCCAAGGAACCTGACATCGCCACGCTGGGAATTCGGGATGCCCGAGCCCCGCGCCGCACTTACCCTGCCACCCCACCGCCACACGGGCCGCTAGGGCGCCGCCGGTCATTCAGGGCGGGAAAACGGCAGGGCCCTCCGAGCCCCCGTCGATCTTCGAAGACCCCCTGCGCCCATGCTCCCGCGCGCCAGCGTGCTCACCTCAGCCTGCCCGTACACTGGAGCACAGCCAGTGGATCGGGCCTGCTGGCCTCCTGGGGGCTAACATTAACCCTAGGTGGGCTCACGAGGGGCCCCTCGCAAGGGGCCTGGCGCAACCACGCCAGAGATTGGGGACCCCCGAGCACCAGTGCCTGACCCACCTGCCGCCCTGCCGCGACCTGGCGGGCTGGGGCATCGCCAGTCATTCAGGGTGGGAGAACGGGCAGGGCCCTCAGAGCCCCAGGCGAACTTCGAAGACCCCCTCGCCAAAAATCTTGGACCCACGCTCCCGCTTGCCAGCGCCCTCACCTCGGCCAGCCCCTCCACACGCCACACAGCCGGCGGATCGGGCCTGTCGGCCTCCTGGGAGCTAACTCCAAAACCTACGTCGGCCCCCGAGGGGCCCCTCCCAAGGGGCCTGGCGTCACCACGCCAGGGATTGGAGATGCCCCAGCCCTAGCGCCGGACTCACCCTGCAGCCCCGCCGCCACCCTGGCCGCTAGGGGCGCCACCGGTAATTCAGGGCGGGAGAACGTGCAGTGCCCTCTGAGCCCCCAGGGAACTTCGAAGGCCCCGCGCAAAAACTCTTGGGCCCACGCTCCCGCTCGTCAGCGTCCTCACCTCGGCCAGCCCCTCCATACGCCGCCCAGCAGGCGGATCGGGCCTGCTGGCCTCCTGGGGCTAACCCAAACCCTTCGTGTGGCCCTTCCCAAGGGGCCTGGCACCGCCACGCCAGGGATTGGGGACCCCTGAGCAGCAGCGCCAGACTCACCCTGCCGCCCCGCCGTGACCCGACCCGCTAGGGGCACCGTCCTCATTCAAGATGGCAGAACGGGCATGGCCCTCTGAGCCCCTGGCGACCTTCGAAGGCCTGCCGCGCCAAAACGCTTGGGCCCACACTCCCGCTCCCCAGCGCCCTCACCTCGGCTAGCCCGTCCGCATGCGGCAGAGGCAGTGGATCGGGCCTGCCGGCCTCCTGGGGACTAACCCTAACGCTACGTCGGCCCCAGAGGGGCCCCTCCCAAGGGGCCTGGAGCCACCACGCCTGGGATTCAGGATCCCCGAGCCACACCGCCGGACGCATCCTGCCATCCCGCCGTGATCCGGGCCACTAGGAGCGCCACCGGTCATTCAGGGAGGGAGAACGGGCAAGGCCCTCCTAGCCCCCGCCTACATTCAAAGGCTCCCGGTGCCAAAACCCTAGGGTCCACGCTCCCGCTCGCCAGTGCCCTGCCTCAGCCAGCCCCTCTGCATGCCTTAGAGCTGTCGGATCAGGCCTGCTGGCCCCCTGGGGGCTAACCCAAACCCTACCTCAGCCCCCGAGGGGCCCCTCCCAAAGGACCTGGTGCCGCCACGCTGGGGCTTGGGGACCCCGGAGCCCCAGCTCTGGGCTAACCCTGCCGCCCCGCCGCCACCTGGGCCGCTAGGGCACCGCCGGTCATTCAGGGCGAAAGAACTTGCTGAGCCCTTAGAGCCCCCGGTGACTTTCGACGGCCCCCCGTGCCAAAACGCTTGGGCCCACGCTCCCGCTCACCAGCGCACTCACCTAGGCCAGCTCCTCCGCATGCCACATAGCAGGCAAACCGGGCCTGCCGGCCTCCTTTGGGCTATGGATAACCCTAGGTCGGCCCCTGAGGGATCCCTCCCAAGGGGCCAGGCAGTGCCACGCCAGGTATTGGGGACCCCCAAGCCCCAGCTCCGGACTCACCCTGCCACCCCGCCACCACCCTGGCCGCTAGGGCGCCGCCGGGCATTCAGGGCGGGAGAACGGGCAGGGCCCTCCGATCCCCCAGTGACATTAGAAGGCCTCACACGCCAAATCGCTAGGGCCCACGCACCCGCTCACCAGCGCCCTCACCTCGGCATGCTCCTCTGCTCGCCGCACAGCTGGCGAACCAGGCCTACCGGCCTCCTGGGATCTAACTCTAACCCTAGGACAGCTCACGAGGGGCCCTTCCCAAGGGGCCTGGTGCCGCCACGCCAGGGATTGGGGACCCCCAAGCACCAGCACCGGACTCACCCTACCGCCTCACCGTGACCTTACCCGCTGGGGGTGCTGTCCTATTTCAGGGCGGAAGAATGGGCAGGGCCCTCTGAGCCCCGGCGACCTTCGAAGGCCCGCCACGCCAAAACGCTTGGGCTCACGCTACCGCTCGCGAGCGCATTCACATCGGCATGCCCCTGCGTTCACCGCACAGCCGGCGGATCGGGCCTGCCGGCCTCCTGGGGGCTAACCCTAAAGCTAGGTAGGCCCCAGAGGGGCACCTCCCAAGGGGCCTGGTGCCACCACGCCGGGGATTTGGGACCCCCGAGCCCCAGCTCCGGGCTCACCCTGACGCCCCCGCCACCACCCGGGCCGCTAGGGCACCGCCGGTCACTCAGTGCGGGAGAACTTGCTGGGTCCTCTGAGGCCCCGGTGACATTCAAAGGCCCCCTGCGCCAAAACGCTTGGGCCCAGGCTCCCGCTCACCTAGCATTCACATCGGCCCTCCCCCTCCCCTCGCCGCACAGCTGGTGGATCGGGCCTGCCGGCCTCCTGGGGGCTAACCCTAACCCTAGGTCTGCCCCCGAGGGGGCCCGTCCAATGGGGCCTGGCGCCACAACGCCTGGGATTACTGACACCCGAGCCCTGGCGCCGGACTCACTGTGCTGCCCCGCTGCCACCTGGGCCGCTAGCTGCACCGCGGGCCATTCAGGGCGTGAGAACAGGCAGGGCCCTCTGAGCCATGGGCGACCTTCAAAGGCACCCCGCATCAAAACGCTTGCGCCCACGCTCCCATCTTGTCAGCGCCCTCACCTCGGCCCGCCCCTCCGCTGGCCGCAAAGCTGGCCAATTGGGCCTGCCGGACTCCTGGGGGCTAACCCTAACCCTAGGTCGGCCCACGAGGGGCCCCTCCCATGGCACCTGGCGCTGCAACGCCGGGGATTGTGGACCCCCGAGCCCCAGCACCGGACTCACCCTGCTGCCCCACCACGAACCGGGCCGGTAGGGGCGCCGCCGGTCATTCAGGAAGGGAGAACGGGCAGGGCCCGCTTAGCTCCCGGCGACCTTCGAAGGCCACTCGGGCCAAAACACTTGGACACATGTTCCAGCTCGCCAGCGCTCTCATTGCGGCCCGCCTCTCCACTCGCTTAACAGTCGGCGCATCGGGTCTGCCGGCCTCTCGAAGGCTAAACCTAACCCTAGGTCCGTCCCCAATGGGCCCCTCCCAAAGACCCTGGTGCCACAAAGCCAGGGATTGGGGTCCCCCAAGCCCCAGCGCCACACTCTCCCTGCCGCCCCGCTGCCAACCGGGCCGCGAGGGGCGCCGTCGGTCATTCAGGGCAGGAGAACAGGAAGGGTCCTCCAAGCCCCTGGCGACCTTCAAAGGCCCCTCGCGCCAAAATGCTTGGGCCCACATTCCCGATCGCCAGCGCCCTCGTCTCAGCCCCGCCCCCCCGCTCGCCTCACAACAGGCAGATCGGGCCTACCGGCCTCCTGGGGGTAACCCTAACCCTAGGTCGACCTCCAAGGGGGCCTTCCCAAGGGGCCTGGCGCTGCAACGCTGGGGATTGGGGACCCCCGAGCTCCAGCGCCGGACTCACCCTGCCGCCCCGAAGCCACCCGAGCCGCTAGGGGCGCTGCCGGTCATTCAGTGTGGGAGAACAGGCAGGGCCCTTCAAGCCCCTGGCGACCTCCGAAGGCCCAACTTGCAAATACGCTTGGGCCCATGCTCCCCCTCGCTAGTGCCCACATCTCAGCCCGCCCCTCCGCTTGCCACACAGCCGGCAGATCAGGCCTGCCGGCATCCTGGGGGCTAACTCTAACACTTGGTCGGCCCACGATGGACCTCTCCCAAGGGGCCTTGCGCCTCAATGCCGGGGACTGGGGACACACGAGCCCCAGCGCCAGACTCTCCCTGCCGCCCCGCCGCCAACTGGGCTGGTAGGGGCGCCGCCGTTCATTCAAGGAGGGAGAAGGAGCAGGGCCCTCTGGGCCCCCGGCGACCTTCGAAGACCTCCCGCGCTAAAACACTTGGGCACACCTTCCCGCTCCCCAGCACCCTCACCTCGGCCCACACCTCCACTCGCCGCACAGTGTGCGGATTGGGCCTGAAGGTCTCCTTGGGGCTAACCTTAACCCTAGGTGGGCGCCCCAGGGGCCCCTCCCAAGGGTCCTGGTGCCACTACACCAGGGATCTGGTACCCCAAGCCCCAGAGCTGGACTCACCCTCCCACAACGCTGCCACCCAGGCCGCTAGGGGCGCCGCTGGTCATACAGGGTAGGAGAACAGACAGGGCCCTGGAGAAACCCTTGACATTTAAAGTCTCCCGCGCCAAAATGCAGGGGCCCACCATCCAACTCCCCAGCGCCTTTACCTCGGCCCGCCCACCTCTCGCCGCCCAGCCAGAGGATCGGGCCTGCCGGCCTCATGGGGGCTAAATCTAACCCTAGGTCGGCCCACGAGGAGCCCCTCCCAAGGGGCCTGGCACCACAACGCCGGGGATTGGTGATCCCCGAGCCGCAGCGTGGGACTCACCCGGCCGCCCCACCACAATAGGAGCCGCTAGGGCGTCGCCGGTTATTCAGGGCGGGAGAACAGGCAGGGCCCTCCGAGCCTCTAGCGACTTTCAAAGGCCCCCTATGCCAAAACGCTGGATACCATACTCCCGCTCACCAGCGACCTCACCTCGGCCCACTCCTCCGCTCGACGCACAGCCAGCATATCGGTCCTGCTGACCTACTGGGGTCTAAACCTAACCCTAAACCCTAACCCCTAACCTTAAACCTAAACCTTAACCCCGAACCCTAACACTAAACCTAACCCCTAACCCTTACCCTAACCCTACCCTAAACCTAACCCTAAACCCTAATCCTTAAACCCTAAACCCTAACATTAACACTAAACCCTAAACCCTAACCCTAATCCCGAAGCCCTAAACACTAAACCCTAACCTTAACCACTAACCCCAAACCCCAAACCCTAACCCTATCCTTAACCCGACCCTTTCAGCTAACCCACCCCTAACCCGTAACCTAACCCTAAACTGTACCCTAACCCATAACTTAAACCGTACCCTAAACCTAAACGTAACCCTAACAAGTACCCTAAGCCGTACCCTAACCTTAACCCTAAACCGTTAACCCCGACCCTAACCCATACCCTAACTCGTACCATAACCTGTACCTTAACCCTACCCCTAACCTAACCCTGACCCGTACCCTAACCGTAACCCTAAACCCTAAACCGCAACCCGTACCCTAACCCTAACCAGTACCCTTAACTTAACCTTAACCCATACCCTAACCTGTACCCTAACCCATACACTAACCTGTACCCTATCCCTAACCCGGACCCTAACCCATACCCTAACCCATACCTAACCCTAACCTGTACCCTAACCCGTACCCTAACCCATACCCTAACCCTAAACCGTACCCTATCCCTATCCCTAACCCGTTCCCTAACCCGTACCCTAACCCTAACCCTAAACCGTAACCTAACCTGGACCATAACCCTAAACTGTACCCTAAACCTAACCCGTACCCTAACCCTAACCCGTACCCTAAACTGTACCCAAATCCGTACGCCAACTCTTACCCTAAACCGTACCCTAACCCATACCCTAACCCATACCCTAAACCGTACCCTACTGCGTACCCTAACCCGTACCCTAATCCTAACCCGTACCCTAAACCTAACCCGTACTCCAACCTTAACCCATAACCTCTAACCTGTAACCCCTAAACCCAACCCTAACCCGTACCCTCTCCTTACACTAACCCTAACCCCTAAACTCACCCATACCCTAACCGTAACCCATACCCTAACCTTAACCCATACCCTAATCTGTACCCTAACCCCGGGGATTGGGTACACCTGAGCCCCACCACGGGACTCAGCCTGCCACCCCTCAGGAAACCATGCCCCTTGGGGCGCCACAGAGCATCCCCTGCAGGAGAACTGGTAGGGCCCCCTGAGCCCCCAGCGATCCTCGGCGGCCCCGTACACCACAACCCTGAGGCCCACGCTCATCCCAACCAACACCTTCCCTTCAGCTTGCCACTGAGATCGTCGCAGAGCCGGCAGATCAGGCCTGCCAGGTTCCTGGGGCCTAGACCTGACCCTAGGTCGGCTGGGTAGGGCCCCTCCCCTGGGGCCCGGTGCCGCAGCCCCAGGGAATGGGGACACCTGAGCCCCACTGCAGGACAAAGCTTGCCAGCCTGCAGGAAACCGTGCCCTTTGGGAGGCTGTAGAGCATTCAGGGCGGGAGAACCAGGAGGGCCCCCAGAGCCCCTGGCGAACTTCAGCGATCCCTAAACCCAACCTTGAAGCCCATGCTCACCCCACCCTGCAACCTCACCTCAGCCCATGGCGGAGCTCGCCACATAGTGGGCAGATCTGGCCTGCAGGGTTCCTGGGCCCCAACCCTAACCCTAGTTCATCTCTGGAGGGGCCCCTCCCCAGGAGCCTGGAGCCACAACCACGGGGATTTGGGACACTTGAGCCCCACAGCAAGACTCAGTCTGCTACCGCGCAGGAAACCGTGCGCCTTGGGAGGCCATAGAGCATTCAGGGCGGGAGAACCAGGAGGGCCCTCCAGAGGCACCAGTGAACTTCGGCGGCCTCCTGCACCCCAACCCTGAGGCCCACGCTCACCCTCCCCACACCCTCACTTCGCCATAAAGCCAACAGATTGGGCCTGTGGGGCTCCTGGGGCCTAACCCTAGCCCTAGGTCGGCCGCAGGTGTGGGGGCCTCCCCAGGAGCCTTACACTGCAGACCCAGGGAATTGGGATACCTGTGCCCCACCGCAGGACTCAGCTTGCCACCCAACAGGAAACCGTGCCCCTTGGGGCTCTACAGAGCCTACAGGGCACGAGAACTTGGGGAGGCCCCCGGAGCCCATCGCCACCTTTGGCAGCCCCCCGTGCCCCAACCCTGAGGCCCATGCTCACCCTCCCCCATGGCCTCCTCTCAGCCCTCCACAAAGCTCATCGCACAGCCTGCAGATTGTCCCTGCCAGGCTCCTGGACCTAACCCTTACCTTAGGTTGGCCACAGAGGGGCCCCTCCCCAGGGTCCTGGCACCACACTCCGGGGGATTCGGGACACCCAAGTCCCACCGTAGGACTCAGCCTGCAGCCCACAGTAAACTGTACCATTTTGGGGCACAACAGAGCATGCAGGGCAAGAGAATTGGGGCAGCCCCTGAGAGCCCCTTCTGGTGAACCCCGACCTTTGTGGGCCCTTCCGGATGAAACCCCAAAGCCCACACTCACCCGCCCTTGTGCCCTCATCTCACTCGGCCTGGGAGTTCTCTGAGCACTGGGCAGTTCAGACCTGCTGTCTCTTGAGGCCTAAACTAACCCTGGGTCTTCTGCTGAAGGTCCCTCCAGATTTGCCTGCCTCCAAGGCACCAGGCATTAGGCTCACTTCTGCACGACTAGAGGACTCAGCCTGCCCCACAGCAGGAAACTGTCCATTTGGGGCTGCAGCAAGGATTCACAGGAAAATCAGAGGGCCCCCCTCAGCCCATCCCAGGCAACACCCACTTTAAGAGATCTCCCCGGATCCAATTAGGAGCTTCACACTGACCTTTAAACTTGCTGCCCACGGAGATCTTTTGAAATTCTCCACAGTTCCAACTGATGGCATCATCCAGCTTCAGTGCCTTACCCAGCTTTAGGTCTTGAGATGGATTAAAATGGGAAGTCATTTCACTGATGACGACATATTGGTGACCAAAAGATACATGCATAAATGCTTTATCACTTGGCTTCAGGGAAATGCAAATCTAAACCCCTATAGATGCCATATTATACGAGGCCGAATATCTAAAAATAAGAAGACATGAAACTATACATGTTGGAGAGGATGTGGAGAAACGGGAACCCTCTTAAAACCCTGTACGAATGCAGTCCGGTACAGCAACTCATGAAAATGGTACGGATTTCCTCAAGAAGTTATAAATAAAGCTACCCTATTTCCCAGCAATTGCACTACTGGGTATTTACCCCAAAGAGACAGAGGTAGTTAAGATGGGACACATGCACCCCAGTGTTCATAGCAGCAATATCCATAATAGACAAACTGTGGAAGGAGTGCAGATGACCATGGATAGATGAATGGATAAAGAAGATGTGGATCATATATATAATGGAATATTACTCAGCCATCAGAAAGGATGAATACTTACCATCACATAGACCTGGGTGGAGCTGGAGGGTATTATGCTGAGTGGAATAAGTCAATGAAAGAAAGACAATGATCATATGCTTTCACTCCTATGTGGAATATCAGAAACAAGGAAGGAGACCATAGGGGAAGGAAGGGAAAATAGAATGGGAAGTCATCAGAGAGAGAGAAAACCCATGATGGACTCTTAACTATCCCAAGAAACTGATGATTGCTGGAGAAGTTGGGGGGGGGGGTAACTGGGTGAGTAGCATTAAGGAGGTCACACGATACAATGAGCACTGGGTGTTACACAAGACTGAAAATTTATTGAAGACTACATCTGAAACTAATGATGTACTGTAAGTTGGATAATTGAATTTAAATTAAAGAACAAAAGACCTCGAATACACAATCCTAAACATTTGTATGGAACCACTAAAGATTCCGAACAGCCAGTGAAATGTGGAAAAGAAAAACAAAGCTGGACGACTCACAATTTCAGATTTCAGGTTATACTACAAAGCTGCAGTCATCCTAACAAGACAGTACAGCACAAAAATAGACACAGCGACCAAAGGAACAGGATACAGGTTCAGACAGAAACCCACAATTATGTGGTCCATGAATCTTCCACAAAGCAAGCAATGATATCAAAAGGGAAAAGGACAGTCTCTACAATAAATGGTGTTGGGAAAACTAGACAGCGATGCACAAAAGAATGAAATTAGACTGCTTTCTTACACAATAAAGACAAACACAAAACATTTTTAAGACCTCAATATGAGACTTGAATCCATAAAAATGCTACAGGAGGGAAGACAGTAACTTCTTGACATGGACCATACCAACGTTTTTCTAGACTGTATCCTGAGGCAAAGGAAATGAAGGCAAAAATAAACTATTGGGAATACAGCAAAATAAAAAGTTTCCCCACAGCAGAAGAACAATGAAAACGTAAAAATAATAAGACAACCTACTCAAAGGGAGAAGATATTTGCAAAGATCATATGCAATAAAGGGATAGTGTCCAAAACATATAGAACTGATACTACTCGACCCCCAAAAAACAAATAATCCAGTTAAAAAATAGGCAGAAGACATGGACAGACATTTCTCCAAAGAAGAAATACAAATGGCCAACAGTCCCGTGAAAAGATGTTCACCATCACACATCATCAGGAAAATGTAAATCCAAAGACAATGAGGTAATACCTCAAACCTGTCAGAATGGCTAACATCAAAAGCACAACAAAGAGTAGGTGTTGGGAGGATGTGGATAAAGGGGAATCCTTGCGAACTGTGGGTGGGAATGCAAACTGTGGTGGCCACAGTGGAAAACAGTATGAAGTTTCCTCAAAAAATTAAATATAGAACTACCCTACGATCCGACAATCACACTACTCCTATTTACCCAAAGAATAGGCAAACAGTAACTTAAAAGGATACGTGCACCCCTATGTTTCTTGCACCATTATTTACAATATCACAATATGGAAGTAACCCAAGTATCTGTAGAAAAATTGACAAATGAGATGATAGATGTGTGTATTCACACACACACACACACACACACACACACACACACACACACATACACACACACCCAATGGAGTATTACTCGGCTTGAAAAGAATGAAACCTTGCCATTTGCAGCCGCATGGATGGAGCTGGAGAGTATTATCCTAACTAAAATCACTCAGTCAGAGAAAGACAAATCCCATACGATGTCACTCTAATGGGGAATTTAAAAAACAAACAAAAATAAATAACTAAAAGAGAAAAAGGAGACACACCAAAATACAATCTCTTAACGAGAGAACAAACGGATCGTTACCAGAGAGGAGGTGGATAGAGGGATGAGTGAAATAGATGAAGGGGATTAAGGGGATGAAGGGGATTTCTTGATGACCACTGAATAATATATAGAATTACTGAATCACTCTATTGTACATCTGCAACTAATATAACACTGTATGTTACCTCCACTGGAATTAAAATAAATTTTTAAAAAAGATTTTTCTTTCAGGAACCTCTTTGAAAAAGCTTTTCCTGTGCAATGTGCATAAGCCCTACTTGGGAGGATTCACTCTACAATAATTATTCACTCCATGCCTCAAATTCAGATTTCACTGAGTTCTTACCGTGGATCCCAGCCCACGGGAGCCATGGTCCTTTTCTGTCCAGTCTCAGCACCTATGCATTCAAGATTGGAATTAGAGACACATGTCACTTCACAGTCCAGAAAGCTATTATTGTTTCTGTTTCAGTGTGAGAGAGTCACAGACTTTGGGACAGGTTTCAGAGCAGGTTTATTATGGATCCTGGATCTCTACTTCAATGTTCATTGCCTGGGTCCATTTGGCTAATACGTTCCCTGTGGATGAGCTTGCTTCCAAGCACATACATGGAAGATGCAAAGGTGGGTGGGCTTGGTGTGGGACAGGAAGAAGACCAAAATCAGACAAGGGTCCGACACCTCCCCTGATCCAGGAACTGCTACGGGAGAGGGTACGGGAGGTAGAATCCATGCGAAAATCCAAGGTCAACAGCTGAACACAAGAGGCACAGGTCAAGGGATCTGGAGATGCAGGGGTTGAAGGCTCCTCTGAGCTACCTCTGGGAGGAAGGGAGGGAAGGAATGAGAAGGAGACACTGCCTGCACCTGGTCAATGCCAACTTCCCACTACTCCGACACGCATCAGTCTATGAGCTGACACAGACTGGGCTCAGGATGGGCTGGCTCAGGTCCCTCAATCCTCACTGGGACAGCTGGCCCCAGGGCTCAGAGACATGCTAAGGGAGATGAGAGGGAAAGCTGCCCCGCCCAGGTGATCCCCACCTTGAGCAGACAGCCCTTCAAAACTGCTAAAAAAACCCACTAACGGGGTTGAAAGACATGCCATGGATGAACTAAGGCATAGAGATATGTAAAATAACATTCATTTTTAAGTTCAGAGCTGTCATCTCAGGAAGTGGGGAGAGCTTCCCTGAAGAAGACTGAAGGGAGGGCAGGCCATGCTGAAAAGGGAGACATGGCTCTCCTGATTGGGGACCTGCAGCCCCCTTCAGGCCTGGGCATCATTCTCACATCACAAGAGATCCATGGAAGTGTTCCATCAGGGCCAGATGTTTGTCTCGAGAAGGCTACCCTTGCATCGGTCTGCACAGGGCAACAGGGACGAGGGTCAGATGGAGGACGGACAATACCCCGGAGGCCATGGGGCAAGAGCAGAGGCACATGACCTTGAAGATGATGATGAAAAGCAGGAGGTGGCAGCATGGAGCCGGCCCGAAAGTACCATCAGAGCACTGCCCACAGCTACACTGACTGGGTGCCTTCTGTGCCAGGTGTGGCTGACTTCAGTGTGCTCCAGACTAGTCCTGACCACAAGTCTAGGAAGTGTGCACCACCCCCGGCCTCCTCTCCCCTTGCAGCTGCTAAGAATCACGGTCACAGACCCTGGTCAGCTTTCGGGGAAACCAAGCAGTGGCTCCCCTGCACGCTGCACCTCTGGTGGTGGTCCAGTGCGACCCTCGTGCCTGGCCAGATACTGATGTCTACCTCTCTCCACACAATTCCACAGACAGGAGGGTGTCCCTGAATTCCACAGCACCTGATGAGACAGATCCACAGAACCCAACACCCAGTGGGTCACTCGGGACCTCACCTATGGTCATGGAGCTCACCATACCCTATTTCTGTCACTTCCCACAGAAAGCCTGCTTCTGATCCCCCACAATACCATACATCCTGGTTGCTGACCTGGGGTCATGCCATGAACCCACATGGCACCTTTCCTTAAGAGAAGGCTATGCCTACACCTCCTAGGAAATATTTCTACTGATGTACAAGTCCATGAAAACTACGGTGCGAATGGTAGCACACAGCCTGCATGGTAGTAGTCAGTAATTCTAACAAGGGTTAACCCCACCCCCCCGTCTCACTTAACCTTCCTCCATCCCCACGGAACTCATGGTCTGCCCTCAGAAAACCCTCCAGGAAACAAACCTTTCATCTGAATCTTCTCTTCAACTTCTGATTCAAATCTTGTCCAACCACAATGATATGAAACTAGAAATCAGTCTCAAGAAAAAAATGGGACAGTAAAAAATAGGTGGAGATTGGGGGGCCTGGGTGGCTCAGTCATTAAGGATCTGCTTTCACCTCAGGTCGTGATCCCAGGATCCTGGGATCTAGCCCCGAATCAGGCTCCTTGTTCAATGAGAAGCCCGCTTCTCCCTCTCCCACCCCCCTGCTTGCGTTCCCTCTCTCGCTGTCTCACTCTCTGTCAGATACTTAAATAATATGAAAAAATATGTGGAGATTTAACAACATGCTACTGAACAACCAACAGTCAAAGAAGAAATAAAAAAAATTTTAGAAATACCTTGACACTGATGAAAAAGACAACCTACAAAAACTTATGGGACGCAGCAAAAGTAGCCTTATGGGGGACATTCATAGAAATTCAAGTCTTCATCAATCCATGAGAATGCTCTCCAATAAACAACCTGATTTATGTGGTAAAGAAGTAGAAAAAAAAAAAAAGAAACAAAGCCCCAAATTAGTAGAAATAAGGAAATAACAAAAAGGAATGCATGAATAAATCCAATGGAGATTAAAAAGACAAAAAAGAAAACAATGAAAATGATAGGTGCCTTTTTTGGAATGATAAACAAAACTGACAAACTTAGCTAGACTCACCAATAAAGACAGAGGACACGAATACAATCAGGAAAGAAAGATAATGGATTCCTGTCTCATATCAAAATCAAAAGAACTCTTCAAACTTGGACACAACAACTTCTTGCAAGCCACGTCTCTAAAGGCAAAGGAAATAAAAGCAAAAATGAACTATTGCCACTTCATCAGGATAAAATGCTTCTGCTCGGCAAAGCAAACGATCAACAAAACAAAAAGTCAACCTATGGAATCGAAGAAGATATCTGCCAATGATATTACAGATAAAGGGCTGGTATCCAAGATCTATAAAGAACTCCTCAAACTCGACACCCAAAAAATGGGCAGAAGACACAAAGAGATACTTCTCCAGAGAAGACATACAAATGGCCAACAGGCACATGAAAAAATGCTCCACATCACTTGCCCTCAGGCAAATACAAATCAAAACGACAATGAGATACGACCTTACACCAGTTAGAATGGTTAAAATTAACAAGGCTGGGGGCACCAGTGTGGCACAGCAGTTAAGCGTCTGCCTTCGGCTAAGAGCGTGATCCTGGCATTATGGAATCGAACCCACATCAGGCTCCTCTGCTATGAGCCTGGATCTTCCTCTCCCACTCCCCCTGCTTGTGTTCCCTCTCTCGCTGGCTGTCTCTATCTCTGTGGAATAAATAAATAAAATCTTGAAAAAAATTAACAAGACAGGAAATAAAAAAATGTCAGAGAGGATGTGGAGAAAGGGGAGCTCTCTTACACTACTCGTGAGAATTCAAGCTGGTACAGCCACTTTTGAAAACAATATGGAGGTTCCTCAAGATGTTAAACACAGAGCTATTCTATGACCCACCAATTGCACTACTGGGTATTTACCCCATAGACACAGAGTAATGAATAGAAGGGGCACCTGTAGCCCAATGTTCATAGCAGCAATTTCCATAATAGCCAAACTGTGGAAGGAGCCAAGATGTCCTTCAACAGATGAATAGACAAAGAAGATGTGGTTCATCTATACAATGAAATATTACTCAGTCATCAGAAAGGATGAATAGCCACCATTAGCACCAACGTGCATGGACCAGGAGGGGATTATGCTAAGTGAAATTAAGTCAAGCAGAGAAAGACAATTATCATATGGTTTCACTCCTATGTGGAATGGAAGGAATAGCATGGAGGACATTAGAAGAAGGAAGGGAAAAGTGAAGGGGGGACTGAGAGGGGGAGATGACCCATGAGAGACTACTGACACTGGGAAACAAACTGAAAGTTGCAGAAAGGGAGGGGAAGGGGAATGGGTTATCCTGGTGATGGGTTAAGGAGGCCACGTGTTAGGGCACCTGGGTGGCACAGCGGTTAAGCGTCTGCCTTCGGCTCAGGGCGTGATCCCGGCATTATGGGATCGAGCCCCACATCAGGCTCCACCGTTGTGAACCTGCTTCTTCCTCTCCCACTCCCCCTGCTTGTGTTCCCTCTCTCGCTGGCTGTGTCTATCTCTGTCGAATAAATAAACAAATTCTTTAAAAAAAAAGGAGGGCATGTGTCATAAAGAGCACTAGGTGTTATATGCAAACAATGAATCTTGGAACACTACATCAAAAACAAATGAAGTACTGTAGGGTGAATAACAATTTTTAAAAAAAGAGAAAGATATGAAATCCATACAGGAAAACTGTCACTATTTGCAAATGACATGAAATCCTGAAAGATTCCACACACACACACACACACACACACACACACAAAAAAACTGTTAGAATAAACAAATTCAAGAAAGGTGCAAGATATAAAGTCAATATAGAGACCTGTTGACAGACTGCAAGTGGGGTCAAGGGTTTGCAGATGACGAGACACTGTGCACTGTTGGTGGGAATGGAAATTGGTGCAGCCACTGTGACAAACGGAATGGAGGTTCCTGAAAAAATAAATGCAACTACCACATGACCCAGAAATGGCTCTACTGAGTATTGATTCAGAGAACACAAAAATACTGCCTCAAAAAGACAGATGCACTCCCACGATCACGGCAGCATTATTCACAAGAATCAGACAAGGAAACACAGACCTTGGGGGCCTTATGCCAAGTAACTCAGACACAAAAAGACCAATACCAGATGCTTTCATGTACAGTCCACGAGGAATAAACAAATACTGAACGGATGGATACTGAGAGCAGATTGGTAGGTGCCAGATTCGGGGATGGGGTGGTAGAAACAGATGAAGGTGGTCAAAGTCTCAATGTTTGAATGAGAAAATCCGACAATCATGAAATGTTCTGTCCAGCATGGAGACTAAAACTAACCCCGCAGCATGGGGTACAGGTTTCCCTGCTCTTTGAAAGTACAGGGCTTCTGAGAAACCTTGCACTGCAGAAATGGTGTCAAGAAGGAATGACCATTAATTTACACGAACAATTAGACAGTTTGCTCAGACTCCAAAATTCCTTCTCTTTGGCTTTTCTTAGGCCTCAGCACACAAGTTTCTAACGGAGGCCCAGAATAAATGAAGATAAAGCACAGCAGAAGCCCACAGACACAATTCAAAGTGCTGGTGGCTGGATGCAGAGAGTGGTTCCCAGTGGAAGGAGCTGGTTGGGGTGCAAGCCGCCTCTGTCGTGCTTCTCCCCAAAACAGATGCTGAACGCCATTCTCACTGTTCACCTTTTTTCATAAGAGGGAAGTCCTCTTCAGGTCTCTTCCTCTTACTGAAACTGGGTAATAATGTAGTTCTTTCAAGAAAGCCCAGTGTCTTACTGCGAATGTTTAAAAAGTGGGGGATACTTGTACTTGAGCATTGCTGAGGGAGGAGATGTGAAAGGTTCTCCCAGACACAAACCTCAGCAGATCCACCGAGAAAGGCACCTTCCTCAGCATGCGGAACAAGGACTATCTCCTACCCCCAGAAACCCTCTCCTTCCCCTCGATCAGGACAACCCACAACAGCTGGGAGCTACCCCAATTCCTCCGTTCTTCTGCTCCTAATAGCTAACCCATCAGCAAATCCTGTGAGCTCCATCTTCAAAATGGACCCAGAATATTTCTAACCACTCCATCCAAGGCCACCTGTCTGGTCCACAGTGCCTGAGTTCCTGGAAAAGCTTTGTCATAGACCTCCCTTGCCATCTTCAACCTCTCTCATCTGTTCTCAACACTGTAGCCAGGTTGGCCCAGTGAAACAGGGTCTCATGGGGTTATAGCCCTGGAATGGCTTTCTGTCACCCTCTGTCACCTCTATGAGCTCATGTCCTACGCTGTCTCCTGTGGCCACAGGGCCTTCTTGCTGCTCCTGGACATACCTGGAATTCTCCTGCCCCAGAGCCATTGCACACGCTTTCCCTTCTGTTCAGAATGCTCTTGATGTGTTCTCACTCACCTTCGGAGAAGTCTGAATTGGAGTGACAGGGACAGAAGATGAGGCTGTCTGTGTTGGGTGAGGCTGGTGGCCCAGAAGAAGGTTCTCTGCCAGCTCTCCACCTGTGCCTCACTTGTCCTCAGCCAGGAACTTGCACACGGCCCTCACCTGTTATAACTCTCACCCAGGAGACCCACAGCCACCCCTGGAGCCCACCTTGCCCACACCTTGCTGCAGAATGCATTCAGCTCTCCTCTGGGACCTTTGTCAGCATTACCTAGACCTGGAACTCCCCCGTCTTCTGAAAAGCTCCCTGATTCCTCCTCTGCTTCCAAAATCACACTGGTGCAGGGCTTTCATGAGAAAGCTATAATGCTAACTAATGAAAGGTTCACACTTCTTTCCCCTTCTGTTGCCTTTCTCTCCACCTTCTTTCCTACCTGTGCAAACTGTAACATATCAGTGGAACATGAACATGCTCTGAGACCTGAATCTTTCATTGCAGCTTTCTGAGGACTCCTTATGTGATAAGCAACTAGTGTATCCTACATCAGGGTGTTTTACAACTATCATCTATAGAAGACTACAGCCCAAATCACTACAATTTTACCTCACTCTTCATGAACCAGAACACTTTTTCCTTTCTTCTTTTACTTAAATTCCAGTGGGTTCACATGCCATGGAATATTCGCTTCAAGGGTAAGATTTAGTGATTCCTCACCTGCATACAGAACCCGGGGCTCATCACAAGTGCCCTCCTTAATACCCCTCACCCATTTAACTCTTCCCCCCATGCCCCTGTCCTGCAGCAATACTCAGTTTGTTCTCCAAGGTTGAGTCTACTTCCTTGTTTGCCTCTCTCATCATCCCTCCACTCTGTTCATCTGTTTTCTTTCTGAAATTCCACAAGCGTGAGAGCACAGGATATTTGTCTTTCCTCAATGATTTTGCTTAGCTTAATACACTCTAGGTCCATCTACATCCTTGCAAATGGTAAGATTTCATTCTTTTTGAAGCTGGGTCATATTCCATTATATATATATATATATATATATATATATATATATATATATATATATATATATATATATATATATATATATATATATCCCACATCTTCTTTATTCATTCATCAGTGCATGGACTTTGGGATTTTCTCCATAGTTTGGCTACTGTGGACATTGCTGTTATAAACATCATGGTGCATGTTCCCCCTTCGAATCTGCATTTTTGTATCCTTTGGGTAAATACCTAGGACAGCAATTGCTGGATCATGGGGTTGTTCAATGTTTAACTTTTTGAGGAACCCCCACACTGTTTCCCAGACTGGCTGAACCACTTTGCATTGCCACCAACAGGATGGAAGGGTTCCCCTTTAAGCAGAACATTATCTGCCGGCAATTTCATAAGAGGAAACAAAACCTCTGGGAGATGCACCCAGGGTCAGGCAAGCAGTTGCAGAATTCACCCAAGGCTCCTGAAGCCAAGCCCCTTGAAGCCACCAGCATGCCACTATCCAAAAGAATTCCCAGACTCTCCTTCTGACTCCACCACCAAAGAAACTACAGAGAGAATATGGCACCTCAAAATATCGAGATAATACATTTAGTAAAACTAGAAAGTCAAGCTCAACTTTTAAACAGGAACAGGCCACTTTGGATAATTTTCAATTTTCCCTCCACCCTAATTTTAACTCTTCTGATGAATAAACTAATCAATGATGAAACATCACCTTTGATAATTGACATCATCCAAGTCTGTATCAGATGAAAAAAGCCACCTAACTCTAGATGCTGGCCACTCAACCATATCTTAGGCCCAATTGAATAAACACTGTAAGATGAAGGAACAAATTAGATGTTACAAAAAGGCACAGAGGGAATCTCGCCTTCCCTTTCTAATAAAAGAGGGTTCCTAGGAAACAGATGGTCAAAATACATTTGTAATCAATAAATGGACAGAGAAATGTGATCCCCTGCAAAGTTCTAGCAGCAGGGAGACTAAGTAATTCTTCCACCAAACCCAGAATGCTGACAGTTACTTCAATTTTACTTTGTGGCTCAACTAGAGGAAAGAGAAAAGCCCAGGAGGTTTGGGATAATGAGAGGTTTTACCTCCAGCCCTGACATAGATAGGACATTTTGCCAAACATACCTGTGCTTTCTCTGAACACTGGCGTCCTGTGACAAGCTTCCTCGCTGACTCAGATGCTGACCTTCAAAACCTCGGTTGTCTTGGTGTCAGAGCAGAGAAGTGCTGTCAGCTGTGGAGAAGAAGGCACCTCTAACCTAAAGCCTGCACAGCTGCTTCGGTTTCTGGGCGAAGGGGCAACACATACTTGTTGTTTAGCAGTAATTATCTTCATTCTCAATAGACCAATGACCTTGCCTTTTCTGGAAAGCTGACTTACTCTTCTAATGAAACCCTCAATTCGTCTATTCCCAATGCAACTAGAGTGGGGTCTGGTTTACGCCCGCCTCCAGGCCCCCACCTGGAGGATTTCCCTGCATGATTCTAACGGCCAATTACCACAAACCCGGCGGCACACGGGGCATAATGCTGAAGTTGGGGGACGGCTCTGGGGCTTGCTACTGCCACACCTGTGCCTGGGGGACCAGGGCACACCCTGCTGAAATCGGGGTACTGCTCAAGATGCATCACCTGCACTGTGTCAGAGAACAGGGGGACACATCACTGAAGGTGGGGACTCTGTGAGGTCCTTACCCGCACCCTTCCCGGGAAACAAGGCAAACCCTGAAATTCTGCAACCCATCCCACAAAAGCTCAGGTGAGTGGGTGCCCTGGAGTTCACGGGCATGGGGAATAAGGCCAGTTGAGGACATCTGGCAGAAGAATCCCCATGTCCCCACAATGAACCCTCTCCACGTGCCCTTCCAGAACCCTGCCTCCCACCTGGGGCGCACCCTACCCCCGGACCCCCCCGCCCCTGGTGCATGCTGCTCACTCACCAGCCGGGACCTCCGCAGGGCAACACTCTCTCTCCCAGTGCCCCTTCTTCTGACCCAGGTCTGCACCCCACTGCAACTCTGGAATAGCCCACAGAGATGTAGCTCCACCCCGAAGCGGTGATTGGTCAGGGAGGGTGGTGCCCCAACCCCTGGGATGCCAGGCAACCCGCCCTCAAGCCCCTGGAACCCTGAAAGTGCAGGGGGTCCAAGAGGTGCCTCCTCTACCCAACACCCAGCACAGGCATGTGTGGGGTCCTGGGCCGGGCTCCCCACACACCTGGCCCCTTCCAGGGACCCCTCTAGCTGCAGACCACCCTCAGAGTCCTGCCCTTTCCGTTTCTGCACCAGCCCTCCCTGCTGGGGTGTGCCTGTTTCTGGGCAAGGTCAGTGTCTCTCAGACCCTCCAAGGCTTGGGCTTTAGGAAATGCAATGATTTCATGCATTTTCAGTATGTACATGTCAGTATGACTTTAATCTTATGGGAGCCAAAGAGGTTCTTTATTTTTCTTATCTTTATGTTTGCATTTTTGGTTATTGTTTTCTTCTCGAAGCAGATGTACAACATGTGCTTGGGGCAGAAATAGGGCCCATGCTTTGAGTTTTTGCCCAATCATTTTGACCCGGGTAAAATGTTAAAGGATAGGTTCCCTGGGAGCCCAGAATCAGGGCCCACAGATGATATAAGATAAAAATTACTTTCATCTTTATAATTACTACTAAATGTAGGAATTTGAGACAAAAGCACGTTTCACATGAGTACCAAGAAATCAAAATGATGCCCACGGAAGGCTACCTGCTCCATGGTCAGCACAGGTAACAGAAGTGTTCACAGCCTCTGGACTCCTGCCCTTCTCTTGCCCAAATCTCTGAAGCACACAGACCGCTTAAAATCAGAATTGTAGAACTGCTAGACACCTTAGAGATGTCTGGCACCATTCCCTTGGACTGCAGAATAAAACACAGTAGCTCGTTGTCACAAACTAATTTCAACATGAAGTGCCCCCTGGATGCACTAAGTTCTTTCTCTGCAAATGTTGACTAATGTAAGTCACAGTCATACCATGTAAACACTACGAGGGCTGGGAAGTCATCGTAGGTAAGGGAATATTTTAGCCATGTTTATAAGCATTGGATCACTTTGTAGAAGAGGCTGAGCTGAGTGTTTTTAAATACTATTTCAGACCTGTTTTACAGCACCCTCTGAACATACCAGAGACTGAATGGACTAAAAAAGTTAGTTGGTTTTAGTAACTTTAATACCAGAAAATATTATACTGTCTGTATTCCTAAGGATCTTTGAGTATCTTACCCAGATGTCCTCCACTGAGATAATGATCTTAATGATCACCATGGGCAGAGGTGAAAAGGCCCGCTGAATGCGTTCCAGGTGTCCACATGACAAGAAAATCCTGATACTTGATAGGTTTCCTGATAGAAATGACCAGAGATAAGAGGGAAATAGTACCCTGTAAGGAACAACAAGGGATTTGGAGTAAATTTGGGGGTCCCACTTAGGTTTCTGACACTAAAATCCTCTGTGACTCATATCATCTGAGTCCCTTTATAACCGTCTGAAAATGTGCCTAAAAATATCTACACCCTAGTTTGAAGTTTAAGAGGCAGAATGCTACAAAGAGCCAGTATGATGTCTCTCAAGAACAGGTGCTCAGGAAGCCATAATTGCTATTGGGTCTATTTCTTTTCCAGAAGAAAGAACACATGTTGAATCCATATTTCTAATACATGACTCACCAGATGATTTTCAAACCTGAAGGAAGGCCAAGAAGTCGCTCTTGTGTCATAGTTCACTCAGAAATCATGTTGTTGGACTGGTGAGGACTATACAATAACAACGTCATCACTAAGAGTAGGGAGCTTCTAATTTCCATATGGCCATGTTGACCCCCTTAGCTCAGAGCCACCAGAAAGGGCAGCTGGGGAGGGGGCACTGCCATCACTATGAGTGGGCAGCTTCCCATTTCTATATGGCCATGTTGACCCCTTAGCTCAGGGCCACCAGAAAGGACAGCTGAGGCGGACCACAGGCCATGGCTGCCAGGTGTGGCTGGGGCAGGCAGAACTCTGACTTAAGGCTCAACTACTCTCTAGTTTAGTATAATGCTCTTCACAAATAAAGTGCCATTGTGTGTGAGCCCTCATGTAGAAAGGTTCAGAATTTCCATTGAGATTCCCTCTCTGACCTTTAGGATATGTAGCAAAGTTCCATTTAATTTTTAAACATTGAAGGACTTCCTGGTTTTCTTTTCACTATGACTGTGGCTCAATTCCCCTGTGGTCTAAGAATAGAATCTAGTTAATTTCAGGGTTTAACATTTGTATACTTGATTCCTGGCCCCACCTATCGTCTATTTGGGTAAAGAGTCTATGACTACTTGAAAATAATGTATTCTGCACTTATTATGGAATGTTCCCTATATGTCAATTAGTTCACATTTGTTACCAATGTTTTGTCTGCTTTTTCTGTCAGATATTGAGAAAGGTATATTAAAATCTTCAAACAATGCTGCTCTATTCAACGTGGCATCAGAGAATCTACCAGTGTTAGAAGGCAAGTATAAGAATTGAGGGGATAATTGTGACTATTCACAGATAATACGATTTTGTACATAGAAAATCCAAAACAGTCTATAAATACCCTATTAGAATTAAAAATTCAATTTATAAATTTGAGATGGATTGTAGCTTCCCATTGGACAGTTTCTGAAAGAAAACGTAGAGCCTGTCAATCCTGGGGTAGGACATAGGGTGCAGTAACCTTTTAAAAGAATTCAGTGGGACTTCATAAAAATGTGACATTTCTCCTTATCTTATGACCATAAGAAAATGAAAAAGTGAACCACAGGCTGGGAAGTAAAAATTTGCAATACACACACTGACAAAGACTTGTCAATAAAGAATTCCTGCTCATCAACCATAAAAAGTCTATTTATAAACGAATACTTCCCAAAGATTGACGGATCGCCAATAAGAACAGGAAAGGGTGCTCTACAGTATTATTTTCAGGAACAGCAAGGCCTTTCCTAAAATGAAAACATACATAAAAATCCAGTATTCCCTAGATGGATGACATCCTTATTTCTGAGGACAGCTTGAAGAACAGACTAGCATCAAAGTAAAGTGATGGAATTCCTGACACTCAGAGGATGGACAATTGACCTCAAACTACAGTACAATTTCTAGACATCATTCAGTCCTCTGAAGGCGGACAACTACCACACCCCTTCCTACACCACACATGTTGCTTCCCAACCCCTACCATAAAAGAAGAAGATGAGAAACAGATAGGACTAGTAGGAAATAGCAAATATCACATGTGGGGATTATCCTGAAACACACTGATCACATAAGTAGTGTAAGGAAGTGTAGGGAACTGACAAGGTCAGAGAATCAAGAGGTACTTCTTTGGGAAATGCTGTCTGAAATCGTCACACGTTGGTACTAGCTGATGGGGGCTCTGAGCATACCGTAGGATTTGCTCACAAGGGTCTGCAACACCATCGCTGAGGACTGAAACTCTTCAAGACCTCAAAGCTTGCCTGATTGACTATTGGATTAAGAGATTTCCATGTTCTGAAAACAGATACCAACTAATTGAAAGGTTCACCTGGGCTCTCTCGGAGGCCCTACAAGAAGCTGAACCATTCACTGAAAATCAATCACACACACACACACACACACACACACACACACACACACACACACACCCCTGTCATTTCACCAATTACTTAAACATTCAAGGTTCTTCCTACCTTTTCTTTTTCACATTGATATTTATACTCACATGAAATGTCATCATTTCTAATGAACACTGATGTCAAAATAGAGATCCATTGACACAATATTCACAAAATGGAACTTCCCTGCTGTCATTTTCAATATAGCGTTTTTTAAAGTTCATACGTATTTTAGGTGTTTGGTAACTTATACAGGAGAAGATCAGCATTGAAAAACTCTAAATACTGACAATGAGTTTTAAGCCTAGAGAAGAAAAATTGTCCAATTTCATAGATAATAAGGAACCAAAGGGAAAGCATGGAAGCTGTAGTCGAATAATTTTACACATATGCATCCTCTCTTATTCTACTACTGAGGGGCGTGTTTTATTACCACTCTACATGCATCAATTGTCTTCCACGTGCACCTGCAGAGGTATAATGAATTACTACAGTAGAATGAAATGTCTGGGAACTACTTGGCGGCATCTATAATGAACAATGAAATTTCGATCTTATATTTGGTGAACTTCCACTGTATGTCCCTTTAGACAATGGACCCTAAACAGAAGGGGGAATGAACCACGAGAGACTATGGACTCTGGGAAACAAACTGAGGGCTTCAGAGGGGAGAGGGGTGGGGGATTGGGATGGGCCAGTGATGGGTATTAAGGAAGGTACATATTGCACGGAGCACTGGGTGTTATATGCAAATAATGAATCACGGAACACTACATCAAAAACTAAGGAAATACTGTATAGTGACTAACATATCATAATAAAAAATTATTATTAGAAAAAAAATTAAAGGTAAAAAAAAAAACCAATACAGCTTTTCTGTTTCAAGAACAATCACAATTGAGAAAAAAACTAACTTCCAATCCCTAAAGCAAAACACAGACCAAGTTCCATTTCACTCCCCTTTATTCACATTCTCTGTGGGTTCTAAGCTATTTCCCTACCTCCTTTCCTGCTGAGCAGGGAGCCCGGGCTCGATCCCAGAACCCTGGGATCATAACCTGAGCCAAAGGCACATGCTTAACTGGCTGAGCCAGCCAGGAGCCCCAGCCATGTTTTTCTTAAGCAAAAGGACACTTTCTCACAATGCCTTCACATGACTTCACATGGTACCAGAGATCTGCATTTGCCTCTAGGAGGTTGCAGATGAAGGCGATTGCAAACTCTCACAGTGGTTTATCAAATACAATGACCTGCCCGGTGACAGTGAAACTCTTATGAGCCTACAAGAGGGTGCTGTGACACTCAGCTGTGGCTGGGCTGGCACAGAGAACCAAATCCATTTCCCTGCCTGATGTCTGTGAGGAACAGATGCCCCCACTGTGAATGAGACCCTGTCACTGAGCTGTCCAGAGATGGCCATCCTCACGGAGGATGAGGATAAAGGACAATGCCTGAGGAGACCTCATCTGTCTCTTTTATCTTTTCATATTTTTGACAGTGGACAAATCACTGCCTAGGAGTCCCCAACTACCTTAGTCTCATCTGTGAATGGCCAAGAGGTTTAACAAAACAGTTAATATTTTGACCTCACAAATGCCCACAACCACTTACCATAGGGATTCAACATTAAGCAAAGATATTGTTCCTTGGAAGAGAGGTCCTGCCCACTGTTGTTTCTCACTTATACGCTCATCTTCCTTACCTCATGGTAACATAACCACCTTGAGTCCTGCTTCCGTCTTCAGCAAGGCTGATGTGACTTGAAGGGCATTACCCTGACATCGTTCTTTCTTAGCAATAAGATGTGGACATTTCCCTAGTCCTACACACCCAAAGTTGAATCAGAATCAGGATTGAGGAGGCTGATGAGAGTTGCAGGTGTTTTCCTGTACAGGGTGGTTTATTACCAATAAGGATGGGTCAGAGTCCTCGAAATCCAGAACCTTTTCATTAATGCTTCCTACTCGTGAAAGATGATGTACATTGGTCTTTCCCTGTATAGTGTGGTGACTCAGAGAAAAGTGCTTAGCCCTTTCGTCAGACTTCCACGACCACTTTGGGGCTGGCTTCTGTATTCACAAATGATGATGTTAGGGCTAAGAGGGTTCCTGTACACTGTTATTTCTTACAGATAAGTGTATGGCATTTTTGTTACATTGCCAGAGCCACGTAGCGCCGGGCTTGCCGGCCTCCTGGGGACGAACCCTAACCCTAGGTCAGCCCCCGGGGGGCCCCTCCCAAGGGGCCTGGCGCCACAACGCTGGGGATTGGGGACTCCCGAGCCCAGTGCCGGAGTCACCCTGCCGCTCTGCAGCAACCCGGGCTGCTAGGGGCGCCGCCAGTCTTTCAGGGCAAGAGAACAGGCAGGGCCCTCCAAGCCCCCAGTGACCTTCGAAGGCCCCCCGCGCCAAAACGCTTGGGCCCACACTCCCTTTCGCCAGCGCCCTCACCTCGGCCTGCCCCTCTGCCTGCCACAGAGCTGGCAGAACGGGCCTGCTGGACTCCTGGGGGTAACACTTACCCTAGGTCGGCCCCCGAGGGGCCCCTCCCAAGGAGCCTGGCACCGCAATGCCGGGGATTTGGGACCCCTGATCCCCAGTGCTGGACTCACTCTGCCACCCCACAAGCACCCAGGGTGCTAGGGGCGTTGCCATTCATTCATGAAGGGAGAACGGGCAGGGCCCTCCGATCCTCCTTTGACCTTCAAAGGCCCCCCGGCGCAAAAACTCTGGCTCCCGGGCTCATGCTCCCCAGCGCCCTAACCTCGGCCCACCCCTCCTCTCGCTGCAGAGCTGGCAGATCGGGCCTGCTGGCTTCCTGGGGGCTAACTCTATCCCTAGATCGCCCCCGAGGGGCCCCTCCCAAGTAGCCTGGCGCCGCATGCCAGGGATTGGGGACCCGCACGTCCCAGCGCCTGATGAACCCTGCCACCCTGCCGCCACATGGGGCGCTAGGGGCGTCACCAGTCCTTCAGGGCGACAGAAGTGGCAGGACCCTCCAAGACACCTGCGACCTTCGAAGGCACCCCGAGCCAAAGCCAAAATGCTCTGGCCCACGCTCCCACTTGCCAGCTACCTCACCTCGACCCACACCTCCATTCACCGCACATGGGCGGAACGAGCCTGCCAGCTTCCTGGGGGCTAAACCTAACCCTAGGTCGGCCCCCGAGGGGCCCGTCCCAAGGGGCGTGGCGCTGCAACGCCGGGTATTAGGGACCCTCGATCTCCAGCGCCGGACTCACCCTGCCGCCCCGCCGCCACCCGGGCCGCTATGGGTGCCGCTGGTCATTCAGGGCGGGAGAACGGGCAGGGCCCTCCGAGCCCGCGGCGACCTTCGAAGGCCCCCCATCCAAAACGCTTGAGCCCACGTTCCTGCTCCTCAGCGCCCTCACCTCGGCCCGCCCCTCTGGTCGCCACAGAGCCGGCGGATGAGGCCTGCCCTCCTCCTGGGGGCTACCCATAACCCTAGGTTTTCCCCTGAGGGGCTCCTCCGAATGGGCCTGGCACCGCAATGCCTGGGATTGGGGACCCCCGAGTCCCAGCGCCAGACTCACCATGCCCCCCGCTGCCACCCAGGCCGCTAGGAGCACCGTCGGTCATTCAGGGAGGGAGAACGGGCAGATCCCTCTGAGCCCCTGGTGACCTTCTAAGACCCCCCATGCCAAAACACTTGGGCCCATGCTCCTGCTCGCCTGCGCCCTCACCTCGGTCCGCCCCTCCGCTCGCTGTAGAGCCAGTGGATCGGGACTGCAGGCCTCCTGGGTGTTACCCTAACCATTGGTGGGCTCCCGAGGAGCCCATCCCAGGTTCCTATTGCCGCGTCACCGGGGATTGGGGACTCCCGATCCCCAGCGCCGGACTCACCCTCCTGCCCTACCACCACCTGGGCCGCTAGGGACGCTGCCGGTCATTCAGGGAGGGAGAACGGGCAGGGCCCTCCAAGCCACCAGCGACCTTCGAAGGCCCCCCGCACCAAAACGCTTGGGCCCACGCTCCCTCTGGCCAGCGTCCTTACCTCGGCCCTCCCCTCCGCTCACCACACAGCTGGCAGATCGGGCCTGTGGGCCTTCTGGGGGCTAACCCTAAACCTAGGTCGGCCCCCTAGTGGCCCTCCCAAGGGGTCTGGCGCCACAACGATGGGGATTGGGGACTCCCGAGCCCCAGCGCCGGACTCACCATGCCCCCCGCCTCCACCTGGGCCACTAGGGGCACCGCTGGTCATTCAGGGTGAGAGAACAGGCAGGGCCCTATGAGCCCACAGCGACCTTCAAAGGCCCCCCGCGCCAAAGTGCTTGGGACCACGCTCCCGCTCGCCATCGCCCTTACCTCGGCCGGCCCCTCCGCTCGCCGCACAGCTGGCGGATCGGGCCTCCCAGCCTCCTGGGGGCAAACCCTAACCCTAAGTAGGCCCCCTAGGGGTCCATCCCAAGGGGCCTGGTGCCGCAACGCCGGGGATTGGGGTCCCCGGAGCTCTAGCGCCGGACTCACCCTGCCGCCCCGCCAACAACCTGGCTGCTAGGGGAGCCGCCAGTCATTCAGTGCGGGAGAACAGGTAGGGCCCTCTGAGCCCCCGGAGACCTTTGAAGGCCCCCCGTGACAAAACACTTCGGCCCACGCTCCTGCTCGCCAGCGCCCTTACCTCGGCCCGCCCCTCCACTCACCGCACAGCTGGCGGATCAGGCCTGCCCGCCTCCTGGGGGTAACCCTAACCCTAGGTCGACCCCCGAGGGGGCCTTCCCAAGGGGCCTGGCGCCGCAACGCCGGGGATTGGGGACCCCTGAGCTCCAGCGCCGGACTCACCCTGCCGCCCCGACACCACCCGAGCCACTATGGGCGCCGTCGGTCATTCAGTGTGGGAGAACAGGCAGGGCCCTTCGAGCCCCTGGAGATCTTCGAAGGCCCCACTTGTGAAAACGCTTGGGCCCACGCTCCCGCTCGCCAGCGCCCACATCTCAGCCCGCCCCTCCGCTCGCTGCACAGCCAGCAGATCAGGCCTGCCGGCATCCTGGGGGCTAACCCTAACACTTGGTCGGCCCACGAGGGGCCCCACCCAAGGGGCCTTGCGCCGCAACGCAGGGGATTGGGGACACCGGAGCCCCAGCGCCAAACTCTCCCTGCCGCCCCGCCGCCAACTGGGCCGGTAGGGGCACCGCCAGTCATTCAAGAAGGGAGAAGGGACAGGGCCCTCTGAGCCCTCGGCGACTTTCAAAGACCTCCTGTGCTAAAACGCTTGGGCCCACCTTCCCGCTCACCAGCGCCCTCTCCGCGGCCCACCGCTCCGCTCACCGCACAACCTGCTGATGAGGCCTGCCTGCCTCTTGTGGGCTAACACTAACCCTAGGTTGGCCCTCGAGGGGCCCGACCGATGGGGCCTGGCACCACAACGCCTGGGATTTCTGATCCCCGAGCCCCAGCGCCAGACTCACCGTGCCGCCCTGCCGCCACCCGGGCCACTAGGGGCGCCGCTGGTCATTCAGGGTGGGAGAACGGGTGGGGCCCTCCGAGACCCCGGCGACTTTCGAAGGCCCCCCAAGCCAAAACACTTGGACCAATGCTGCCGCTTGCCAGCACCCTCACCTCGGGTCGCACCTCCGCTCTCCAAACAGCCGGTGGATCGGGCCTGCCGGCCTCCTAGGGGCTAACCCGAACCATAGGTAAGCCCCCGAGGGGCATATCCCAAGGGGCCTGGATCCGCAACGCGGGTGATTGGGGACCCCCGAGCCCCAGCGCCAGACTCACCCTGTCACCCCGCTGCTACCCGGGCTGCTAGGGGTGCCGCCGGTCATTCAGGGCGGGAGAACGGGCAGGGCCCTCCGAGCCCCCGGTGACTTTTGAAGGCCCCCTGCGCCAAAACATTTGGGCACACGCTCCCACTCGCCAGCGCCCTCACCTCGGCCCATCCCTTCGCCGCACACCCGGCGGATGAGGCCTGCCCTCCTCCTGGGGGCTACACATAACCCTAGGTTGTCCCCTGAGGGGCCCCTCCGAAGGGGCCTGGCACCGCAATGTCTGGGATTGGGGACCCCCGAGCCCCAGCGCCGGACTCACTGTGTCGCCCCGCCGCCACCCGGGCCGCTAGGAGCACCGTCGGTCATTCAGGGAGGGAGAACGGGCATATCCCTCCAAGCCCCTGGCGACCTTCGAAGGCCCCCCGCGCCAAAACGCTTGGGCCCATGATCCCGCTCGCCTGCACCCTCACCTCGGTCCGCCCCTCCGCTCGCTGCACAGCTGGTGGATCGGGCCTGCGGGCCTTCTGGGGGTAACCCTAACCCTAGGTCTGCCCCCTAGTGGCCCCTCCCAAGGGGCCTGGCGCCACATCGACGGGGATTGGGGACTCCGGAGCCCCAGCGCTGGACTCACCATGCCCCGCGCCGCCACCCGGGCCGCTAGGGGCACCGCCGGTCATTTAGGGCGGGAGAACGGGCAGGGCCCTCCGAGCCCCCAGCGACCTTCAAAGGCCCCCCGCGCCAAAGTGATTGGGACCACGCTCCTGCTCGCCATCGCCCTTACCTCGGCCTGCCCCTCCACTCGCCGCGCAGCCAGCGGATCGGGCCTCCCAGCCTCCTGGGGGCTAACCCTAACCCTAGGTAGGCACCCTAGGGGCCCATCCCAAGGGGCCTGGCGCCGCAAAGCCGGGGATTGGGGACTCCCGATCCCCAGTGCCAGACTCACCCTGCCGCCCCACCGCCACCCGGGCCGCTAGGGGAGCCGCCAGTCATTCAGTGTGGGAAAACGGGTAGGGCCCTCTGAGCCCCCGGAGACCTTTGAAGGCCCCCTGCGACAAAACGCTTGTGCCCACGCTCCCGCTTGTCAGCGCCCTCACCTCGGCCCGCCCCTCCGCTCGCCGCAAAGCCGGCCGATCGGGCCTGCCGGCCTCCTGGGGGCTAACCCTAACCATAGGTCGGCCCACGAGGGGCCCCTCCCAAGACACCTGGTGCTGCAACGCCGGGAATTGGTGACCCCGGAACCGCAGCACCGGACTCACTTTGCCTCTCCACTGCCACCGGGCCACTAGGGGCGCCTATGGTCATTTAAGGCCGGAGAATGGGCAGGGCCCTCCAAGCCCCTGGCGACCTTCGAAAGCCCCCCCAGGCAAAACGCTTCGGCCAACACTTCCGTTCACCAGTGCCCTCACCTCGGTCCACCCCTCCGCTTGTCGCACAGCGGTGGATCGTGCCTCCCAGCCTACTGAGAGCTAACACTAACCCTAGGTAGGCCCCCTAGGGGCCCATCCCAAGGGGCCTGCCCCCGAAACGTCGGGGATTGGGGACCCCGGAGCCCCAGCTCCGGACTCACACTGCCGCCATGCCACCCCCAGGGCGGCTAGGGGCGCTGCCGGTCATTCAGAGCGGTAGAACGGGCAGTGCCCTCCGAGCCGCAGTGACGTATGAAGGGCTCCCGCGCCAAAACGCTTGGGCCCACGCTTCCGCTCGCCAGCTCCCTCACCTCGACCCGCCCTTCCGCAGGCCACACAGCCAGCAGATCAGTCCTCCCAACCCCCTGGGGGCTAACACTAACCCTAGGTAGGCCCCCTAGGGCCCCATCCCAAGGGGCCTGGCGCTGCAACGCCGGGGATTGGGGACCCCCGAGCCCCAGCGCCGGACTCACCCTGCCACCCCGCCGCCACCTGGGCTGCTAGTGGCACCGCCCGTCGTTCAGGGCGAGTGAACGGGCAGGGTCCTCCGAGGCCCCTGAGACATTAGTAGGTGCCCCGCACCAAACGCTTGGGCCCACGCTCCCGCTCACCAGCGCCCTCACCTCCATCCGCCCCTCCACTTGCTGTACAGCCCGTGGATCGGGACGGCCGGCCTGCTGGGTGATACCCTAACCCTAGGTTGGCCCCCAAGGGGCCCCTCCCAAGGAGCCTGGGGCCGCAACGCCAGGGATTGGGGAACCCCGAACCCCAACGCCGACTCACCCTGCCGCCCCACCACCACCCAGGCCGCTAGGGGCGTCTCCGGTATTTCAGGGCGGGAGAACGGACAGGGCCCTCTGAGCCCCCGCTGAACTTAGAAGGCCCCCGTGCCAAAACGTTTGGGCCCATGCTCCCGTTCGCCAGCTCCCTCTTCTCGGGCCACCCTTCCACTCACTGAACAGCAAGCAGATCGGGCCAGCCTGCTTCCTGGGGGCTAAACCTAACCCTAGGTCGGACCCCGACGGGACCCTTCCAAAGGCCTGGCGCCACAATGCCGGGGATTGGGGACCCCTGAGCCCCAGCGCCGGACTCACTCTACCGCCCCTCCCCTACCAGCCCCAAGGGGCGCCGCCGGTCATTCAGGGCAGAACGGGTAGGGCGCTCTGGGCCCCCGGCGACTTTTGAATGCCCCCAGCGCCAAAACGCTTAGGCCCACGCTCCCGCTCACCAGTGCCCTCACCTCTGCACGCCACTTTGCTCGCTGCACACCCGGCCGATTGGGCCTGCCGACCTCCTGGGGGCTAACCCTAACCCAAGCTTGGCACCCAAGGGGCCCCTCAAAGCGGCCTGGTGCCGCAACACTGGGGAATGGGGACCCCCGAGCCCCAGTGCCAGTCTCACCCTGCTGACGCGCTGCCATCCAGGCTGCTAGGGATGCCGCCGGTCATTCAGGGAGGGAAAATGGGCACGGCCTCCAAGCCCCTGGTGAACTTCGAAGGCCCCCTATCCAAAACGCTTGAGCCCAGGCTCCCGCTCCTCAGCGCCCTCACCTTGGCCCGCCCCTCCGCTCGCCGCAGAGCCGGCGGATGAGGCCTGCCCTCCTCCTGGGGGCTAACCATAACCCTAGGTTGTCCCCTGAGGGGCTCCTCCAAAGGGGCCTGGTGCCACAATGCCTTGGTTCGGGGACCCCCGAGCCCTAGCACTGGACTCACCCTGCCACCCCTCTGCAACCCGGACCGCTAGGTGCACCGTCAGGCATTCAGCGCGTTTTAACGGGAAGGGTGCTCTGAGCCCCCAGCGACATTCGAATGCCCCCACACCAAAATGCTTCAACCCACGCTCCCGCTTGCCAGTGCCCTCACCTCGACCCGCCCCTCTGCTCGCCACACAGCCAGCAGATCGGGTCTGCCGGCCTCCTGTGGGCTAACAGTAAGGCTCGGTCGGCCCCCTAGAGCCCTTCCGAAGGGGCCTGGTGCCCCAACGCCGAGGATTGGGGACCCCCAAGCCCCAGCGCCCGACTCACCCTACCGCCCCTCCTCCACCCGGGCCGCTAGGGGAGCCACAGGTCATTCAGGGCAGAAGAACATACAGGGCCCTCCAAGCCCCCGGCGACTTTCGAAGGACCCCCGCGCCAAAACGCCTGGGCCCACGGTCCCGCTCGCCAGCGGCCTCACCTCCGCCCACCTCTCTGCTCGCCACAGAGCTGGCGGATCAGGCTGACTGCCTCCTGGGGGCTAAATCTAACCATAGGTTGGCCCCCTAGGGGCCCTTAGCAAGGGGCCTAGAGTCGCAACACCGGGGATTGGGGAACCCAGAGCTCCAGCGCCAGACACACCCGGCTGCCCCGCTGCCACCCGGGCCACTAGGGGGGCCGCCGGTCATTCAGCGAGGGAGAACGGGCAGGGCCCTCGGAGCCCCCGGCGACCTTCGAAGGCAACCTGGGACAAAATGCTTGGGACCATGCCACTGCTCGCCAGCGCCCTCACCTCGGTCCACCCCTCCACTCACCGCACAACTGGCGGATTGGGCCTGCCGGGCTCCTGGGGGCTAAATCTAACCATAGGTTGCCCACCGAAGGGCCCATCCTAGGGGCCTGGCGCCACAACGCCTGGGATTGGGAATCCCCAAGCCACAGCACCAGATTCACCATTTGGCCCGCCGCCACCTGGGCCTCTAGGGGCGCCACCGGTAATTCAGGGCGGGAGAAGGGGCAAGGCACAACTAGCCCCCGGCAACATTCGAAGACCCCCTGCGCCAAAACGCTGGGTACTACGCTCCCGCTCGCCAGCGCCCTCACCTAGGCCCACACCTTCATTCACCGCACAGCCGGCAGATCGGGCCTGGCGTTAACCTGGCGGTTAACCCTAACACTAGGTGGGCCACTGAGGGGCCTCTCACAAGGGGCCTAGCACAGCAATGCCAGGGATTGGGGACACCGAGCACCAGCACCTCACTCACCCAGCTGCCACGTCGCCACCTGGTCGGCTAGGGGCGCTGCCAGTCACTTAGGCCGGAAGTATGGGCAGGTCCCTCAGAGCCCCCGGCGACCTTCGAAGGCCCCTCACACCAAAACTCAGGGGCCCACACTCCCACTCAACATCGCCCTCACCTCGGCCCGACCATCTGTTCGTGGCACAGCAGGCGGATCGGGCCTGCTGGCCTTCTGGGGTCTATCCCTAACCCTAACCCCTAACCCCTAACCCTAAGCACTAAAACCTAACCCTTAACCCTAACCCTAACCCTAAACCCTAAACCTTACCCTAACCCTACCCTAACCCTAAACCTAACCCTAAACCATAAACCTTAAACCCTAAACCCTAACCCTAACACTAATCCCTAAACCTTAACCCCTAACCCTAAACCCGAAAGCTTAAACTCTAAACCCTAACCCTAACCGCTAATCCCAAACCCTAACCCAAAACCCTAAACCTACCCTGACCCCTACCCTACCCCCAACCCTACCCCTAACCCTACCCCTTTAGCTAACCTTACCCCTAACCCGAACCCTAACCCGTACCCTAACCCATATGCTAACCCGTACCCTATCCCTAAACCGGACCCTAACCCATACCCTAACCCGTACCTAACCCTAACATGTACCCTAACCCATACCCTAATCCTAAACCGTGCCCTATCCCTAACCTGTTCCCTAACTCATATCCTAACTCTAACCCTAAACCGTAACCAAACCCGTACCGTAACCCTAACCCGTACACTAACCCTAAACCGTACCCTAAACCGTACCCTAACCCGTACCCTAAACCGTACCTAATGCGTACCCTAACCCGTACACTAACCCTAACCCATACCTTAACACTAACCCGAACTCCAACCCTAACCCTAACCCTAAACCCAAACCCTAGTCCCTAAACTATACCCTAAACCTTAATCCGTACCCTAACCCATAACCCCTAACCTGTAACCCCTAAAGAAAACCCCAACCCATACCCTCACCTTACCCTAACCCTAACCCCTACCCTCACCCGAACCCTAACACTAACCCATACCTAACCCTAACCCGTACTCTAATCTGTACCCTAACCCTGCAGATTGGGCACACCTGAACCCCACCACGGGACTCAGGCTGTCACCCCTCAGTAAACCATGCCCCTTGGGGCGCTGCAGAGCATCCCGTGCAGGAGAACTGGTAGGGCCCACCTGAGCCCCCAGCAATCCTCAGCGGTTCCCTACACCCCAACCCTAATGCCCACGCTCATCCCGCCCCACGCCTTCCCTTCAGCCTGCCACCGAACTCGTCGCAAAGCGGGCAGATCAGGCCTGCCGGGTTCCTGGGGCGTAGCCCTGACCCTAGGTCGGCTGGGGAGGGCCCTCCCGTGGGGACCGGGGCTGCAGCACTGGGAACTGGGGATACCTGAGCCCCACTGCAGGACAAAGACTGCCACCCCGCAGGAAACCGTGCCCCTTGGGGCTCTATGGAGCATACAGGGCTCGAGAACTTGGGGAGACCCCCGGAGCCTGTCCTCAGCTTTGGCAGCCCCCGTGCCCCAACTCTGAGGCCCATGCTCACCCTCCCCAATGGCCTCATCTCAGCCCTCCATGGAGCTCGCTGCACAGCCTGCAGATTGGCGCTGCTGGGCTCCTGGACCCTAATCCTTACCCTAGGTTGACCAGAGAGGGGCCCCTCCCCAGGGTCCTGGCACCCCACTCTGGGGGATTGGGGACACCCGAGACCCACAGTAGGACTCAGCCTGCAGCCCACAGGAAACTGTACCGTTTTGGGGCACAACAGAGCATTCAGAGCAAGAGAATTGGGGCACCCCCTGAGAGCCCCTGCTGGTGAACTCTGACATTTGTGGGCCCTTCTGGATGAAACCCCAAGGCTCACATTCACCCGCCCTTGTGCACTCTCCTCAGTCGGCTTGGGAGTTCTCTGAGTACTGGGCAGTTCAGACCTGCTGTCTCTTGAAGCCTAAACTAACCCTGGGTCTTCTGCTGAGGGTCCCCTCACCGTTTGCCTGATTCCAAGGTACCAGGCATTGGGCTCACCTCTGCACGACTAGAGGACTCAGCCTGCCCCACAGCAGGAAACTGTCCGTTTGGGGCTACAGCAAGGATTCATAGTAGGAAAATCGGAGGGCCCCCTCAGCCCATCCCAGGGAACTGCCACTTTCAGAGATCTCCCCGGATCCAATTAGTAGCTTCACACTGACCTTTAAACTTGCTCTCCACGGAGATCTTTTGAAACTCTCCACACTTCCAACCGATGGCATCATCCAGCTTCAGTGCCTTACCCAGCTTTAGGTCTTGAGATGGATTAAAATGGGAAGTTATTTCACTGATGACAACATACTGGTGACCAATAGATACATGCATAATTCCTTCATATCACTTGGCTTCAGGGAAATGCAAATCTAAACCCCTATAGATGCCATATCACACGAGGCCGAATATCTAAAAATAAGAAGACATGAAACTATACATGTTGGAGAGGATGTGGAGAAACAGGAACCCTCTTACACCCCTGTGCGAATGCAGTCCGGTAGAGCCACTCTTGAAAATGGTACGGAGTTTCCTTAAGAAGTTATAAATAAACCTACCCTATACCCCAGCAATTGCACTACTGGGTGTTTACCCCAAAGAGACAGAGGTAGTGAAGAAGGGACACATGCACCCCAGTGTTCATAGCAGCAATATCCATAATAGACAAACTGTGGAAAGAGTGCAGATGACCATGGACAGAAGAATGGATAAAGAAGATATGGATCATATATATAATGGAATATTACTCAGCCATCAGAAAGGATGAGTACTTACCATCACACGGACCTGGGTGGAGCTGGAGGGTATTATGCTGTGTGGAATAAGTCAATGAAAGAAAGGGAATGATCATATGCTTTCACTCTTATGTGGAATATCAGAAACAAGGAAGAAGACCATAGGGGAAGGAAGGGAAAATAGAATGGGAAGTCATCAGAGAGGGAGAAAACCCATGATAGACTCTTAACTATCGCAACAAACTGATGATTGCTGGAGGAGAAGTGGGGGGGGGTAACTGGATGAGTGGCATTAAGGAGGCCACACGATACAATGAGCACTGGGTGTTACACACGACTGAAAATTTATTGAAGACTACATCTGAAACTAATGATGTACTGTAAGTTGGCTAATTGAATTTAAATTAACGAATAAAAGACCTCGAATAAACAATCCTAAACATTTGTATGGAACCACTAAAGATTCCAAACAGCCAGTGCAATGTGGAAAAGAAAAACAAAGCTGGAGGACTCACAATTTCAGATTTCAGGTTATACTACAAAGCTGCAGTCATCCTAACAAGACAGTACGGCACAAAAATAGACACAGTGACCAAAGGAACAGGATACAAGTTCAGACAGAAACCCACAATTATGTGGTCCATGAATCTTCCACAAAGCAAGCAATGATATCAAAAGGGAAAAGGTCAGTATCTACAACGAATGGTGTTGGGAAACCTAGACAGCTACGCACAAAAGAATGAAATTAGACTGCTTTCTTACACAATACAGACAAACACAAAACAGTTTCAAGACCTCAATATGAGACCTGAATCCATAAAAATCCTACGGGAGGGAAGACAGTAACTTCTTGACATGGACCATACCAACGTTTTTCTGGACTGTCTCCTGAGGCAAAGGAAATGAAAGCAAAAATAAACTATTGGGAATACAGCAAAATAAAAAGTTTCCACACGGCAGAAGAACAATGAAAACGTAAAAATATTAAGACAACCTACTCAAAGGGAGAAGATATTTGCAATGATCATATGCAATAAAGGGATAGTGTCCAAAACATATAGAACTGATACTATTCGACCACCCCCAAAAAATAATCCAGCTAAAAAATAGGCAGAAGACATGGACAGACATTTCTCCAAAGAAGAAATACAAATGGCCAACAGTCCCATGAAAAGATGTTCACCATCACGCATCATCAGGAAAATGTAAATCCAAAGGACAATGAGTTATTACCTCAAACCTGTCAGAATGGTTAACATCAAAAGCACAACAAAGAGCAGGTGTTGGGAGGATGTGGATAAAGGGGAATCCTCGTGAACTGTGGGTGGGAATGCAAACTGTGGTGGCCACCGTGGAAAGCAGTATGAAGTTTCCTCAAAAAATGAAATATAGAACTACCCTACAATCCAACAATCACTCTACTGATATTTCCTCAAAGACTAGGAAAACAGAAACTTAAAAGGATACGTGCACCCCTATGTTTCTTGCACCATTATTTACAATATCACAATATGGAAGCAACCCAAGTGTCTGTAGAAAAATTGCCAAATGAGATGATAGATGTGTGTATTCACACACACACACACACACACACACACACACACACACACAATGGAGTATTACTCGGCTTGAAAAAGAATGAAACCTTGCCATTTGCATACACATGGATGGAGCTAGAGAGTATTATCCTAACTAAAATCAGTCAGTCAGAGAAAGACAAATCCCATACGATGTCACTCTTATGGGGAATTTAAGAAACAAACAAATATAAATAACTAAAAGAGAAAAAGGAGACACACCAAAATACAAACTCTTAACAAGAGAGAACAAACGGATGGTTACCAGAGAAGAGGTGGATAGAGGGATGAGTGAAATAGATGAAGCGGATTAAGAGGACACTTTTTTGATGACCACTAATATATAGAATTACTGAATCACTCTATTGTACATCTGCAACAAATGTAACACTGTATGTTACCTCTACTGGAATTAAAATAAATTTTTAAAAAAGATTTTTCTTTCAGGAACCTCTTTGAAAAAGCTTTTCCTGTGCACTGTGCATAAGCCCTACCTGGGAGAATTCACTCTACAATAATTATTCTCTCTATGCCTTGAATTCAGATTTCACTGAGTTCTTACTGTGGATCCTAGCCCACGGGAGCCATGGTACTTTTCTGTCCAGTCTCAGCACCTATGCATTCAAGATTGGAAGTAGAGACACATGTCACTTCACAGTCCAGAAAGCTATTATTGTTTCTGTTTCAGTGTAAGAGAGTCACAGACTTTGGGACAGGTTTCAGAGCAGGTATATTATGGATCCTGGATCTCTACTTCAATGTTCATTGCCTGGATCCATTTGGCTAATACGTTCCCTGTGGATGAGCTTGCTTCCAAGCACATACATGGAAGATGCAAAGGTGGGTGGGCTTGGTGCGGGACAGGAAGAAGACCAAAAGCAGACAAGGGTCTGAACCCTCCCCTGATCCAGGAACTGCTACAGAAGAGGGTAGGGGAGGTAGAATCCATGTGAAACTCCAAGGTCACAAGCTGAACACAGGAGGCATAGGTCAAGGGATCTGGAGATGCACGGGTTGAAGGCTGCTCTGAGCTACCTCTGAGAGGAAAGGAGGGAAGGAATGAGGAGACACTGCCTGCCCCTGACCCATACCAGCTGCCCACCTCTCCGACGCGCATCCGTCTACACAGCTGACACAGCCTGGGCTCAGGATGGGCTGGCTCCCGTCCCTCAATCCTCAGTGGGACAGCTGGCCCCAGGGCTCAGAGACATGCTAAGGGAGATGAGAAGGAACGCTGCCCCACCGAAGTCATCCCCTCCTTGAGCAGACAGCACTTCAGAACTGCTAAAAAAAAAAACCCACTAACGGGGTTGAAAAACATGCCATGGATGAACTAAGGCATAGAGATATGTAAAATAACATTCATTTTTAAGTTCAGAGCTGTCATCTCAGGAAGTGGGGAGAGCTTCCCTGAAGAAGACTGAGGGGAGGGCAGGCCATGCTGAAAAGGGAGACATGGCTCTCCTGATTGGGGACCTGCAGCCACCTTCCAGGGCAGGGCATCATCCCCGCATCACACGAGATCCATGGAAGTGTTCCATCAGGGCCAGATGTTTGTCTCGAGAAGGCTACCCTGGCATCGAACTGCACAGGGCACCAGGGACGAGGGCCAGATGGAGGACGGACAATACCCCGGAGGCCATGGGGCAAGAGCAGAGGCACATGACCTTGAAGATGATGATGAAAAGCAGGAGGCGGCAGCAGGGAGCCGGCCCAAAAGTGCCATGAGAGCAGTGCCCACAGCTACACTGACTGGGTGCCTTCTGTGCCCCGTGTGGCTGACTTCAGTCGGCTCCAGTCTAGTCCTGACCACAAGTCTAGGAAGTGTGCACCACCCCCGGCCTCCTCTCCCCTTGCAGCTGCTAGGAATCACGGTCACAGACCCTGGTCAGCTTTCGTGGACACCAAGCAGTGGCTCCCCCACACGCTGCACCTCTGGTGGTGGTCCAATGCGACCCTCGTGCCTGGCCAGACACTGATGTCTACCTGTCTCCACACAAATCCACAGACAGGAGGGTGTCCCTGAACTACACAGCACCTGATGAGACCGATCCACAGAACCCAACACCCAGTGGGTCACTCGGGACCTCACCTATGGTCATGGAGCTCACCATACCCTATTTCTGTCACTTCCCACAGAAAGCTTGTTTCTGATCCCCCACAATACCATACATCCTGGTTGCTGACCTGGGGTCATGCCATGAAGTCACATGGCACCTTTCTTTTAGAGAAGGCTATGCCTACACCTCCTAGAAAATATTTCAAATGAAGTACAAGTCCATCAGGACTATGGTGTGAATGGTAGCACACAGCCTGCATGGTAGTAGTCAGTAATTCTAGCAAGGGTTAACCCCACCCCCCGAATCACAAAACCTTCCTCCGTCCCCACAGAACTCATGGTCTGCCCTCAGAAAACCATCTAGGAAACAAACCTTTCATCTGAATGCTCTCTTCACCTTCTGCTTCAAATCTTGTCCAACCACAATGATATGAAACTAGAAATCAGTCTCAAGAAAAAAATGGGACAGTAAAAAATAGGTGGAGATTGGGGGGCCTGGGTGGCTCAGTCTTAAGGATCTGCCATCAGCTCGGGTCGTGATCCCAGGATCCTGGGATCTAGCCCTGAATCAGGCTCCTTGCTCAGTCGGAAGCCCGCTTCTCCCTCTCCCAACCCCCTGCTTGCATTCCCTCTCTCGCTGTCTCACTGTCTGTCAGATACTAAAAAAATCTTAAAAAAATATGTGGAGATTTAAGAACATGCTACTGAACAACCAAAGTTCAAATAAGAAATAAAAAAAATTAGAAGTACCTGGTCACTGATGAAAAAGACAACCTACAAAACCTTATGGGATGCAGCAAAAGTAGCTCTACTAGGGACGTTCATAGAAATTCAAGTCTTCATCAATCCATGAGAATGCTCTCCAATAAACAACCTGATTTATGTGGTAAAGAACTAGAAAATAAAACAACAAAAAAAGCCCCAAATTAGTAGAAATAAGGAAATAACAAAAAGGAATGCATAAATAAATCCAACAGAGAGTAAAAAGAAAAAAAAACATGAAAATGAGAGCTGCCTTTTTTGGAAAGATAAAAGTGACAAACTTAGCTAGGCTCACCAAGAAAGACAGAGGACTCGAATACAATCAGGAAAGAAAGATAATGGATTCCTGTCTCATATCAAAGTCAAAAGAACTCTTCAAACTTGGACACAACAACTTCTTGCAAGCCACGTCTCTAAAACCAAAGGAAATAAAAGCAAAAATGAACTATTGGCACTTCATCAGGATAAAAAGCTTCTGCTCAGCAAAGCAAATGATCAACAAAACAAAAAGGCAACCTATGGAATCGAAGAAGATATCTGCAAATGATATTACAGATAAAGGGCTGGTATCCAAGATCTATAAAGAACTCCTCAAACTCGACACCCGAAAATGGGCAGAAATCACAAAGAGATACTTCTCCAGAGAAGATATACAAATGGCCAACAGACACATGAAAAAATGCTCCACATCACTTGCCATCAGGCAAATACAAATCAAAACGACAATGAGATACCACCTTACACCAGTTAGAATGGTTAAAATTAACAAGGCAAGGGGCACCTGGGTGGCACAGAGGTTAAGCGTCTGCCTTCGGCTCAGGGCGTGATCCTGGTGTTAAGGGATCGAGCTCCACATAAGGCTCCTCCGCTATGAGCCTGCTTCTTCCTCTCCCACTCCCCCTGCTTGTGTTCCCTCTCTCTCTGGTGTCTCTATCTCTGTGGAATAAATCAATAAAATCTTGGGGAAAAATTAACAAGACAGGAAATAAAAGAAAGTCAGGATGTGGAGAAAGGGGAGCCCTCTTACACTACTCGTGAGAATTCAAGCTGGTACAGCCACTTTTGAAAACAATATGGAGGTTCCTCAAGACGTTAAACACAGAGCTATCCTACGACCCACCAATTGCACTACTGGGTATTTACCCCATAGACACAGAGTAATGAAAAGAAGGGGCACCTGTAGCCCAGTGTTCATAGCAGCAATGTCCATAATAGCCAAACTGTGGAAGAGGCCAAGATGTCCTTCAGCAGATGAATGGACAAAGAAGATGTGGTTCATCTATACAATGGAATATTACTCAGTCATCAGAAAGGATGAATACCCACCACTTGCACCAACGTGGATGGACAAGGAGGGGATTATGCTAAGTGAAATTAAGTCAAGCAGAGAAAGACAATTATCATAAGGTTTGACTCCTATGTGGAATGGAAGGAATAGCATGGAGGACATTAGAAGAAGGAAGGGAAAAGTGAAGGGGGGGAATGAGAGGGGGAGATGAACCACGAGAGACTATTGACACTGGGAAACAAACTGAAGTTTACAGAAAAGGAGGGATAGGGGAATGGGTTATCCTGGTGATGGGTATTAAGGAGGGCACGTGTCATAATGAGCACTAGGTGTTATATGCAAACAATGAATCATGGAACACTACATCAAAAACAAATGAAGTACTGTAGGGTCACTAACATCTTTTTTAAAAAAGAGAAAGATATGTAATCCATACAGGAAAACTGTCACTATTTGCAAATGACATGAAATCCTGAAAGATTCCACACATAAAAAAAAAAAAAACTGTTAGAATAAACAAATGCAAGAAAACTGCAGGATATAAAGTCAATATACAGAGACCTGTTGTCTTTATTTGTTTTCAGATTTTATTTATTTATTTGACAGGAAAAGAAAAAGCACGAGCAGTGGGAGTGTCAGAAAGAGGGAGAAGTAGACCCTCGCTAAGCAAGGAGCCCAACACGGGGCTCGATCCCAGAACTCTGGGTTCATGACCTGAGCTGAAGGCAGACGCTTCACCTATGGGGCCACCCAGATGACCCAACTTCTTGCATTTCTGTATACTGATGACACACTTTCACAAAGAGAAATTAAAAAAGCAATGCCTTTTACAATTGCATCAAAAAAATCTAGGAATAAAAGTAACCAAAAATGAGAAAGACATAGTACACTCAACACATGACAGAAAAGAAATGAAAAACATGAGTGTCGAGGGGGGCAGAATGTATGGGTCAAAGACTTGGAAGGCAACACAAACAAATGGAAGCTTACGCCATGCTCCTTAACTGGAAGAGTTAATTATGTGAACATGTCCATCGTACCCAAAGTAATCAACAGATGTGATGAAATCCCTATCTGAATTCCACTGGCATTATTCGAGGAAATAGAAAACAGTCCTCAACTTGTGTGGAATCACAAAAGACCCCAAATACCCAAAGCAACCTGGAGAAAAAAAGGTGCAGTCAACACACACCTGGATTTCAAGCTAGATTACAAAGCTGTTGTCTTCAAAACAGGATGGTACTGGCATAAACACAGACACCAGGTCAGTGGAACAGAACAGAAAGCTCAGAAACTTACCACACGTAGATGATCCTAACTTATGACACAGCAGCAGAAGATATGCCATGAGGGAAGGACTGTCTCTTCAGTGAGCGGTAACAGGCAAACTGGACACTACATGCAGAAGAATGTAACTGGGCCACTTTCTTACACCACACACAAAATTTTTAATGGATGAATGATTTAAACATAAGACCTGAATCCATAAACCTCCAAGAAGACACAGGTACTAAGGCTCTCAACATTGGTTTTGGCAAAGAGTCTTCAGATCGGACACCAAATGCAAAGCAACAAAAGCAAAAATAAACGAGTGGAACAACATCAAACTGAAATCTTCCACATGGCAAAAGAAACCATAGAAACTTAAAAGGCCACTGACCCAATAAGAAAAAACTATCTGCGAATCATATGTGTGAGAAGAGGCTAATATTCAAAATACACACAACACTCATACAAATCAAAACAAAAAAAAACTGTATAAAAAATGGGGAGAATATGTGAATAGATACTTTCCAAAGATGGCACACAGGTGCCAACAGACAGAAAAAGTTGTTTGACATCACTAAATATCATCAGGGAAACATCAGTCAAACCCACAATCGGCTATCCCCTCACAACTGTTGGAACAGCAATTGTCCCAGAGACAGACACCAGGTGGGGTCAAGGGTGTGGAGACGAGGAGACACTGTGCACTGTTGGTGGGAATGGAAATTGGTGCAGCCACTGTGACAAACGGTATGGAGGTTCCTGAAAAAATAAATACAACTACCCCATGACCCAGTAATGGCTCTACTGATTATTGATTCAGAGGACACAAAAATATTGCCTCAAAAAGAAAGATGCACTCCCACATTCACTGCAGCATTATTCACAAATACCAGACATGGAAACACAGAACTTGGGGGCCTTATGCCAAGTAACTCAGATACAGAAAGATCAATATCAGATGCTCTCATGTACATTCCACGTGGAATAAACAAATACTGAACGCACAGATACTGAGAGCAGATTGGTAGGTGCCAGATTCAGGGATGGGGTGGTAGAAACGGGTGAAGGTGGTCAAAGTCTCAATGTTTGAGTAAGAGAATCCTACAGTCATGAAATGTTCTGTCCAGCATGGAGACTAAAACTAACCCCGCAGCATGGGGTATAGGTTCCCCTGCTCTTTGAAAGTACAGGGCTTCTGAGAAACCATGCACAGCAGAAATGGTGTCAAGAAGGAATGGCCATTAATTTACACGGAACAATTAGACAGTGTGCTCAGACTCCAAAATTCCTTCTCTTTGGCCTTTCTTAGGCCTCAGGACACAAGTTTCTAACGGAGGCCCAGCATAAAAGAAGATAAAGCACAGAAGCGGCTCACAGACACCATTCAAAGCGCTGGTGGCTAGATGTGGAGAGCGGTTCCCAGCGGAAGGAGCTGGTTGGGGTGCACGCCGCCTCTGTCGTGCTTCTCCCCAAAACAGATGCTGAATGCGACTCTCACTGTTCTCCTTTTTTCATAAGACCGAAATCCTCTTCAGGTATCTTCCTCTTACTGAAGCTGGGTAATAACATAGTTCTTTCAAGAAAACCAAGTGTCTCACTGTGAACGTTTAAAAAGTGGGGGATAATTGTACTTGAGCATTGCTGAGGGAGGAGATCTGAAAGGTTCTCCCAGACACAAACCTCAGCAGATCCACCGGGAAAGGCACCTTCCTCAGCATGTGGAACACGGACAACCTCTTACCCCCAGAAACCCTCTCCTTCCCCTCGATCAGGACAACCCACAACAGCTGGGAGTTACCACAATTCCTCCGTTCTCCTGCTCCTAATAGCTAATGCATCAGCAAATCCTGTGAGCTCCATCTTCAAAATGAACCCAGAATAGGTCTAACCAATCCATCCAAGGCCACCTGTCTGGTCTACAGTGCCTGAGTTCCTGGAAAAGCTTCGTCATTGACCTGCCTTGCCATCTTCAACTTCTGTCATCTGTTCTCAACACTGTAGCCAGGATGGCCCAGTGAAACAGGGTCTCATGTTGTTATAGCCCTGGAATAGCTTTCTGTCACCCTCTGTCACCTCTCTGAGATCATGTCCTAAGCTGTCTCCTGTGGCCACGGGGCCTTCTTGCTGCTCCTGGACATACCTGGAATTCTCCTGCCCCAGAGCCATTGCACATGCTTTCCCTTCTGTTTCAAATGCTCTTGATGTGTTCTCACTCACCTTCGGAGAAGTCTGAATTGGAGTGACAGGGACAGAAGATGAGGCTGTGTGTGTTGGGTGAGGCTGGTGGCCCAGAAGAAGGTTCTCTGCCAGCTCTCCACATGTGCCTCACTTGTCCTCAGCCAGGAACTTGCACACAGCCCTCACCAGTCACAACTCTCACCCAGGAGACCCCCAGCCACCCCTAGAACCCGCCCTGCCCACAACCTGATGCAGAATGCATTCAGCTCTCCTCTGGGACCCCTGTCAGCTTTAGCCAGACCTGGAACGCCACCGTCTCCTGCAAGGCTCCGGAATTCCTCCTCTTCTTCCAAAATCACACTGCCGCAACACTTTCATGAGAAAGCTGTAACGCTAACTAATGAAAGGCTCACACCTACTTTCCCCCTCTGTTGCCTTTTTCTCCACCTTCTTTCCTACCTGTGCAAACTGTAACATATCAGTGGAACATGAACATGCTCTGAGATCTGAATCTTTCATTGCAGCTTTCTGAGGACTCCTTATGTGATAAGCAACTAGTGTATCCTACCACAGGGTGTTTTACAACTCTTATCTATAGAATAGTACAGCCCAATTCACTACAATTTTACCTCACTCTTCATGAAGAAGAACACTTTTCCCTTTCTTCTCTTACTTAAATTCCAGTTAGTTCACATGCCATGGAATATTCGCTTCAGGGGTAGGATTTAGTGATTCCTCACCTGCATAGAGTACCCAGTGCTCATCACAAGTGCCCTCCTTAATACCCCTCACCCATTTAACTCTTCCCCCCACGCCCCTGTCCTGCAGCAATACTCAGTTTGTTCTCCAAGGTTGAGTCTATTTCCTTGTTTGCCTCTCTCATCACCCCTCCACTCTGTTCATCTGTTTTCTTTCTGAAATTCCACAAGCGTGAGAGCATAGGCTATTTGTCTTTCCACACTGATTTTGCTTAGCTTAATACACTCTAGATCCATCCACATCATTGAAAATGGTAAGATTTCATTCTTTTTGAAGCTGGGTCATATTCCATTATATATATATATATATATATATATATATATATATATATATATATATATATATATATATATATATATATATATATATATGTATCCCACATCTGCTTTATCCATTCATCAGTGCATGGACTTTGGGATTCTCTCCATAGTTTGGCTACTGTGGACATTGCTGCTATCAACATCATGGTGCATGTTCCCCCTTTGAATCTGCATTTTTGTATCCTTTGGTTAAATACCTATGAGAGCAATTGCTGGATCATGCGTTTGTTCAATGTATAATTTTGAGGAACCCCCACACTGTTTCCCAGACTGGCTGAACCACTTTGCATTCCCACCAACAGGACGGGAGGGTTTCCCTTTAAGCAGAACATTATCTGCCGGCAATTTCATAAGAGGAAACAAAACCTCTGGGAGATGCACCCAGGGTCCGGCAAGCAGTTGCAGAATTCACCCAAGGCTCCTGACGCCAAGCCCCTTGAAGCCACCAGCATGCCACTATCCAAAAGAATTCCCAGACTCTCCTTCTGACTCCACCACCAAAGAAACTACAGGGAGCATACGGCACCTCAAAATATCGAGATAATACATTCAGTAAAACTAGAAAGTCAAGCTCAACTTTTAAACAGGAACAGGCCGCTTTGGATAATTTTCAATTTTCCCTCCACCCTAATTTTAACTCTTCTGATGAATAAACTAATCAATGATGAAACATCACCTTTGTCAAATGACATCATCCAAGTCTGTATCAGATGAAAAAAAGCCACCTAACTCTAGATGCTGGCCACTCGACCATATCTTAGGCCCAATTGAATAAACACTGTTAGATGAAGGAACAAATTAGATGTTACAAACAGGCACAGAGTGAATCTCACCTTCCCTTTCTAATAAAAGAGGGTTCCTAGGAAACAGACGGTCAAAATACATTTGTAAGCAATAAATGGACAGAGAAATTGTGATCCCCTGCAAAGTTCTACCTGCAGGGAAACTAAGTAATTCTTGCACCAAACCCAGAATGCTGACAGCTACTTCAATTTTACTTTGTGGCTCAACTAGAGAAAAGAGAAAAGCCCAGGAGGTTTTGGGATAATGAGAGGTTTTACCTCCAGCCCTGACATAGATAGGACATTTTGCCAAACATACCTGTGCTTTCTCTGAACACTGGCGTCCTGTGACAAGCTGTCTCGCTGACTCATATGCTGACGTTCAAAATCTTGGGTGTCTTGGAGCCAGAGCAGAGAAGTGCTGTCAGCTGTGGAGAAGAAGGCACCTCTGACCTAAAGCCTGCACACCTGCTTCGGTTTCTGGGCAAACGGGCAACACATACTTGTTGTTTAGCAGTAATTATCTTCATTCTCAATAGACGAATGACCTTGCCTTTTATGGATAGCAGACTTACTCTTCTAAAGAAACCCTCAATTCGTCTATTCCCAATGCAACTGGAGTGGAACATTTATTTCTCACTTAAATAGAAAGCACTGTTATTGTCGACACTGCGTGAATGAACTTTTGAAAACATTTTAGAGAGAAAGGAAGAGACCTTTATTCAAACCCAAGTTAGGACAGCTGCCTGGGAGACACAATCTTCACCAAGAAGGGAGTGCTACGGGGAAGGAACATTTGGGGCAGGCTTATATATTTTTTTATGTTTTCTTTTACGTACAGAGTTACACACCACACTGAGGATCTTCTTAGATTCCAGAAAGTGACAGACTCTTCCTTATGTTTTCAGTATGTACATGTCAGTATGACTTTAATCTTATGGGAGCCAAAGAGGTTCTTTATTTTTTCTTATCTTTATGATGGCATTTTTGGTTATTGTTTTCTTCTTGAAACAGATGTACAACATGTGCTTGGGGCAGAAACAGGGCCCATGCTTTGAGGTTTTGCCCAGTCATTTTGAGCCGGGTAAAATGTTAAAGGATAGCTTCCCTGGGAGCCCAGGATCAGGGCCCACAGATGATATAAGATAAAAATTCCTTTTCCATTATAATTACTCCTAAATGGAGGAATTTGAGACAAAAGCACCTTTCACAAGAGTACCAAGAAATCAAAATGATGCCCATGGAAGGCTGCCTGCTCCATGGTCAGCACAGGTAACAGAAGTGTTCACAGTCTCTGGACACCTGCCCTTCTCCTGCCCAAATCTCTGAAGCACACAGACCACTTAAAATCAGAATTGTAGAACTGCTAGACACCTTAGAGATGTCTGGCACCATTCCCTTGGACTGCAGAATAAAACACAGTAGCTCTAGTCACAAACTAATTTCAACATGAAGTGCCCCCTGGATGCACTAAGTTCTTTCTCTGCAAATGTTGACTAATGTAAGTCACAGTCATACCATATAAACAGTACGATGGCTGGGAAGTCATCGTAGGTAAGGGAATATTTTAGCCATGTTTATAAGCATTGGCTCAGTTTGTAGAAGAGGCTGAGCTGAGTGTTTTTAAATACTATTTCAGACCTGTTTTACAGCACCCTCTGAACGTACCAGAGCCTGAATCGACTAAAAAAGATAGTTGGTTTCAGTAACTTTAATACCAGAAAAATATTATACTGTCTGTATTCCTAAGGATCTTTGAGTATCTTACCCAGAGGTCCTCCACTGAGATAATGATCTTAATGATCACCATGGGCAGAGGTGAAAAGGCCCGCTGAATTCGTTCCAGTTGTCCACATGACAAGAAAATCCTGATACTTGATAGGTTTCCAGATCGAGAAGACCAGAGATAAGAGGGAAATTGTACTCTGTATGGAACACCAAGGGATTTGGAGTCAATTTGGGGATCCCACTTAGGTTTCTGACACTAAAATCCTCTGTGACTCATATCATCTGAGTCCCTGTCTAACCACCTGAAAATGTGCCTAAAAATATCTACACCCTAGTTGAGAAGTTTAAGAGGCAGAATGCTACAAGGAGCCAGTATGATGTCTCTCAAGAACAGGTGCTCAGGAAGCCATAATTGCTATTGGTCTATTTCTTTTCCAGAAGAAAGAACACATGTTGAATCCATATTTCTAATACATGACTCACGAGATGATTTTCAAACCTGAAGGAAGGCTAAGAAGTCGCTCTTGTGTCATATTTCACTCAGAAATCATGTTGTTGGACTGGTGAGGATGATACGATAGCAACGTCACCACTAAGAGTGGGGAGCTTCTAATTTCAATACGGCCATGTTGACCCGCTTAGCTCAGAGCCACCAGAAAGGGCAGCTGGGGAGGGGGCACTGCCAAAACTATGAGTGGGGAGCTTCCCATTTCCATATGGCCATGTTGACCCCCTTAGATCAGGGCCACCAGAAAGGACAGCTGAGGGGGACCACAGGCCAAGGCTGCCAGGTGTGGCTGGGGCAGGCAGAACTCTGACGTAAGGCTCAACTCCTGTCTAGGTTATTATAATGCTCTTCACAAAGAAAGTGCCATTGTGTGTGAGCCCTCGTGTAGAAAAGGTTCAGAATTTCCATTGAGATTCCCTCTCTGACCTTTAGGATATGTAGCAAAGTTCCATTTAATTATTAAACATTGAAGGACTTCCTGGTTTTCTTTTCGCTATGACTGTGGCTCAATTCCCCTGTGGTCTAAGAACAGAATCCAGTTAATTTCAGGGTTTAACATTTGTAGACTTGATTCGTGGCGCCACCTATCATCTATTTGGGTAAAGAGTCTATGACCACTTGAAAATAATGTATTCTGCACTTATTATGGAATGTTCCCTATATGTCAATTAGGTCACATTTGTTACCAATGTTTTGTCTGCTTTTTCTGTCAGATTTTGAGAAAGGTATATTAAAATCTTCAAACAATGCTGCTCTATTCAAGGTTGTATCGGAGAATCTACCAGTGTTAGAAGGCAAGAGAAACAAAAAGTATAAGAATTGAGGGGATAATTGTGACTATTCACAGATAATACGATGTGTACATAGAAAATCCAAAACAGTCTATAATTCCCCTATTAGAATTAAAAATGCAATTAATAATAATAATAATAAAAATAAATAAAATTTATAAATTTGAGATGGATTGTAGCTTCCCATTGGACAGTTTCTGACAGAAAACGTAGAACCTGTCAATCTTGGGGTAGGACATAGGGTGCACTAACCATTTAAAAGAATTCAGTGGGACTTCATAAAAATGTGACATTTCTCCTTATCTTATGACCATAAGAAAATGAAAAACTGAACTGGAGGCTGGGAAGTAAAGATTTGCAATACACACACTGACAAAGACTTGTCCATAAAGAATTCCTGCTCATCAACCATAAAAAGTCTATTTAAAAACGAATACTTCACAAAAGATTGACTGATGGCCAATAAGAACAGGAAAGGGTACTCTACAGTATTATTTTAGGAAGAGCAAGGCCTTTCCTAAAATGAAAACATACACACAAACCAGTATTCCCTAGATGGATGACGTCCTTATTTCTGAGGACAGCTTGAAGAACAGACTAGCCTCAATGTAAAGTGATGGAATTCCTGACACTCAGAGGACGGACAATTGACCTCAAACTACAGTACAATTTCTAGGCATCATTCGGTCCTCTGAAGGCAGACAACTACCACACCCCTTCCTACACCACACAGGTTGCTTCCCAACCCCTACCATAAAAGAAGAAGATGAGAAACAGATAGGACTAGTAGGAAATAGCAAAAATCACATGTGGGGATTATCCTGAAACACACTGATCACATAACTAGTGTAAAGAAATGTAGTGAACTGACTAGGACAGAGAATCAAGAGGTACTTCTTTTGGAAATGCAGCCTGAAATCGTCACACGTTGGTACCAGCTAATGAGGGCTCTGAGCACACCCTAGGGTTTGCTCACAAGGGTCTGCAACACCATCGCTGAGGACTGAAACTCTTCAAGACCTCAAAGCTTGCCTGATTGACTATTGGACTAAGAGATTCCCATGTTCTGAAAACAGATACCAACTAATTGAAAGGTTCACCTGGGTTCTCTCAGAGGCCCTACAAGAAGCTGAACCATTCATTGAAAATCAATTATACACACACACACACACACACACACACACACACACCCCTGTCATTTCACCAATTACTTAAACATTCAAGGTTCTTCCTACCTTTTCTTTTTCACATTGATATTTATACTCACATGAAATGTCATCATTTCTAATGAACACTGATGTCAAAATAGAGATCCATTGACACAATATTCACAAAATGGAACTTCCCTGCTGTAATTTTCAATATAGCGTTTTTTAAAGTTCATACATATTTTAGGTGTTTGGTAACTTATACAGGAGAAGATCAGCATTGAAAAACTCTAAATACTGACAATGAGTTTTAAGCCTAGAGAAGAAAAATTGTCCAATTTCATAGATAATAAGGAACCAAAGGGAAAGCATGGAAGCTGTAGTCAAATAATTTTACACATATGCATCCTCTATTATTCTACTACTGAAGGCCCTGTTTTATTACCACTATGCATGCATCAATTGTCTTCCACGTGCACCTGCACAGGTGTAATGAATTACTACAGTAGAATGAAATGTCTGGGAACTACTTGGCAGCATCTATAATGAACAATGAAATTTCTATCTTATATTTGGTGAACTTCCACTGTCTGTTCCTTTAGACAATGGACCCTAAACAGAAGGGGGAATGAACCACGAGAGACTATGGACTCTGGGAAACAAACTGAGGGCTTCAGAGGGGAGAAGGGTGGGGGATTAGGATGGGCCAGTGATGGGTATTAAGGAAGGTACATATTGCATGGAGCACTGGGTGTTATATGCAAATAATGAATCATGGAACACTACACCAAAAACTAAGGAAATACTGTATAGTGACTAACATATCATAATAAAAAATTATTATTAGAAAAAAAATTAAAGGTAAAAAAAAGACAATACAGCTTTTCTGTTTCAAGAACAATCACAATTGAGAAAAAATTAACTTCCAATCCCTAAAGCAAAACACAGACCAAGTTCCATTTCACTCCCCTTTATTCACATTCTCTGTGGGTTCTAAGCGATTTCCCTACCTCCTTTCCTGCTGAGCAGGGAGCCCGGGCTCGATCCCAGAACCCTGGGATCATAACCTGAGCCAAAGGCACATGCTTAACTGGCTGAGCCAGCCAGGAGCCCCAGCCATGTTTTTCTTAAGCAAAAGGACACTTTGTCACAATGCCTTCACATGACTTCAGATGGTACCAGAGACCTGCATTTGCCTCTAGGAGGTCGCAGATGAGGCAATTGTAAACTCTCACAGTGGTTTATCAAATACAATGACCTGCCTGGTGACAGTGAAACTCTTATGAGCCCACGACAGGGTGCTGTGACACTCAGCTGTGGCTGGGCTGGCACAGAGAACCAAATCCATTTCCCTGCCTGATGTCTGTGAGGAACAGATGCCCCCACTATGAATGAGACCCTGTCACTGAGCTGTCCAGAGATGGCCATCCTCACGGAGGATGAGGATAAAGGACAATGCCTGAGGGACCTCATCTGTCTCTTTTATCTTTTCATATTTTTGACATTGGACAAATCACTGCCTAGGAGTCCCCAACTACCTTAGTCTCATCTGTGAATGGCCAAGATGTTTTAAAAAACACTTAAGATTTTGACCTCACAAATGCCCACAACCACTTACCATAGGGATTCAACATTAAGCAAAGATACTGTTCGTTGGAAGAGAGGTCCTGCCCACTGTTGTTTCTCACTTATATGCTCATCTTCCTTACCTCATGGTAACACAACCACCTTGATTCCTGCTTCCGTCTTCAGGAAGGCTGATGTGACTTGACGGGCATTACCCTGACATCGTCCTTTCTTAGTAATAAGATGTTTCCTTAGCAATAAGACATTTCCCTAGTCCTACACACCCAAAGTTGAATCAGAATCAGGATTGAGGAGGCTGATGAGAGTTGAAGGTGTTTTCCTGTACACGGTGGTTTATTACCAATAAGGAGTCCTCGAAATTCCAGAACCTTTTCATTAATGCTTCCTACTCGTGAAAGATGATGTACATTGGTCTTTCCCTGTATAGTGTGGTGACTCAGAGAAAAGTGCTTAGCCCTTTAGTCAGACTTCCACGACCACTTTGGGGCTGGCTTCCATATTCACTAAGGATGATGTTAGGGCTAAGACGGTTCCTGTACACTGTTATTTCTTACAGATAAGTGTATGGCATTTTTGTTACATTGCCAGAACCACTTAGCGCCGGGCTTGCCGGCCTCCTGGGGACAAACCCTAACCCTAGGTCAGTCCCTGAGGGGCCCCTCCCAAGGGGCCTT